>NW_025335031.1:600000-1122563 GCF_018152115.1 Drosophila rhopaloa
AACAAACACCAAAGTTATGGCATTTCCGATCAATCAGTTATATGGCAGCTATAAGATATAGTCGGCCGATCCTTATGAAATTTGGTAGGTCGGATTGATTGGCTAAAAATAAAACCCATAGAAAATTTCAACTTCCTAACTTTACGAACACCAAAGTTATGGCATTTCCGATCAATCAGTTATATGGCAGCTATAGGATATAGTCGGCCGATCCTTATGAAATTCGGCATGTCGGATTGATTAGCCAAATATAAAACCCATAGAAAATCCCAACATTCTAACTTTACAAACACCAAGGTTATGGCATTTCCGATCAATCAGTTATATGGAAGCTATAGGATATAGTCGGCCGATCCTTATGAAATTCGGCATGTCGGATTGATTAGCCAAATACAAAACCCATAGAAAATCCCAACTTCCTAACTTTACAAACACCAAAGTTATGGCATTTCCGATCGTTCAGTTATATGGCAGCTATAGGATATAGTCGGCCGATCCCGGCCGTTCCGACTTATATACTGCGTGCAAAGGAAAGAAGGGTGTGTGCAAAGTTTCAATTCGATATCTTTAAAACTGAGAGACTAGTTCGCGTAGAAACAGACAGACGGACAGACAGACGGACAGACGGACAGACGGACAGACGGACAGACGGACATGGCTATATCAACTCAGGAGGTGATCCTGATCAAGAATATATATACTTTATAGGGTCGGAGATGTCTCCTTCACTGCGTTGCACACTTTTGACCAAAATTATAATACCCTCTGCAAGGGTATAAATATAATTTTAAACAATTTTTGGAAAAAATGATGACCGCCACCCTTATGACAACGCCAAAATAGAAAATCACCTCGATTTTCGGTATTTTAATCAAAACCCTGGAAAATAGTGGTCGTTAAATTCGTTACAAAATTTCGAACAAAGTGGTATTTACAACGCCCTTTCGACAAGGCTCTAGTCCAAAGAAAATAACCTCGATTTTTCGGTTTTTTAATCAAAACCCTGGGAAATAGTGGTCTAATGTTGGAATGGCATACCTCGTTGAATTCGTTAAAAAATTTTCAATAAAGTGTCATTTACAAAAAAAAAAATTAATTTGAAATTTTTTTTTTTGCAAAAGAAACCATGACCTCTACCCTTACGACAAGGCTCAAATCCAAAGAAAATAACTTCGATTTTTCGGTTTTTTAATCAAAACCCTGGGAAATAGTGGTCGAATGTTGGAATGGCATACCTCGTTGAATTCGTTACAAAATTTCAAATAAAGTGTCATTAACAGAAAATAAAATTAATTTGAAAATTTTTTTTTTTTTTTAAAAACGATGACCTCCACTCTTACGACAAGGCTCAAATCCAAAGAAAATAACCTCGTGGTCGAATGTTGGAATGGCATACCTCGTTGAATTCGTTACAAAATTTCCAACAAGTGTCATTTACAGAAAAAAAATATGAATTGAAAAATTTTAAACATGACCCCTACCCTTATGACAAAGCCAAAATCCAAAGAAAATCACCTCGATTTTTCGGTTTTTTAATCAAAACCCTGGGAAATAGTGGTCGTTGAATTCATTACAAAATTTCCAATAAAGTGTCATTTACAGACTGTTAAACCGTCGTCGCATGCAGACGTGTATTTATTGTGCTCCTTGAAAAAGTATTCAATAACATCACAAAAGTGCAGTGACCGATTTAATAAATCTACTATAACGCGAAAAGACGCTTTCTGCGATGAAATCGCGAATGTTTATATTGATTGGTCATTTAATTAATATAAAACTTAACACTTAAAACTCTAATTAACTTTACCACGAATACAATGAGTCTGAACGACGTTCGCACACAACGTCAACGTGAGCAAGACGAGAGACGGCTCTCAATACAAAGAAATAATGCGTACTTCTCTTTTAAAGCAACCGAAAATAATGCAAGCTCTGATCAAGCGCGGGCAATTACCCCCAACTTGACCGAGTTCTTAAACGTAGCGAGCGAGAGAGCGCGTTCTTGCTCCCCCTCGCTACCATCGACGTCTCTGCGGCCAAAGAGCGCTGAAAGTGCTCCAACGCAATGCAATAACTTAAGCTCATCAGCAGTAACTAGCACCGCAATTTCTTTAACAACGTCAACTGTAACTACAACAACAACTGAAACCGTATCGACTGCGCGTTTAATGACATCATCAGCCAGCAGCGCAAATATCAATAAGTCTGCCGCTGCGCTGCCCCAAAAACAGAACAAAACCAATGAATGTGCTAAGCCGGCTGTGCAGACTGGTATGGATCGCTACATCCAAATCAAAAGGAAGCTGAGCCCTCTAAATTCTCAACGCAAAATAACCCGTAACAATGCTAGCCTAGCTGGAATAGAAACGCCCACGAACTCAAACCGATTTAAAATCTTGGAAGACGCCTATGACGTTGAGGCGGCCGAATCCACTGAAGTCGAGAAAAGGAAGCCAAAACCTCCGCCTATTTATATTCGAGAAAAAAGTTATAATGTTCTTGTCAACAAAATTATCGAGCTTATTGGAAAGGGCAACATCCAGGAAACAAAGGTTCAAATGAAGTCTGAAGATAATTACAGAGTATTATAGAAATATCCTTCCGAAAATAAAAAGAACTTTTACACGTATCAGCTAAAAAGTAGCAAGGGCCTGCAAGTCGTACTTAAGGGCATAGAGTCCGACGTAACGCCTGCAGAGATAACAAATGCGCTTCAAGAGAAGGGATTTAACGCTAAGACAGTCTTCAACATCCTTAACAGGGATAGAAAGCCGCAGCCACTCTTTAAGGTTGAGCTCGAACCAGAAAGTAAGCCCCTAAAGAAATACGAAGTGCACCCCATTTACAATCTTCAGTTCCTGCTGCACCGCAGAATTACAGTTGAGGAACCGCACAAACGCAATGGACCGGTACAATGTGCGAACTGCCAAGAATATGGCCATACAAGGTCATACTGTAAACTGCGCCCGGTGTGTGTAGTTTGTGGAGATCTTCATGACTCCGCACACTGCCCAGCGAGCAAAGATGACTGCAACTCGAAAAAGTGCGGCAACTGCGGTGGCAATCACACTGCAAACTACAGAGGCTGCCCTGTTTATAAGGAGCTGAAAAGTCGCATCCACCAGAGAGGAACTGCCGCCCGCACCCAAAATAAACAGATGACAGCTTCTAGATCAAACCCTGAAGTCTTCTTCTCGACTGCAGCCAGATCCTCACTAGGATCCTTAAACTCTGATAAAAATGTGACTTACGCAAGCGCTTTAAAATCAGGACTGGCTAACCCTGTCTCAAAAAGTTCATTTCTGCAATCAGCATACCAAGAACCGAACACGGCTCAGCAGCAACAACTGCCGGAGCAGTCAAAAAGCAACTTTGAAGATATGATATACAGCCTGCAGCAAAGCCTTACGGAGTTTATGTCGTTTATGCGCACAACTATGCAAGATTTAATGCGAAACCAAAATCTATTGATGCAAAAGCTGGTTTCACAACAATCCAAATAATGACTTCCCTAAAGATATCTACGTGGAACGCTAACGGCAAGCGTTTGTTAATACACTGGAGTTAATACACTGGAGTCTCGTCTCTGCAGCTCGAGTTTCAACACCCCAAACTACAAGTACACAAAGCAACCAAAAGAAGACAAATCTACAAATAGAACAGCTCGTCCTCGAAAAGCGACGCTTACGTCGAGAGTGGCAACTCCACAGATCACCATCTGCTAGGCAAAGCTTAAAATATGCCTCACGTCAACTCACAAAAGCTTTACAGCAAGAAGAAGCACAGGTCCACCGACGCTACATAGAGCAATTGTCAACTTCTAGTACAAAACACTCACTATGGAGAGCTCACCCTACTCTAAGCTCACCGAAAGTAACCGTGATGCCTATTAGAAATCCCACAGGCGGCTGGGCACGCAGCGATGCAGACAGAGCCAGCACGTTTGCCAACCACCTTAAAAATGTCTTTCAACCAAATCCTGACACTAGTGCGTTCACCTTGCCGACTTTACCACATGAGCCTCAGCTCCAACATGAACCAATTGAGTTTCGCCCAAACGAAATCGTTAACATCATCAAAAATCAGCTGAATCCGAAAAAATCCCCGGGCTGCGACCTCATAACTCCCAAAATGATTATTGAGCTCCCATATTGCGCCGTTTGCACTATCACCCAGCTTTTTAATGCCATCGCAAAACTTGGCCACTTTCCAGTGAGATGGAAAAAGTCGATTATAATAATGATAGCAAAGCCAGGAAAAGACCACACAATTCCCACGTCGTATAGACCTATAAGCCTACTCTCATGCTTATCTAAACTCTTTAAAAAATGCGTATTGACTCGGATAAACACATACCTAAGAATCCAGGAAGGAATTCCGTCACATCAATTTGGGTTTCGTGAAAAGCACGGAACAATTGAGCAGGTAAACCGGATAACATCAGAAATTCGAAACGCGTTCGCAAAACGAGAGTACTGTACTGCCATATTTTTAGACGTCTCACAAGCATTTGATAGAGTTTGGCTAGAAGGTCTAATGTACAAGATCAAGACAATGCTCCCCTACAACACCCATAAGCTTTTAGAGTCTTACCTCTACGACAGAAAATTTGCTGTTCGATGCAACACTGCTATAACTGACGATTTCACTATTGGAGCTGGAGTTCCTCAAGAAAGCGTACTCGGGCCAACATTATATGTCCTCTACACAGCAGACATCCCAACAAGCACACGACTAACAACATCTACGTTTGCTGATGATACAGCCATTCTCAGCCGCTCAAGCAACTGCGCAGCTCGCACTTCATCTGGTCGATGTAGAAAAGTGGCTTTCAGATTGGCGAATTAAAGTGAACGAACAAAAATGCAAGCACGTTACGTTCACCCTGAACAGGCAAAACTGCCCGCCGCTCATGTTAAACCATACTCTACTCCCGCAAGCAAACGAAGTGACATATCTAGGAGTACACCTCGACAGAAGACTCACATGGCGCCATGAAGCCAAAAGAACACACCTAAAGCTAAAAGCCAGTAGCCTTCATTGGCTTATCAACGCTCGGTCTCCCCTTAGTCTTGAATATAAAGTCCTGCTGTATAACTCGGTACTAAAACCTATATGGATGTACGGCTCTCAGTTATGGGGGAATGCCAGCAATAGCAATATTGACATAATCCAGCGAGCTCAGTCGAAGATCTTGAGAACAATCACCGGGGCACCGTGGTACGTTCGCAACGAAAACATACATCGCGACTTAAACATTCTACCAGTCAAAGAAGTGATCGCAGAACAGAAGGCAAAGTACTTTACCAAGCTATCGTTGCACCCTAACCACCTGGCGAGAGGTCTTACAAGGTTGATCAACCAATAACGCCTTCGTCGCAATGACTTACACACCCAGCGACCGACTTGAGGCACGCGCAACCAGAATGCAGTCTTATTATACTGTTAGTTACATTTTAATGTTAAGATTCGTAAACTTTTTGTTAGTCTCAAAATTAAGAGAAGATTCAATAAATAAAAGCAAAGTTAAAAAAAAAAAATCTCAGTTCTTAATCAAAACCCTGTGAAATAGTGGTCGAATGCTGGAATGGCATACCTCGTTGAATTTGTTACAAAATTTCCAACAAAGTGTCATTTACAGAAAATAAATCATTCACAAAATTTTTTCGAAAAGAAATCATGTCCCCCACTCCATTATGACAAAGCTTAAAGCCGGATAATATAAGCCCCAACCTTATGACAAGGCTCAAATACAAAGATAATCCCCTTGATTTTTCGGTTTTTTAATCAAAACCCTGGGAAATAGTGGTCGAATGTTGGAATGGCATACCTCGTTAAATTCGTTACAAAATTTCCAACAAAGTGTCATTTACAGAAAAAAAAAATGATTTGAAAAATTTTTTCGACAAGAGATCATGTCCCCCACCCCATTATAACAAGGCCAAGATCCGGATATCAGCTCGATTTTTCGGTTTTTTAATCAAAACCCTGGGAAATAGTAGTCGAATGTCGGAATGGCAAACCTCGTTGAATTCATTACAAAATTTCCAACAAAGTGTCATTGACAGCAAAAAAAAACGTTTAAAAAATTTTATCGAAAAAAAAACATGACCCCCACCTTTATGACAAAGCCAAAACCCGAAGAAAATCACCTTTATTTTTCGGTTTTTTAATCAAAGCCCTGGGAAATAGTGGTCGAATGTTGGAATGACATACCTCGTTGAATTTGTTGCAAAATTTCCAACAATGTGTCATTTACAGAAAAAAAAATCAATTGAAAAATTAATTTCCAAAAAAAACCATGTCCCCCACCCTTATGACAAGGCTCAAATCCAAAGAAAATCACCTCGATTTTTCGGTCTTTTAATCAAAACCCTGGGAAATAGTGGTCGAATGTTGGAATGGCAGACCTCCTTGAATTCATTACAAAATTTCCAACAAAGTGTCATATACAAAAAAAAAAAATGATTTGAAAAAAAACGTTAAAAAAATTTTATCGAAAAAAAAACATGACCCCCACCCTTATGACAAAGCCAAAACCCGAAGAAAATCACCTTTATTTTTCGGTTTTTTAATCAAAACCCTGGGAAATAGTGGTCGAATGTTGGAATGACATACCTCGTTGAATTCGTTACAAAATTTCCAACAAAGTGTCATGTACAGAAAAAAGAAAATCATTTGAAAAATAAATTTCCAAAAAAAACCGTGTCCCCCGACCTTATGACAAGGCTCAAATCCAAAGAAAATCCCCTTGATTTTTCGGTTTTTTAATCAAAACCCTGGGAAATAGTGGTCGAATGTTGGAATGGCATACGTCGTTGAATTCGTTACAAATTTTCCAATAAAGTGTCATTTACAGAAGAAAATAATGAAATTAACATTTTTTTCGACCCCATTATTACAAGGCACCGATCCGGATAATATCAGCTCCATTTTTCGGTTTTTTAATCAAAACCCTGGGAAATAGTGGTTGAATGTTGGAATGGCATACCTCCTTGAATTCGTTATTGAATTGAAAAATTTTTTCGACAAGAAAATCATGACCCCCACCCCATTATGACCAGGTACAGACGGATAATATCAGCTCGATTTTTCGGTTTTTAATGAAAACCCTGGGAAATAGTGATCGATTGTTGGAATGGGATACCTCGTTGAATTCGTTACAAAATTTCCAACAAAGTGTCATGCACAGAAAAAAGAAAATCATTTGAAAAATTAATTTCCAAAAAAAACCATGACCCCCACTTTTATGACATGGCTCAAATCCAAAGAAAATCACCTTGATTTTTCGGTTTTTTAATCAAAACCCTGGGAATTAGTGGTCGAATGTTGGAATGGCATACCTCGTTGAATTTGTTACAAAATTTCCAACAAAGTGTCATTTACAGAAAAAAAACAAGAGAGAACGCTATAGTCGGGTGCCCCGACTATCAGATAACCGTTACTCAGGTAAAGGGAGTGCGAGGGAGATGGAGATAGAAACTTTGATCACGCATAACTTTTTAACGAATGGTCCGATTTGAAAAATTTCTTCTACATTTCGATAGGTATTGATAAACACAATAAAACTGCATTTTTACTTTTCCGAAATATTTAAATTTTTAAAATCGTATTTTAGCGATTGTGGGCGTTAAAGGGGGCGTGGCACCTTTTTGAAACAAACTTGCGCTGCGTAGGAGCTCCTAGAATCTGCATTCAAAATGCCAATCTTCTAGCTTTTAAGTTTCCGAGATCTCAGCGTTCATACGGACAGACAGACGGACAGACGGACATGGCTATATCGACTCGGCTAGTGACCCTGATCAAGAATATATATACTTTATAGGGTCGGAAACGCTTCCTTCTAGCTGTTACATACTTTTGCACGAATACAATATACCCTTTTACTCTACGAGTAACGGGTATAATTATGCACAAATTTTTTTCGAAAAGAAATCATGTCCCCCACTCCATTATGGCAAGGCTTAAAGCCGGATAATATAAGTTCGATTTTTCGGTCTTTTAATCAAAACCCTGGGAAATAGTGGTCGAATGTTGGAATGGCATACCTCGTTCAACTCGTTACAAAATTTCCAACAAAGTGTCATTTACAGAAAAAAAATCATTTGAAAAATGGTTTCGAAAATAAATCATGTCCCCCATCCCATTATGACAACGCCCAAAGCCGGATAATATCAGCTCGATTTTTCGGTATTTTAATCAAAACCCTGGGAAATAGTGGTCGAATGTTGGAATGGCATACCTCGTTGAATTCGTTACAAATTTTCCAATAAAGTGTCATTTACAGAAGAAAATAATGAAATGAAAAATTTTTTTTACAAGAAAATCATGCCTTCCACCCCATTATGACAAGGCACAGATTCGGATAATATCAGCTCGATTTTTCGGTTTTTTAATCAAAACCCTGGGAAATAGTGGTCGAATGTAGGAATGGCATACCTCCTTGAATTCGTTACAAAATTTCCAACAAAGTGTCATTTACAGAAAAAAAAATCATTTGAAAAATTTTTTCCAAAAAAAACACCCACCCTTATGACAAGGCTCAAATACAAAGAAAATCACCTAGATTTTTTAATCAATAAATAACCATGACCCCCACTCTTATGACAAGGCTCAAATCCAAAGAAAATCACCTTGATTTTTCGGTTTTTTAATCAAAACCCTGGGAATTAGTGGTCGAATGTTGGAATGGCATACCTCGTTGAATTTGTTACAAAATTTCCAACAAAGTGTCATTTACAGAAAAAAAACAAGAGAGAACGCTATAGTCGGGTGCCCCGACTATCAGATACCCGTTACTCAGGTAAAGGGAGTGCGAGGGAGATGGAGATAGAAACTTTGATCACGCATAACTTTTTAACGAATGGTCCGATTTGAAAAATTTCTTCCACATTTCGATAGGTATTGATAAACACAATAAAACTGCATTTTTACTTTTCCGAAATATTTAAATTTTTAAAATCGTATTTTAGCGATTGTGGGCGTTAAAGGGGGCGTGGCACCTTTTTGAAACAAACTTGCGCTGCGTAGGAGCTCCTAGAATCTGCATTCAAAATGCCAATCTTCTAGCTTTTATAGTTTCCGAGATCTCAGCGTTCATACGGACAGACAGACGGACAGACGGACATGGCTATATCGACTCGGCTAGTGACCCTGATCAAGAATATATATACTTTATAGGGTCGGAAACGCTTCCTTCTAGCTGTTACATACTTTTGCACGAATACAATATACCCTTTTACTCTACGAGTAACGGGTATAATTATGCACAAATTTTTTCGAAAAGAAATCATGTCCCCCACTCCATTATGGCAAGGCTTAAAGCCGGATAATATAAGTTCGATTTTTCGGTCTTTTAATCAAAACCCTGGGAAATAGTGGTCGAATGTTGGAATGGCATACCTCGTTCAACTCGTTACAAAATTTCCAACAAAGTGTCATTTACAGAAAAAAAATCATTTGAAAAATGGTTTCGAAAATAAATCATGTCCCCCATCCCATTATGACAACGCCCAAAGCCGGATAATATCAGCTCGATTTTTCGGTTTTTTAATCAAAACCCTGGGAAATAGTGGTCGAATGTTGGAATGGCATACCTCGTTGAATTCGTTACAAATTTTCCAATAAAGTGTCATTTACAGAAGAAAATAATGAAATGAAAAATTTTTTTACAAGAAAATCATGCCTTCCACCCCATTATGACAAGGCACAGATTCGGATAATATCAGCTCGATTTTTCGGTTTTTTAATCAAAACCCTGGGAAATAGTGGTCGAATGTAGGAATGGCATACCTCCTTGAATTCGTTACAAAATTTCCAACAAAGTGTCATTTACAGAAAAAAAAATCATTTGAAAAATTTTTTCCAAAAAAACACCCACCCTTATGACAAGGCTCAAATACAAAGAAAATCACCTAGATTTTTTAATCAATAAATAACCATGACCCCCACCCTTATGACAAGGCTCAAATCCAAAGAAAATCACCTTGATTTTTCGGTTTTTTAATCAACACCCTGGGAAATAGTGGTCGAATGTTGGAATGGCATACCTCGTTGAATTCGTTACAAATTTTCCAATAAAGTGTCATTTACAGAAGAAAATAATGAAATTAACATTTTTTTCGACCCCATTATTACAAGGCACCGATCCGGATAATATCAGCTCGATTTTTCGGTTTTTTAATCAAAACCCTGGGAAATAGTGGTTGAATGTTGGAATGGCATACCTCCTTGAATTCGTTATTGAATTGAAAAATTTTTTCGACAAGAAAATCATGACCCCCACCCCATTATGACCAGGTACAGACGGATAATATCAGCTCGATTTTTCGGTTTTTAATGAAAACTCTGGGAAATAGTGATCGATTGTTGGAATGGGATACCTCGTTGAATTCGTTACAAAATTTCCAACAAAGTGTCATGCACAGAAAAAAGAAAATCATTTAAAAAATTAATTTCCAAAAAAAACCATGACCCCCACCCTTATGACAAGGCTCAAATCCAAAGAAAATCACCTTGATTTTTCGGTTTTTTAATCAAAACCCTGGGAAATAGTGGTCGAATGTTGGAATGGCATACCTCGTTGAATTCGTTACAAAATTTCCAACAAAGTGTCATTTACAGAAAAAAACAAGAGAGAACGCTATAGTCGGGTGCCCCGACTATCAGATAGCCGTTACTCAGGTAAAGGGAGTGCGAGGGAGATGGAGATAGAAACTTTGATCACGCATAACTTTTTAACGAATGGTCCGATTTGAAAAATTTCTTCTACATTTCGATAGGTATTGATAAACACAATAAAACTGCATTTTTACTTTTCCGAAATATTTAAATTTTTAAAATCGTATTTTAGCGATTGTGGGCGTTAAAGGGGGCGTGGCACCTTTTTGAAACAAACTTGCGCTGCGTAGGAACTCCTAGAATCTGCATTCAAAATGCCAATCTTCTAGCTTTTATAGTTTCCGAGATCTCAGCGTTCATACGGACAGACAGACGGACAGACGGACATGGCTATATCGACTCGGCTAGTGACCCTGATCAAGAATATATATACTTTATAGGGTCGGAAACGCTTCCTTCTAGCTGTTACATACTTTTGCACGAATACAATATACCCTTTTACTCTACGAGTAACGGGTATAATTATGCACAAATTTTTTCGAAAAGAAATCATGTCCCCCACTCCATTATGGCAAGGCTTAAAGCCGGATAATATAAGTTCGATTTTTCGGTCTTTTAATCAAAACCCTGGGAAATAGTGGTCGAATGTTGGAATGGCATACCTCGTTCAACTCGTTACAAAATTTCCAACAAAGTGTCATTTACAGAAAAAAAATCATTTGAAAAATGGTTTCGAAAATAAATCATGTCCCCCATCCCATTATGACAACGCCCAAAGCCGGATAATATCAGCTCGATTTTTCGGTTTTTTAATCAAAACCCTGGGAAATAGTGGTCGAATGTTGGAATGGCATACCTCGTTGAATTCGTTACAAATTTTCCAATAAAGTGTCATTTACAGAAGAAAATAATGAAATGAAAAATTTTTTTTACAAGAAAATCATGCCTTCCACCCCATTATGACAAGGCACAGATTCGGATAATATCAGCTCGATTTTTCGGTTTTTTAATCAAAACCCTGGGAAATAGTGGTCGAATGTAGGAATGGCATACCTCCTTGAATTCGTTACAAAATTTCCAACAAAGTGTCATTTACAGAAAAAAAAATCATTTGAAAAATTTTTTCCAAAAAAAACACCCACCCTTATGACAAGGCTCAAATACAAAGAAAATCACCTAGATTTTTTAATCAATAAATAAGCATGACCCCCACCCTTATGACAAGGCTCAAATCCAAAGAAAATCACCTTGATTTTTCGGTTTTTTAATCAACACCCTGGGAAATAGTGGTCGAATGTTGGAATGGCATACCTCGTTGAATTCGTTACAAATTTTCCAATAAAGTGTCATTTACAGAAGAAAATAATGAAATTAACATTTTTTTCGACCCCATTATTACAAGGCACCGATCCGGATAATATCAGCTCGATTTTTCGGTTTTTTAATCAAAACCCTGGGAAATAGTGGTTGAATGTTGGAATGGCATACCTCCTTGAATTCGTTATTGAATTGAAAAATTTTTTCGACAAGAAAATCATGACCCCCACCCCATTATGACCAGGTACAGACGGATAATATCAGCTCGATTTTTCGGTTTTTAATGAAAACTCTGGGAAATAGTGATCGATTGTTGGAATGGGATACCTCGTTGAATTCGTTACAAAATTTCCAACAAAGTGTCATGCACAGAAAAAAGAAAATCATTTGAAAAATTAATTTCCAAAAAAAACCATGACCCCCACCCTTATGACAAGGCTCAAATCCAAAGAAAATCACCTTGATTTTTCGGTTTTTTAATCAAAACCCTGGGAATTAGTGGTCGAATGTTGGAATGGCATACCTCGTTGAATTTGTTACAAAATTTCCAACAAAGTGTCATTTACAGAAAAAAAACAAGAGAGAACGCTATAGTCGGGTGCCCCGACTATCAGATACCCGTTACTCAGGTAAAGGGAGTGCGAGGGAGATGGAGATAGAAACTTTGATCACGCATAACTTTTTAACGAATGGTCCGATTTGAAAAATTTCTTCTACATTTCGATAGGTATTGATAAACACAATAAAACTGCATTTTTACTTTTCCGAAATATTTAAAATTTTTAAATCGTATTTTAGCGATTAGGGCGTTAAAGGGGGCGTGGCACCTTTTTGAAACAAACTTGCGCTGCGTAGGAGCTCCTAGAATCTGCATTCAAAATGCCAATCTTCAAGCTTTTATAGTTTCCGAGATCTCAGCGTTCATACGGACAGACAGACGGACAGACGGACATGGCTATATCGACTCGGCTAGTGACCCTGATCAAGAATATATATACTTTATAGGGTCGGAAACGCTTCCTTCTAGCTGTTACATACTTTTGCACGAATACAATATACCCTTTTACTCTACGAGTAACGGGTATAATTATGCACAAATTTTTTCGAAAAGAAATCATGTCCCCCACTCCATTATGGCAAGGCTTAAAGCCGGATAATATAAGTTCGATTTTTCGGTCTTTTAATCAAAACCCTGGGAAATAGTGGTCGAATTTGGAATGGCATACCTCGTTCAACTCGTTACAAAATTTCCAACAAAGTGTCATTTACAGAAAAAAAAATCATTTGAAAAATGGTTTCGAAAATAAATCATGTCCCCCATCCCATTATGACAACGCCCAAATAGTGGTCGAATGTTGGAATGGCATACCTCGTTGAATTCGTTACAAATTTTCCAATAAAGTGTCATTTACAGAAGAAAATAATGAAATGAAAAATTTTTTTTACAAGAAAATCATGCCTTCCACCCCATTATGACAAGGCACAGATTCGGATAATATCAGCTCGATTTTTCGGTTTTTTAATCAAAACCCTGGGAAATAGTGGTCGAATGTTGGAATGGCATACCTCCTTGAATTCGTTACAAAATTTCCAACAAAGTGTCATTTACAGAAAAAAAAATCATTTGAAAAATTTTTTCCAAAAAAAACCCCCACCCTTATGCAAGGCTCAAATACAAAGAAAATCACCTCGATTTTTTAATCAAAACCCTGGGAAATAGTAGTCTAATGTTGGAATGGCATACCTCGTTGAATTCGTTACAAAATTTCCAAAAAAGTGTCATTTACAGAAGAAAATAATGAATTGAAAAATTTTTTCGACAAGAAAATCATGTGGCCCACCCCATTATGACAAGGCACATTTCCGGATAATATCAGCTCGATTTTTCGGTTTTTTAATCAAAACCCTGGGAAATAGTGGTCGAATGTTGGAATGGCATACCTCCTTGAATTCGTTACAAAATTTCCAACAAAGTGTCATGTACAGAAAAAAGAAAATCATTTGAAAAATTAATTTCCAATAAAAACCATGACCCCCACCCTTATGACAAGGCTCAAATCCAAAGAAAATCACCTTGATTTTTTTAAATCAAAACCCTGGGAAATAGTGGTCGAATGTTGGAATGGCATACCTCGTTGAATTCGTTACAAATTTTCCAATAAAGTGTCATTTACAGAAGAAAATAATGAAATGAAAAAATTTTTTTACAAGAAAATCATGCCTTCCACCCCATTATGACAAGGCACAGATTCGGATAATATCAGCTCGATTTTTCGGTTTTTTAATCAAAACCCTGGGAAATAGTGGTCGAATGTTGGAATGGCATACCTCCTTAAATTCGTTACAAAATTTCCAACAAAGTGTCATTTACAGAAAAAAAAATCATTTGAAAAATTTTTTCCAAAAAAAACACCCACCCTTATGACAAGGCTCAAATACAAAGAAAATCACCTCGATTTTTTAATCAATAAATAACCATGACCCCCACCCTTATGACAAGGCTCAAATCCAAAGAAAATCACCTTGATTTTTCGGTTTTTTAATCAACACCCTGGGAAATAGTGGTCGAATGTTGGAATGGCATACCTCGTTGAATTCGTTACAAATTTTCCAATAAAGTGTCATTTACAGAAGAAAATAATGAAATTAACATTTTTTTCGACCCCATTATTACAAGGCACCGATCCGGATAATATCAGCTCGATTTTTCGGTTTTTTAATCAAAACCCTGGGAAATAGTGGTTGAATGTTGGAATGGCATACCTCCTTGAATTCGTTATTGAATTGAAAAATTTTTTCGACAAGAAAATCATGACCCCCACCCCATTATGACCAGGTACAGACGGATAATATCAGCTCGATTTTTCGGTTTTTAATGAAAACTCTGGGAAATAGTGATCGATTGTTGGAATGGGATACCTCGTTGAATTCGTTACAAAATTTCATGCCAAATTTCATGTGTCATGCACAGAAAAAAGAAAATCATTTGAAAAATTAATTTCCAAAAAAAACCATGACCCCCACCCTTATGACAAGGCTCAAATCCAAAGAAAATCACCTTGATTTTTCGGTTTTTTAATCAAAACCCTGGGAATTAGTGGTCAAATGTTGGAATGGCATACCTCGTTGAATTTGGTAAAAAAAAAATCATTTGAAAAATGGTTTCGAAAATAAATCATGTCCCCCATCCCATTATGACAACGCCCAAAGCCGGATAATATCAGCTCGATTTTTCGGTTTTTTAATCAAAACCCTGGGAAATAGTGGTCGAATGTTGGAATGGCATACCTCGTTGAATTCGTTACAAATTTTTCAATAAAGTGTCATTTACAGAAGCAAATAATGAAATGAAAAATTTTTTTTACAAGAAAATCATGCCTTCCACCCCATTATGACAAGGCACAGATTCGGATAATATCAGCTCGATTTTTCGGTTTTTTAATCAAAACCCTGGGAAATAGTGGTCGAATGTTGGAATGGCATACCTCCTTGAATTCGTTACAAAATTTCCAACAAAGTGTCATTTACAGAAAAAAAAAATCATTTGAAAAATTTTTTCAAAAAAAACCCCCACCCTTATGCAAGGCTCAAATACAAAGAAAATCACCTCAATTTTTTAATCAAAACCCTGGGAAATAGTAGTCTAATGTTGGAATGGCATACCTCGTTGAATTCGTTACAAAATTTCCAAAAAAGTGTCATTTACAGAAGAAAATAATGAATTGAAAAATTTTTTCGACAAGAAAATCATGTGGCCCACCCCATTATGACAAGGCACATTTCCGGATAATATCAGCTCGATTTTTCGGTTTTTTAATCAAAACCCTGGGAAATAGTGGTCGAATGTTGGAATGGCATACCTCCTTGAATTCGTTACAAAATTTCCAACAAAGTGTCATGTACAGAAAAAAGAAAATCATTTGAAAAATTAATTTCCAATAAAAACCATGACCCCCACCCTCATGACAAGGCTCAAATCCAAAAAAAATCACCTTGATTTTTTTTAATCAAAACCCTGGGAAATAGTGGTCGAATGTTGGAATGGCATACCTCGTTGAATTCGTTACAAATTTTCCAATAAAGTGTCATTTACAGAAGAAAATAATAAAATGAAAAATTTTTTTTACAAGAAAATCATGCCTTCCACCCCATTATGACAAGGCACAGATTCGGATAATATCAGCTCGATTTTTCGGTTTTTTAATCAAAACCCTGGGAAATAGTGGTCGAATGTTGGAATGGCATACCTCCTTGAATTCGTTACAAAATTTCCAACAAAGTGTCATTTACAGAAAAAAAAATCATTCGAAAAATTTTTTCCAAAAAAAACACCCACCCTTATGACAAGGCTCAAATACAAAGAAAATCACCTCGATTTTTTAATCAAAACCCTGGGAAATAGTAGTCTAATGTTGGAATGGCATACCTCGTTGAATTCGTTACAAAATTTCCATAAAAGTGTAATTTACAGAAGAAAATAATGAATTGAAAAATTTTTTCGACAAGAAAATCATGTGGCCCACCCCATTATGACAAGGCACATTTCCGGATAATATCAGCTCGATTTTTCGGTTTTTTAATCAAAACCCTGGGAAATAGTGGTCGAATGTTGGAATGGCATACCTCCTTGAATTCGTTACAAAATTTCCAACAAAGTGTCATGTACAGAAAAAAGAAAATCATTTGAAAAATTAATTTCCAATAAAAACCATGACCCCACCCGTATGACAAGGCTCAAATCCAATGAAAATCACCTTGATTTTTCGATTTTTCTGTTAAAACCGTCGTCGCATGCAGACGTGTATATATAGTGCTCCGGGAAAAAGTATTCAATAAAATCACAAAAGTGCAGTGACCGTTTTAATAAATATACTATAACGCGAAAAGACGCTTTCTGCGATGAAATCGCGAATGTTTATATTGATTGGTCATTTGATTAGTATAAAACTTAACACTTAAAACTCTAATTAACTTTACCACGAATACAATGAGTCTGAACGGCGTTCGCACACAACGTCAACGTGAGCAAGACGAGAGACGGCTCTCAGGACAAAGTACAAAGAAATAACGCGTACTTCTCTTTTAAAGCAACCGAAAATAATGCAAGCTCTGATCAAGCGCGGGCAATTACACCCAACTTGACCGAGTTCTTAAACGTAGCGAGCGAGAGAGCGCGTTCTTGCTCCCCTCGCTACTCCCCTCGCTAACGCAAATATTAATACGTCTGCCGCTGCGCTGCCCGAAAAACAGAACAAAACCAATGAATGTGCTAAGCCGGCTGTGCAGACTGGTATGGATCGCTACATCCAAATCAAAAGGAAGCTGAGCCCTCTAAATTCTCAACGCAAAATAACCCGTAACAATGCTAGCCTAGCTGGAATAGAAACGCCCATGAACTCAAACCGATTTAAAATCTTGGAAGACGCCTATGACGTTGAGGCAGCCGAATCCACTGAAGTCGAGAAAAGGAAGCCAAAACCTCCGCCTATTTATATTCGAGAAAAAGTTCCAATGTTCTTGTCAACAAAATTATCGAGCTTATGGAAAGGATAAATTCCACATAATACCTCTAGAAAAGGGCAACATCCAGGAAACAAAGGTTCAAATGAAGTCTGAAGATAATTACAGAGTATTATCGAAATATCTTTCCGAGAATAAAAAAAACTTTTACACGTATCAGCTAAAAAGAAGCAAGGGCCTGCAAGTCGTACTTAAGGGCATAGAGTCCGACGTAACGCCAGCAGAGATAACAAAGGCGCTTCAAGAGAAGGGATTTAACGCTAAGACAGTCTTCAACATCCTTAACAGGGATAGAAAGCCGCAGCCACTCTTTAAGGTTGAGCTGGAACCAGAAAATAAGCCCCTAAAGAAATACGAAGTGCACCCCATTTACAATAATCAGTTCCTGCTGCACCGCAGAATTACAGTTGAGGAACCGCACAAACGCAATGGCCCGGTACAATGTGCGAACTGCCAAGAATAAGGCCATGCAAGGTCATACTGTAAACTGCGCCCGGTGTGTGTAGTTTGTGGAGATCTTCATGAATCCGCACACTGCCCAGCGAGCAAAGATGAGTGCAACTCGAAAAAGGGCGGCATCTGCGGGGGCAATCACACTGCTAACTACAGGGGTTGCCCTGTTTATAAGGAGCTGAAAAGTCGCATCCACCAGAGAGGAACTGCCGCCCGCACCCAAACTAAACAGATGACAGCTTCCAGATCAAATCCTGAAGTCTTCTTCTCGACTGCAGCCAGATCCTCACTAGGACCCTTAAACTCTGATAAAAATGGGACTTACGCCAGCGCTTTAAAATCAGGACTGGCTAACCCTGTCTCAAAAAGTTAATTTCTGCAATTAGAACCGAACACGGCTCAGCAGCAACAATTCCCGGAGCAGTCAAAAAGCAACTTTGATATGATATACAGCCTGCAGCAAAGCCTTACGGAGTTTATGTCGTTTATGCGCCCAACTATGCAAGATTGAATGCGAAACCAAAATCTATTGATTCAAAAGCTGGTTTCACAACAATCCAAATAATGACTTCCCTAAGGATATCTACGTGGAACGCTAACGGCGTCTTACAGCATAAACTTGAGTTAGCTCAATTCCTACTCGACAACCATATCGACGTAATGCTGCCTTCAGAAACACACCTTACAAACAAATACAATTTTCATTCGTTATTCATTCTACGGAATAAATCATCCAGATGGTAAAGCACATGATGGGACAGGAATTCTAATCAGAAGCCGTATTAAACACCACTTTCATAACAAATTTGCTAAAAATTACATACAGGCCACATCTATAAATATACAAATAAATACTGGCAACCAACTTACACTAGCCGCCGTATACTGCCCCCCTCGCTTCACTATAGCTGAAGATGAGTTTATGCAGTTTTTCAACTCACTAGGAGACCACTTCATAGCAGCAGGGGACTACAATGCCAAGCTCACACACTGGGGATAACGTCTCGTGACTCCAAAAGGAAAACAGCTCTATAATGCAGTTATAAAAGCCAAGAACAAGCTGGACTATGTTTCTCCTGGCAGACCAACATACTGGCCGGCAGACCCAAGGAAACTACCCGATTTTATAGACTTTGCAATTACCAAAAACATTCCTAAAAATCTGATAAGCGCCGAATGCCTCTCGGATCTTTCATCTGATCACTCGCCTGTCCTGTTTATTCTACTCCGACATCCAGGCGCATTGGAGCAATCGTTAAAATTGACATCACAGAAAACCAATTGGGTTAAGTACAAGAAATACATTAGCTCACACATTGAGCTAAGTCCTCATCTCAACGATGAAGCCAACGTAGACAGATTTGTTAGTACACTGCAGTCTGTACTCGTCTCTGCAGCTCGAGTTTCAACACCCGAAACTA
Organism: Drosophila rhopaloa; assembly: GCF_018152115.1. Lineage (NCBI taxonomy): Eukaryota > Metazoa > Arthropoda > Insecta > Diptera > Drosophilidae > Drosophila > Drosophila rhopaloa. Next base: position 619,332 of record NW_025335031.1, read on the forward strand.
CAAGTACGCAAAGCAACCAAAAGAAGACAAATCTACAAATAGAAGAGCTCGTCCTCGAAAAGCGACGCTTACGTTGAGAGTGGCAACTCCACAGATCGCCATCTGCTAGGCAAAGCTTAAAATACTCACAAAAGCTTTACAGCAAGAAGAAGCACATGTCCACCGACGCTACATAGAGCAATTGTCAACATCTAGTACAAAACACTCACTATGGAGAGCTCACCCTACTCTAAGCTCACCGAAAGTAACCGTGATGCTTATTAGAAATCCCACAGGCGGCTGGGCGCGCAGCGATGCAGACAGAGCCAGCACGTTTGCCAACTACCTTAAAAATGTCTTCCAACCAAATCCTGCCACTAGTGCGTTCACCTTGCCGACTTTACCATAAGAGCCTCAGCTTCAACATGAACCAATTGAGTTTCGCCCAAACGAAATCGTTAACATCATCAAAAATCAGCTGAATCCGAAAAAATCCCCGGGCTGCGACCTCATAACTCCCAAAATGATCATTGAGCTCCCATATTGCGCCGTTTGCACTATCACCCAGCTTTTTAATGCCATCGCAAAACTTGGCCACTTTCCAGTGAGATGGAAAAAGTCGATTATAATAATGATAGCAAAGCCAGGAAAGCCTACTCTCATGCTTATCTAAACTCTTTGAAAAATGCGTATTGACTCGGATAAACACATACCTAAGAATCCAGGAAGGAATTCCGTCACATCAATTTGGGTTTCGTGAAAAGCACGGAACAATTGAGCAGGTCAACCGGATAACATCAGAAATTCGTAACGCGTTCGAAAAACGAGAGTACTCTACTGCCATATTTTTAGACGTCTCTCAAGCATTTGATAGAGTTTGGCTAGAAGGTCTAATGTACAAGATCAAGACAATGCTCCCCTACAACACCCATAAGCTTTTAGAGTGTTACCCCTACGACAGAAAATTTGCTGTTCCATGCAGCACTGCTATAACTGACGATTTCACTATTGGAGCTGGAGTTCCTCAAGGCCAACATTATATATCGTCTACACAGCAGACATCCCAACAAGCACACGACTAACAACATCTACGTTTGCTGATGATACAGCCATTCTCAGCCGCTCAAAATGCCCGATGCAAGCAACTACGCAGCTCGCTCTTCATCTGGTCGATGTTGAAAAGTGGCCATCAGATTGGCGAATTAAAGTGAACGAACAAAAATGCAACCTTATGACAAGGCTCAAATCCAAAGAAAATCACCTCGTTTTTCGGTCTTTTAATCAAAACCCTAGGAAATAGTGGTCGAATGATGGAATGGCATACCTCCTTGAATTCGTTACGAAATTTCGAACAAAGTGTCATGTACAGAAAAAAGAAAATCATTTGAAAAATTAATTTCCAATAAAAACCATGACCCCCACCCGTATGACAAGGCTCAAATCCAAAGAAAATCACCTTGATTTTTCGGTTTTTCTGTTAAAACCGTCGTCGCATGCAGACGTGTATTTATAGTGCTCCGGGAAAAAGTATTCAATAAAATCACAAAAGTGCAGTGACCGTTTTAATAAATATACTATAACGCGAAAAGACGCTTTCTGCGATGAAATCGCGAATGTTTATATTGATTGGTCATTTGATTAAAACTTAACACTTCAAACTCTAATTAACTTTACCACGAATACAATGAGTCTGAACGGCGTTCGCACACAACGTCAACGTGAGCAAGACGAGAGACGGCTCTCAGTACAAAGAAATAACGCGTACTTCTCTTTTAAAGCAACCGAAAATAATGCAAGCTCTGATCAAGAGCGGGCAATTACACCCAACTTGACCGAGTTCTTAAACGTAGCGAGCGAGAGAGCGCAAATATTAATACGTCTGCCGCTGCGCTGACCGAAAAACAGAACAAAACCAATGAATGTGCTAAGCCGGCTGTGCACACTGGTATGGATCGCTACATCCAAATCAAAAGGAAGCTGAGCCCTAAATTCTCAACGCAAAATAACCCGTAACAATGCTAGCCTAGCTGGAATAGAAACGCCCATGAACTCAAACCGATTTAAAATCTTGGAAGACGCCTATGACGTTGAGGCAGCCGAATCCACTGAAGTCGAGAAAAGGAAGCCAAAACCTCCGCCTATTTATATTCGAGAAAAAAGTTCCAATGTTCTTGTCAACAAAATTATCGAGCTTATTGGAAAGGATAAATTCCACATAATACCTCTAGTAAAGGGCAACATCCAGGAAACAAAGGTTCAAATGAAGTCTGAAGATAATTACAGAGTATTATCGAAATATCTTTCCGAGAATAAAAAGAACTTTTACACGTATCAGCTAAAAAGAAGCAAGGGCCTGCAAGTCGTACTTAAGGGCATAGAGTCCGACGTAACGCCTGCAGAGATAACAAAGGCGCTTCAAGAGAAGGGATTTAACGCTAAGACAGTCTTCAACATCCTTAACAGGGATAGAAAGCCGCAGCCACTCTTTAAGGTTGAGCTCGAACCAGAAAGTAAGCCCCTAAAGAAATACGAAGTGCACCCCATTTACAATCTTCAGTTCCTGCTGCACCGCAGAATTACAGTTGAGGAACTGCACAAACGCAATGCCCCGGTACAATGTGCGAACTGCCAAGAATATGGCCATACAAGGTCATACTGTAAACTGCGCCGGTGTGTGTAGTTTGTGGAGATCTTCATGACTCCGCACACTGCCCAGCGAGCAAAGATGAGTGCAACTCGAAAAAGGGCGGCATCTGCGGGGGCAATCACACTGCTAACTACAGGGGTTGCCCTGTTTATAAGGAGCTGAAAAGTCGCATCCACCAGAGAAGAACTGCCGCCCGCACCCAAACTAAACAGATGACAGCTTCCAGATCAAATCCTGAAGTCTTCTTTTCGACTGCAGCCAGATCCTCACTAGGACCCTTAAACTCTGATAAAAATGTGACTTACGCCAGCGCTTTAAAATCAGGACTGGCTAACCATGTCTCAAAAAGTTAATTTCTGCAACTACAACCGAACACGGCTCAGCAGCAACAATTCCCGGAGCAGTCAAAAAGCAACTTTGATATGATATACAGCCTGCACCAAAGCCTTACGGAGTTTATGTCGTTTATGCGCACACCTAATCAAGATTGAATGCTAAACCAAAATCTATTGATTCAAAAGCGGGTTTCACAACAATCCAAATAATGACTTCCCTAAGGATATCTACGTGGATCGCTAACGGCGTCTCACAGCATAAACTTGAGTTAGCTCAATTCCTACTCGACAACCATATCGACGTAATGCTGCTTTCAGAAACACACCTTACAAACAAATACAATTTTCAACTACGAGGTTATTCATTCTACGGAATAAATCATCCAGATGGTAAAGCACATGGTGGGACAGGAATTCTAATCAGAAGCCGTATTAAACACCACTTTCATAACAAATTTGCTAAAAATTACCTACAGGCCACATCTATAAATATACAAATAAATACTGGCAACCAACTTACACTAGCCGCCGTATACTGCCCCCCTCGCTTCACTATAGCTGAAGATGAGTTTATGCAGTTTTTCAACTCACTAGGAGACCACTTCATAGCAGCAGGGGACTACAATGCCAAGCTCACACACTGGGGATCACGTCTCCAAAAGGAAAACAGCTCTATATTGCAGTTATAAAAGCCAAGAACAAGCTGAACTATGTTTCTCCTGGCAGACCAACATACTGGCCGGCTGATCCAAGGAAACTACCCGATTTAATAGACTTTGCAATTACCAAAAACATTCCTAAAAATCTGATAAGCGCCGAATGCCTCTCGGATCTTTCATCTGATCACTCGCCTGTCCTGTTTATTCTACTCCGACATCCAGGCGCATTGGAGCAATCGTTTAAATTGACATCACAGAAAACCAATTGGGTTAAGTACAAGAAATACATTAGCTCACACATGGAGCAAAGTCCTCATCTCAACGATGAAGCCAACGTAGACAGATTTGTTAATACACTGGAGTCTGTACTCGTCTCTGCAGCTCGAGTTTCAACACCCGAAACTACAAGTACGCAAAGCAACCAAAAGAAGACAAATCTACAAATAGAAGAGCTCGTCCTCGAAAAGCGACGCTTACGTTGAGAGTGGCAACTCCACAGATCGCCATCTGCTAGGCAAAGCTTAAAATATGCTTCACGTCAACTCACAAAAGCTTTACAGCAAGAAGAAGCACATGTCCACCGACGCTACATAGAGCAATTGTCAACATCTAGTACAAAACACTCTCTATGGAGAGCTCACCCTACTCTAAGCTCACCGAAAGTAACCGTGATGCCTATTATAAATCCCACAGGCGGCTGGGCGCGCAGCGATGCAGACAGAGCCAGCACGTTTGCCAACTACCTTAAAAATGTCTTCCAACCAAATCCTGCCACTAGTGCGTTCACCTTGCCGACTTTACCATAAGAGCCTCAGCTTCAACATGAACCAATTGAGTTTCGCCCAAACGAAATCGTTAACATCATCAAAAATCAGCTGAATCCGAAAAAATCGCCGGGCTGCGACCTCATAACTCCCAAAATGATCATTGAGCTCCCATATTGCGCCGTTTGCACTATCACCCAGCTTTTTAATGCCATCGCAAAACTTGGCCACTTTCCAGTGAGATGGAAAAAGTCGATTATAATAATGATAGCAAAGCCAGGAAAAGACCACACAATTCCCACGTCGTATAGACCTATAAGCCTACTCTCATGCTTATCTAAACTCTTTGAAAAATGCGTATTGACTCGGATAAACACATACCTAAGAATCACATCAATTTGGGTTTCGTGAAAAGCACGGAACAATTGAGCAGGTCAGCACATCAGAAATTCGTAACCCGTTCGAAAAACGATAGTACTCTACTGCCATATTTTTAGACGTCTCTCAAGCATTTGATAGAGTTTGGCTAGAAGGTCTAATGTACAAGATCAAGACAATGCTCCCCTACAACACCCATAAGCTTTTAGAGTCTTACCTCTACGACAGAAAATTTGCTGTTCGATGCAGCACTGCTATAACTGACGATTTCACTATTGGAGCTGGAGTTCCTCAAGGAAGTGTGCTCGGGCCAACATTATATGTCCTCTACACAGCAGACATCCCAACAAGCACACGAGTAACAACATCTACGTTTGCTGATGATACAGCCATTCTCAGCCGCTCAAAATGCCCGATGCAAGCAACTGCGCAGCTCGCTCTTCATCTGGTCGATGTTGAAAAGTGGCTATCAGATTGGCGAATTAAAGTGAACGAACAAAAATGCAAGCACGTTACGTTCACCCTGAACAGGCAAAATTGCCCGCCGCTCATGTTAAACCATACTCTACTCCCGCAAGCAAACGAAGTGACATATCTAGGAGAAGACTCACATGGCGCCGGCACATTGAAGGCAAAAGAACACACCTAAAGCTAAAAGCCAGTAGCCTTCATTGGCTTATCAACGGTCGTTCTCCCCTTAGGCTTGAATATAACTGCTGTATAACTCGGTACTAAAACCTATATGGATGTACGGCTCCCAGTTATGGGGGAATGCCAGCAATAGCAATATTGACATAGTCCAGCGAGCTCAGTCGAAGATCTTGAGAACAATCACCGGGGCACCGTGGTACGTTCGCAACGAAAACATACATCGCGACTTAAGCAATCTACCAGTCAAAGATGTGATCGTAGAACAGAAGGAAAAGTACTTAACCAAGCTATCGTTGCACCCTAACCACCTGGCGAGAGGTCTTACAAGGTTGATCAACCAATCACGCCTTCGTCGCAATGACTTACACACCCAGCGACCGACATGAGGCACGCGCAACCAGAATGCAGTCTTATTATACTGTTAGTTACATTTTAATGTTAAGATTCGTAAACTTATTGTTAGTCTCAAAATTAAGAGAAGATTCAATAAATAAAAGCAAAGCTAAAAAAAAAAAAATCTCGGTTCTTAATCAAAACCCTGTGAAATAGTCGTCGAATGTTGGAATGGCATACCTCGTTGAATTCGCTACAAAATTTCCAACAAAGTGCCATTTACAGAAAAAAGAAAATCATTTCAAAAATTAATTTCCAAAAAAAACCATGTCCCCCACCCTTATGACAAGGCTCAAATCCAAAGAAAATCACCTCGATTTTTCGGTCTTTTAAACAAAACCCTGGGAAATAGTTTTCGAATGTTGGAATGGCATACCTCGTTGAATTCGTTACAAAATTTTCAACAAAGTGTCATTTACAGTAGAAAATAATGAGCTGAAAAATTTTTTCGATAAGAAAATCATGTCCCCCACCCTATTATGACAAGGCACAGATCCGGATAATATCAGCTCGATTTTTCGGTTTTTTAATCAAAACCCTGGGAAATAGTGGTCGAATGTTGGAATGGCATACCGCGTTGAATTCGTTACAAAATTTCCATCAAAGTGTCATGACAGAAAAAAGAAAATCATTTGAAGAATTTTATCGAAAAAAAACCTGACCCCCACCCTTATGACAAAGCCAAAACCCGAAGAAAATCACCTTGATTTTTCGGTTTTTTAATCAAAACCCTGGAAAATAGTGGTCGAATGTTGGAATGGCATACCTCGTTGATTTCGTTACAAAATTTCCAACAAAGTGTCATTTACAGGAATAAACTATCATATGTAAAATTTTTTCGAAAAAAAACATGACCCCATCCTTTATGACAAAGCCAAAGAAAATCACCTCGATTTTTCGGTTTTTTAATCAAAACCCTGGGAAATACTGGTCGAATGTTGGAATGGCATACCTCGTTGAATTCGTTACAAAATTTCCATCAAAGTGTCATGTACAGAAAATAAAATCATTTGAAAAATTTTTTCAAAAAAAAAAAAAATGACCCCCACCCATATAACAAGGTTCAAATCTCCTCGATTTTTAGGTTTTTTAATCAAAACCCTGGGAAATAGTGGTCGAATTTGGGTTTTATTCCCTCGTTGAATTTAATACAAAATTTCCAACAAAGTGTCATTTACAGAAAAATAAATCGTTTGAAAAATTTTATCGAAAAAAAACATGACACCCACCCTTATGACATAGCCAAAACCCGGAGAAAATCACCTTGATTTTTCTGATTATTAATCAAAACCCTGGGAAATAGTGGTCGAACGTTGGAATGGCATACCTCGTTGACTTCGTTAAAAAATTTCCAACAAAGTGTCATTTACAGAAAACAAAAAAATCATTTGAAAAATTTTTTCCAAAAAAAATCATGACCTCCACCTTTATGACAAGGCTCAAATCCAAAGAAAATCGCCTCGATTTTTCCGTTTTTTAATCAAAACCCTGGGAAATATTGGTCGAATGTTGGAATGGCATACCTCGTTGACTTCGTTACAAAATTTCCAACAAAGTGTCATTTACAGAAAACAAAAAAATCATTTGAAAACTTTTTGCCAAAAAAAAACCATGACCCCCACCCTTATGACAAGGCTCAAATCCAAAGGAAATCACCTCGATTTTACCGTTTTTTAATCAAAACCCTGGGAAATAGAGCTCGAATGTTGGGTGGCATAGCTCGTTGAATTTGTTACAAAATTTCTTGTACAGAAAAAAAAAATCATTTGAAAAATTTTTTCCAAAAAAACCATGACCCCCACCCTTATGACAAGGCTCAAATACAAAGAAAATCACCTCGATTTTTCGGTTTTTTAATCAAAGCCCTGGGAAATAGTGGTCGAATGTTGGAATGGCATACCTCGTTGAATTCGTTACAAAATTTCCAACAAAGTGGCATTTACAGAAAAAAAAAATGATTTGAAAAATTTTTTCGACAAGAAATCATGTCCCCCACCCCATTGTGACAAGGCCCAGATGCGGATAATATCAGCTCGATTTTTCAGTTGTTTAATCAAAACCCTGGGAAATAGTGGTCGGATGTTGGAATGGCATACCTAGTTGAATTCGTTACAAAAATTCCAACAAAGTGTCATTTACAGAAAAAAAATTCATTTGAAAAATTTTTTCCAAAAAAAAACATGATTGCCACCCTTATGACAAGGCCCAAATCCGAAGAAAATCGCCTCGATTTTTCAGGTTTTTAATCAAAACCCTGGGAAATAGTGGTCTAATGTTGGAATGGCATACCTCGTTGAATTCATTACAAAATTTCCAACAAACTTTAATTTACAGAAAAAAAATTCATTTAAAAAATTAAAAAAAAAAAAACATGACTCCCACCCTTATGACAAGGCTCAAATCCGAAGAAAATCGCCTCGATTTTTCAGGTTTTTAATCAAAACCCTGGGAAATAGTGTTCCGATGTTGGAATGGCGTACCTAGTTGAATTCGTTACAAAATTTCGAAGAAAGTGTCATTTACAAAATCATTTGAAAAATTTTTTCAAAAAAAAACCATGACCCCCGATAAAATTTTCAAATGATTGTTTTTTTCTGTAAATGACAATTTGTTGGAAATTTTGGAATGAATTCCACGAGGTATGCCATTCCCACATTCGACCCAGGGTTTTCATTAAAAAACCGAAAACCGTCATAAGGGTGGGGGCAATTTTTTTGGAAAAATTTTTCAAATGAATTTTTTTTCTGTAAATTACAGTTTGTTGGAAATTTTGTAATGAATTCAACGAGGTATGCCATTCTAACATTAGGCCACTATTTCCCAGGGTTTTGATTAAAAACCTGAAAAATCGAGGCGATTTTCTTCGGATTTGAGCCTTGTCATAAGGGTGGGAATCATGTTTTTTTTGGAAAAAATTTTTCAAATGAATTTTTTTTTCTGTAAATGACACTTTGTTGGAATTATTGTAACGAATTCAACTAGGTATGCCATTCCAACATCCGACCACTATTTCCCAGGGTTTTGATTAAAAAACTGAAAAATCGAGCTGATATTATCCGCATCTGGGCCTTGTCACAATGGGGTGGGGGACATGATTTCTTGTCGAAAAAATTTTTCAAATCATTTTTTTTTTCTGTAAATGCCACTTTGTTGGAAATTTTGTAACGAATTCAACGAGGTATGCCATTCCAACATCCGACCACTATTTCCCAGGGTTTTGATTAAAAACATGAAAAATCGAGGTGATATTCTTTGGATTTGAGCCTTGTCATAAGCGTGGGGGTCATGTTTTTGATTGGAAAAAATTTTTCAAATAAATTTTTTTTTTGTAAATGACACTTTGTTGGAATTTTTGTAACGAATTCAACTAGGTATGCCATTCCAACATCCGACCACTATTTCCCAGGGTTTTGATTAAAAAACTGAAAAATCTAGGTGATATTATCCGCATCTGGGCCTTGTCACAATGGGGTGGGGGACATGATTTCTTGTCGAAAAAATTTTTCAAATCATTTTTATACCCTTGCAGAGGGTATTATAATTTCAGTCAAAAGTTTGCAACGCAGTGAAGGAGACATTTCCGACCCTATAAAGTATATATATTCTTGATCAGGATCACCTCCTGAGTTGATATAGCCATGTCCGTCTGTCCGTCTGTCCGTCTGTCCGTCCGTCCGTTTCTACGCAAACTAGTCCCTCAGTTTTAAAGCTATCTGCTCGAAACTTTCCCAAAAGTTGTCTTTCTATTGCAGGTAGTATATAAGTCGGAACGAGCCGGATCGGGCGACTATATCATATAGCTGCCATATAACTGAACGATCGGAAAAGCCATAACTTTGGTGTTTTTAAAGATAAGAAGATGGGACTTTCTATGGGTTTTATTTTTGGCCAATCAATCCGACATACCGAATTTCATAAGGATCGGCCGACTATATCTTATAGCTGCCATATAACTGATTGATCGGAAGTGCCATAACTTTGGTGTTTGTAAAGTTAAGAAGTTGGGATTTTCTATGGGTTTTATTTTTGGCCAATCAATCCGACATACCAAATTTCATAAGGATCGGCCGACTATATCTTATAGCTGCCATATAACTGAACGATTGGAAATGCCATAACTTTGATGTTTTTAAAGTTAGGAAGTTGGGATTTTTTATGAGTATTAAGAATGCATCATATAAATAATATTGGAGAATATAATTTACAGAGTATTCTGCAAGGGTATATCAACTTCGGCTCCGCCCGAAGTTAGCTTTCCTTTCTTGTTTTTTCTGTAAATGACACTTTGTTGGAAATTTTGTAACGAATTCAACGAGGTATGATATTCCAACATACGACCACTATTTCCCAGGGTTTTGATTAAAAACCAGAAAAATTGAGGTGATTTACTTTGGATTTGAGCCTTGTCATAAGGGTAAGGGTCATGGTTTTTTTTTGAAACAGTTTTACAAATTATTTTTTTTTCTATAAATGACACTTTGTTGGAATGTAATAGGTTAAATTGCTTTTCCCATGTTCCTTCAATAATATGAGTCCGATTTGGTTTCTTTTTGGTATTCTTTATTTATTATTTTTATTTCATTTATATTTGGAGCAGAGCAGCCGTTGTTGCCGCTCTGAGCTCAAAAGAGTTTCTTGCTTAGCTTAATTTACTTAAGCCTAGTATCCACTTCGACGTAAACTCCAGTCATGAGAGAGAGCGAGAGGCAAACAGCTGGCGTTCACTTTTCGTCGCGCCTTTTTTCACGTCGGTCCCCTGATCGACGAAAAAATACCAGAAAATTCCACAGCGTTGCCAGTCTGCGGAAATAAACTTTGGGTGAACCCTAGCGAAAAGATTAAAAAATTTAATCTTTTGGCGTGCGCTTCTCACTGAACATTATAAGAAATGAAGGAAAAAACTCAAAAAACTCACAAAAGTCGATTGCAGGTGTTTACATGTGAGGACAAAATAACATTAATACTATCTGGGGTGCCTCTTGTCAGAGCAAAATGTTTTTTAGGTCCAGAATGTACGAAAAAACACAATAAAAGTGCAGCTATGAACTTTAAATTAGCAAATAATTATCAGTAAATTAAAAAAAAAGAACTGTTAACTTTAAATTGTATTGTTTTTTAATTTCTTTGTACAGCGGCAGACTTGTCTTGCCAAGGTATTTGATAATATCTTTTAAAGGCTCTTTCCCGCAAATACGATATTTGAATTTTAACTGCTTGTCAACAAACCCAGCCGATTGACAGTACGACCGTAGCACGCTCAAATCTGATGAACTCTCAAACTTTTGGTCACACTGGAAAGATTAAAGTTTTTACGCTAGCGTAATCGTTTGTCGATCTGGATTCTAGGCTTTAGGAGCTAAAAAGGTAGTAGCTCGTAGCGGCGCTGCCAACAGCGGCAGCGGAGAGACGGCCTATATATTCTTAATATATTATATCACTTAGTCTGGAGTGCGGAGGTATATGCACATACATACATGAGGTCCGCTCGTTCGTATTTCGGGCACTTAGGTTGATGACCGAGACCCTGAATTGTATAAACACTGCGACAAAGTGTTACAGTGGTTGCCCTCTTGGTACTCTTGGTACAGTGGGTGGTCGATATATATATTTCATATGTGAGCATACTACATCTCCCTCCTTTTGAAAAATAACGTAATATAATGGAGTTATTTTCTTTGAGAAAACTTTGAGAAAATTGATATTTATAACAATAAGATTTAAAAATTTTGTTTTTTTGTTTTTAATTTTTCTATTATTTTTTTGGTTATTATTGTGTATTCTTATTTTAGATATGGTAATCCTATATGCTCTTTCATTATGTATGGCCATACGTGATATATTTATGAAATAAGAATTGACTATGAAATAAAGAGTTTTAATCTATCTTTAATCTATCAATTAGCCAATCAGTCGAAAACGTTCGAAAAAAAAATAAGCGCGAGGTTTTGCGTTTCGCGATGCAAATCGCATAACGTAAACTAAAGTTTTAATTAATTAAATAATTAATCTTTACGCACTAACTATAAACAAATGAGTAAGAACGTGGATCAGCGCACTCAACGACAAAAACAACAAGACGAAGCCCGTGAAAAAATTCAGAGAGAACAAGACAAACGTCGTCTCTCTTTGGCCCGTAACAACGCCTATTTTACGGTGACGAGTAATACTCTAGAACCGAAAGTGCTTGAAGGTGCAAGTTTACTGACCGCCGAAAACCAGAGAGCTAACTCTTGCTCTCCCGCCCTGCTCTTCACCGCTCGAACGCCAACAGAGCTTCTGCAGCCTAGCGCAACAACAATAGAAACTACTACGACTACTACAACGGTCTCTGTCGCCAACAATGCAATAACGACTCCACCCTCTTCTTGTGCTGCGGGTAAAGCAACAACACAACCAAGTGCAAAATTCGGTGCAAACGGCAAAAACAAAGCTACGGTAGAAGAAGTGACAATTCTGCAAGCGGGTTCGGCCATTCAGACAGGCATGGATCGCTACATTAATATCTCCAAGCGCAAGCTAACACCCCCAAAAAACTCGGACGGCAATAAGCCCAAAATAAATCGTTCCAACAAAGGCCCTGTAAATCCCGGGCCATTAGATGAAAACAGATTTTCCATTCTGGCGGAGCCTGAAACAGAGTCTGAACAATTAGCCCCAAGGAAACTAAAGCCTCCACCTATTTTTATTCGGGAGAAGATCTCGAATGCCCTAGTCAACAAAATAGTTGAGCTTGTCGGAAAAGATAACTTTCATGTTATTCCGCTTATGAAAGGGAATATAAGCGAAACTAAACTCCAAACCAAAACCGAAGACGATTTCCGAGCAGTGTCGAAGTACTTAAACGATGCCAAAAAGAATTACTACACGTACCAGCTGAAAAGTTGCAAAGGTTTGCAAGTTGTGCTTAAGGGAATAGAACCCCATGTACCCCCTGCGAAATTACAGAGGCCTTAAAAGAAAACGGTTTTTGCGCAAAAAATGTTATAAACATTATGAACAAAAACAAGAAGCCGCAACCACTCTTGAAGGTCGAGCTGGAGCCAGACAGCAGAACTTTGAAAAAAAACGCAGTGCACCCGATCTACAAATTGTAGTACCTTCTGCACCGTAGGTTCACAGTGGAAGAGCCGCACAAACGGACCGGACCAGTGCAATGCACAAACTGCCAGGAATACGGTCATACCAGGGCTTACTGCACCCTCAGGTCAGTATGTGTCGCTTGTGGAAACTGCCACGGCTCCGAACCCTGCCCTGCCAACAAGGAAGACTCTCTCACTAAAAAGTGTGTAAACTGCCAAGGAAACCACACAGCTACCAACAAAGTGTCATTTACAGAAAAAAAATTCATTTGAAAAATTTTTTCCAAAAAAAAACATGATTCCCACCCTTATGACAAGGCTCAAATCCGAAGAAAATCGCCTCGATTTTTCAGGTTTTTAATCAAAACCCTGGGAAATAGTGGTCTAATGTTGGAATGGCATACCTCGTTGAATTCATTACAAAAATAACTACTATCTGGGGTGCCTCTTGTCAGAGCAAAATGTTTTTTAGGTCCAGAATGTACGAAAAAACACAATAAAAGTGCAGCTATGAACTTTAAATTAGCAAATAATTATCAGTAAATTAAAAAAAAAGAACTGTTAACTTTAAATTGTATTGTTTTTTAATTTCTTTGTACAGCGGCAGACTTGTCTTGCCAAGGTATTTGACAATATCTTTTGAAGGCTCTTTCCCGCAAATACGATATTTGAATTTTAACTGCTTGTCAACAAACCCAGCCGATTAACAGTACGACCGTAGCACGCTCAAATCTGATGAACTCTCAAACTTTTGGTCACACTGGAAAGATTAAAGTTTTTACGCTAGCGTAATCGTTTGTCGATCTGGATTCTAGGCTTTAGGAGCTAAAAAGGTAGTAGCTCGTAGCGGCGCTGCCAACAGCGGCAGCGGAGAGACGGCCTATATATTCTTAATATATATGTATATGCTCACTTAGTCTGGAGTGCGGAGGTATATGCACATACATACATGAGGTCCGCTCGTGTTGCACTTATGCTGACACATGCACTTTCAGCATGTGAGCCAAGGCACAGCGGGCGGTTCGTATTTCGGGCACTTAGGTTGATGACCGAGACCCTGAATTGTATAAACACTGCGACAAAGTGTTACAGTGGTTGCCCTCTTGGTACTCTTGGTACAGTGGGTGGTCGATATATATGTGTGCATATACATCTCCCTCCTTTTGAAAAATAACGTAATATAATGGAGTTATTTTCTTTGAGAAAACTTTGAGAAAATTGATATTTATAACAATAAGATTTAAAAATTTGTTTTTTTGTTTTTAATTTTTCTATTATTTTTTTTGTTATTATTGTGTATTCTTATTTTAGATATGGTAATCCTATATGCTCTTTCATTATGTATGGCCATACGTGATATATTTATGAAATAAGAATTGACTATGAAATAAAGAGTTTTAATCTATCTTTAATCTATCAATTAGCCAACCAGTCGAAAACGTTCGAAAAAAAATAAGCGCGAGGTTTTGCGTTTCGCGATGCAAATAGCATAACGTAAACTAAAGTTTTAATTAATTAAATAATTAATCTTTACGCACTAACTATAAACAAATGAGTAAGAACGTGGATCAGCGCACTCAACGACAAAAACAACAAGACGAAGCCCGTGAAAAAATTCAGAGAGAACAAGACAAACGTCGTCTCTCTTTGGCCCGTAACAACGCCTATTTTACGGTGACGAGTAATACTCTAGAACCGAAAGTGCTTGAAGGTGCAAGTTTACTGACCGCCGAATACCAGAGAGCTAACTCTTGCTCTCCCGCCCTGCTCTTCACCGCTCGAACGCCATGGAGTGAGCAATGCAAGACTCCAACAGAGCTTCTGCCGCCTAGCGCAATATCAACAGAAACTACTACGACTACTACAACGGTCTCAGTCGCCAACAATGCAATAACGACTCCACCCTCTTCTTGTGCTGCGGGTAAAGCCACAACACAACCAAGTGCAAAAATCGGTGCAAACGGCCAAAACAAAGCTACGGTAGAAGAAGTGATGAAAACAGATTTTCCATTCTGGCGGAGCCTGAAACAGAGTCTGAACAATTAGCCCCAAGGAAACTAAAGCCCCCACCTATTTTTATTCGGGAGAAGATCTCGAATAGTCAACAAAATAGTTGAGCTTGTCGGAAAAGATAACTTTCATGTTATTCCGCTTATGAAAGGGAATATAAGCGAAACTAAACTCCAAACCAAAACCGAAGACGATTTCCGAGCAGTGTCGAAGTACTTAAACGATGCCAAAAAGAATTACTACACGTACCAGCTGAAAAGTTGCAAAGGTTTGCAAGTTGTGCTTAAGGGAATAGAACCCGATGTGACCCCCTGCGAAATTACAGAGGCCTTAAAAGAAAACGGTTTTTGCGCAAAAAATGTTATAAACATTATGAACAAAAACAAGAAGCCGCAACCACTCTTCAAGGTCGAGCTGGAGCCAGACAGCAGAACTTTGAAAAAAAACGCAGTGCACCCGATCTACAAGTTGCAGTACCTTCTGCACCGTAGGATCACAGTGGAAGAGCCGCACAAACGGACCGGACCAGTGCAATGCACAAACTGCCAGGAATACGGTCATACCAGGGCTTACTGCACCCTCAGGTCAGTATGTGTCGCTTGTGGAAACTGCCACGGCTCCGAACCCTGCCCTGCCAACAAGGAAGACTCTCTCACTAAAAAGTGTGTAAACTGCCAAGGAAACCACACAGCTACCAACAAAGTGTCATTTACAGAAAAAAAATTCATTTGAAAAATTTTTTCCAAAAAAAAACATGACCCCCGCCCTTATGACAAGGCTCAAATCCGAAGAAAATCTCCTCGATTTTTCAGGTTTTTAATCAAAACCCTGGGAAATAGTGGTCTAATGTTGGAATGGCATACCTCGTTGAATTCATTACAAAATTTCCAACAAACTGTAATTTACAGAAAAAAAATTCATTTGAAAAATGTTTTCAAAAAAAAAACATGACCCCCACCCTTATGACAAGGCTTAAATCCAAAGAAAATCACCTCGATTTTTCGGTTCATTTGAAAATTTTATCGGGGGTCATGGTTTTTTTTCGAAAAAATTTTTCAAATGATTTTGTAAATGACACTTTATTCGAAATTTTGTAACGAATTCAACTAGGTATGCCATTCCAACATCGGACCACTATTTCCCAGGGTTTTGATTAAAAACCTGAAAAATCGAGGCGATTTTCTTCGGATTTGAGCCTTGTCTTAAGGGTGGGGGTCATGTTTTTTTTTGGAAAAAATTTTTCAAATGAATTTTTTTTTCTGTAAATTACAGTTTGTTGGAAATTTGGTAATGAATTCAACGAGGTATGCCATTCCAACATTAGACCACTATTTCCCAGGGTTTTGATTAAAAACCTGAAAAATCGATGCGATTTTCTTCGGATTTGAGCCTTGTCATAAGGGTGGGAATCATGTTTTTTTTTGGAAAAAATTTTTCAAATGAATTTTTTTTCTGTAAATGACACTTTGTTGGAATTTTTGTAACGAATTCAACTAGGTATGCCATTCCAACATCCGACCACTATTTCCCAGGGTTTTGATTAAAAAACTGAAAAATCGAGCTGATATTATCCGCATCTGGGCCTTGTCACAATGGGGTGGGGGACATGATTTCTTGTCGAAAAAATTTTTCAAATCATTTTTTCTTTTCTGTAAATGACACGTTGTTCGAAATTTTGTAACGAATTCAAATAGGTATGCCATTCCAACATCCGACCACTATTTCCCAGGGTTTTGATTAAAAACATGAAAAATCGAGGTGATTTTCTTTGGATTTGAGCCTTGTCATAAGCGTGGGGTTCATGTTTTTTATTGGAAAAAATTTTTCAAATAAATTTTTTTTCTGTAAATGACACTTTGTTGGAATTTTTGTAACGAATTCAACTAGGTATGCCATTCCAACATCCGACCACTATTTCCCAGGGTTTTGATTAAAAAACTGAAAAATCGAGCTGATATTATCCTTATCTGGGCCTTGTCACAATGGGGTGGGGGACATGATTTCTTGTCGAAAAAATTTTTCAAATCATTTTATTTTCTGTAAATGACACTTTGTTGGAAATTTTGTAACGAATTCTACGAGGTATGATATTCCAACATACGACCACTATTTCCCAGGGTTTTGATTAAAAACCTGAAAAATCGAGGTGATTTTCTTTGGATTTGAGCCTTGTCATAAGGGTGGGGGTCATGGTTTTTTTTTTGAAACAGTTTTACAAATGATTTTTTTTCTATAAATGACACTTTGTTGGAATGTAATAGGTTAAATTGCTTTTCCCATGTTCCTTCATTAATATGAGTCCGATTTGGTTTCTTTTTGGTATTCTTTATTTATTATTTTTATTTCATTTATATTTGGAGCCGAGCAGCCGTTGTTGCCGCTCTGAGCTCAAAAGAGTTTCCTGCTTAGCTTAATTTACTTAATTTTTTTCGTCGACCGACGTGAAAAAAGGCGCGACGAAAAGTGAACGCCAGCAGCGAGAGGCGCTCTCTCTCATGACTGGAGAGAGCGCCTCTCGCTGCTGGCGTTCACTTTTCGTCGCGCCTTTTTTTCACGTCGGTCGACGAAAAAAATACCAGAAAATTCCACAGCGTTGCCAGTCTGCGGAAATAAACTTTGGGTGAACCCTAGCGAAAGGATTAAAAAATTTAATCTTTTGGCGTGCGCTTCTCACTGAACATTATAAGAAATGAAGGAAAAAACTCAACAAACTCACAAAAGTCGATTGCAGGTGTTTACATGTGAGGACAAAATAACATTAATACTATCTGGGGTGCCTCTTGTCAGAGCAAAATGTTTTTTAGGTCCAGAATGTACGAAAAAACACAATAAAAGTGCAGCTATGAACTTTAAATTAGCAAATAATTATCAGTAAATTAAAAAAAAAAGAACTGTTAACTTTAAATTGTATTGTTTTTTAATTTCTTTGTACAGCGGCAGACTTGTCTTGCCAAGGTATTTGATAATATCTTTTAAAGGCTCTTTCCCGCAAATACGATATTTGAATTTTAACTGCTTGTCAACAAACCCAGCCGATTGACAGTACGACCGTAGCACGCTCAAATCTGATGAACTCTCAAACTTTTGGTCACACTGGAAAGATTAAAGTTTTTACGCTAGCGTAATCGTTTGTCGATCTGGATTCTAGGCTTTAGGAGCTAAAAAGGTAGTAGCTCGTAGCGGCGCTGCCAACAGCGGCAGCGGAGAGACGGCCTATATATTCTTAATATATATGTATATGCTCACTTAGTCTGGAGTGCGGAGGTATATGCACATACATACATGAGGTCCGCTCGTGTTGCACTTATGCTGACACATGCACTTTCAGCATTTGAGCCAAGGCACAGCGGGCGGTTCGTTTTTCGGGCACTTAGGTTGATGACCGAGACCCTGAATTGTATAAACACTGCGACAAAGTGTTACAGTGGTTGCCCTCTTGGTACTCTTGGTACAGTGGGTGGTCGATATATATATTTCATATGTGTGCATAATACATCTCCCTCCTTTTGAAAAATAACGTAATATAATGGAGTTATTTTCTTTGAGAAAACTTAAAAAAATAAAAATAAAGAAATAAAGAGTTTTAATCTATCTTTAATCTATCAATTAGCCAATCAGTCGAAAACGTTCGAAAAAAAAATAAGCGCGAGGTTTTGCGTTTCTCGATGCAAATCGCATATCGTAAACTAAAGTTTTAATTAATTAAATAATTAATCTTTACGCACTAACTATAAACAAATGAGTAAGAACGTGGATCAGCGCTCTCAACGACAAAAACAACAAGACGAAGCCCGTGAAAAAATTCAGAGAGAACAAGACAAACGTCGTCTCTCTTTGGCCCGTAACAACGCCTATTTTACGGTGACGAGTAATACTCTAGAACCGAAAGTGCTTGAAGGTGCAAGTTTACTGACCGCCGAAAACCAGAGAGCTAACTCTTGCTCTCCCGCCCTGCTCTTCACCGCTCGAACGCCATGGAGTGAGCAATGCAAGACTCGAACAGAGCTTCTGCAGCCTAGCGCAACAACAATAGAAACTACTACGACTACTACAACGGTCTCTGTCGCCAACAATGCAATAACGACTCCACCCTCTTCTTGTGCTGCGGGTAAAGCAACAACACAACCAAGTGCAAAAATCGGTGCAAACGGCAAAAACAAAGCTACGGTAGAAGAAGTGACAATTCTGCAAGCGGGTTCGGCCATTCAGACAGGCATGGATCGCTACATTAATATCTCCAAGCGCAAGCTAACACCCCCAAAAAACTCGGACGGCAATAAGCCCAAAATAAATCGTTCCAACAAAGGCCCTGTAAATCCCGGGCCATTAGATGAAAACAGATTTTCCATTCTGGCGGAGCCTGAAACAGAGTCTGAACTATTAGCCCCAAGGAAACTAAAGCCCCCACCTATTTTTATTCGGGAGAAGATCTCGAATGCCCTAGTCAACAAAATAGTTGAGCTTGTCGGAAAAGATAACTTTCATGTTATTCCGCTTATGAAAGGGAATATAAGCGAAACTAAACTCCAAACCAAAACCGAAGACGATTTCCGAGCAGTGTCGAAGTACTTAAACGATGCCAAAAATAATTACTACACGTACCAGCTGAAAAGTTGCAAAGGTTTGCAAGTTGTGCTTAAGGGAATAGAACCCGATGTGACCCCCTGCGAAATTACAGAGGCCTTAAAGAAAACGGTTTTTGCGCAAAAAATGTTATAAACATTATGAACAAAAACAAGAAGCCGCAACCACTCTTCAAGGTCGAGCTGGAGCCAGACAGCAGAACTTTGAAAAAAAACGCAGTGCACCCGATCTACAAGTTGCAGTACCTTCTGCACTGTAGGATCACAGTGGAAGAGCCGCACAAACGGACCGGACCAGTGCAATGCACAAACAGCCAGGAATACGGTCATACCAGGGCTTACTGCACCCTCAGGTCAGTATGTGTCGCTTGTGGAAACTGCCACGGCTCCGAACCCTGCCCTGCCAACAAGGAAGACTCTCTCACTAAAAAGTGTGTAAACTGCCAAGGAAACCACACAGCTAACTACAGAGGCTGTCCAGTCTACAAGGCGATGAAAAGTCGGATGCAACGAGCAACAACGGGACGCTCCCTGAACACACAAAACACTTACATGAGATCACAAACGGCACCGGAAGTTTTCTTCGCAAAAGCAGCCAGATCATCATTTGGCCCTTCAATTACCACCAACGGAATTTCTTACGCCAGTGCTCTAAGATCAGGCACAGCTCACATAGAGCCGAAAATTGATAACATCCAGCAGGCCATGGGACAGCCACAAAGAAAATGGAATCTATGATGATTACTTTGCAACAAAATATGATGGAATTTATGTCCTTCATGAAAACCACCATGCAAACCCTTATGCAAAACCAAAATATCTTACTACAAATGCTTGCAGCTCAGCAGTCCAAATAAACCATGCCTAGCCTTCGAATAACTCTGTGGAACGCCAACGGTGTTTCACGGCATAAACCTGAAATAACTCAATTTCTGAACGAAAACCACATCGACGTTGTGTTGCTGGCAGAAACGCATCTCACCAGCAAATATAACTTTCAAATACGGGGATACACGTTCTATGGCACAGATCATCCAGATGGTAAAGCGCATGGCGGCACTGGAATCTTAATAAGAGACCGCGTCAAACACCACTTTCACCAACGGTTTGCTAAAAATCATCTGCAAGCTACATCGATAAAATTACAGTTGGGCAACTGCAACCTTGCCATTGCCGCTGTCTACTGCCCACCCCGCTTTACAGTCTCCGAAGACCAATTCATGGACTTCTACAATTCGCTTGGAGAGCGATTCATAGCAGCAGGAGATTACAACGCCAAGCACACGCACTGGGGATCCCGCCTTGTGACCCCCAAAGGAAGGCAACTATATAATGCACTCATTAAAACATGCAACAAACTGGACTACGTTTCACCAGGCAGCCCTACATACTGGCCTACAGATCCTAGAAAACTACCTGATTTAATTGATTTTGCTGTGACAAAAAACATCTCTCGCAATCTAATATCTGCAAAATCGCTTTTGGATCTATCATCGGACCACTCACCAGTGCTAATAACTCTTCTTCAAAGCCCGGAATTAATCGAGCACCCTCGCAGGCTGACGTCGCATCGAACCAACTGGCTGAAGTTCAAAAAGTACGTAAGTTCCCACATTGAACTAACTCCACAGCTCAACATCAAGGAGGACATCGACTGCTACGCCGATGCCCTGGAGTCTGTACTCGTCGCAGCAGCCAAAGTCTCAACACCGTAAGGGAGGGATGGGCACACACACCAACACAAAACTAACCATTAAATCGAACAGCTTGTTCTGGAGAAAAGACGTTTGAGACGTACTTGGCAAACCAGCAGATCGCCATCCTCAAAACAAAGTCTTAAAGAAGCTGGTCGCAGACTTACCAGGGCTCTAAGGCAAGAAGAAGAAAAAGCACAACGCCAGTACATTGAGAAACTTTCACCCACCAGCACTAAGCATCCCTTGTGGAGGGCCCACCCAAAACTAAGTGCGCCGGCCGAAACAGTAATCCCCATAAGAGACTCTTCAGGCAGCTGGGCCAGAAGCGACAAAGACAGAGCTTGTACATTTGCTTTACACCTTCGAAATGTTTTTCAGCCAAACCCTGCAACTAATTCATTCGCACTACCGTCGCCGTCAATTCGAATTGAATCTGAGACGGAGCCAATTCTGTTTCAACCAAATGAAATTGCAAAAGTAATCAATTGAAATCAAAAAAGGCCCCGGGCGGTGATCAAATAACTCCCAAAATGTTAATCGAACTTCCAAACTGTGCAGTTGAGGTTATTTGTAAACTCTTCAACGGGATTACACGACTTGGCTATTTCCCGAAAAAATGGAAAAAATCGGTAATCATAATGATCCCAAAGCCAGGGAAAGATCACACAATACCAGCTTCGTATAGACGGATAAGTTTACTCTCGTGTCTGTCAAAACTGCTCGAAAAATGCCTTCTGACGCGCATCATTCCATATCTGAAAGAGCACAACGTTATTCCAGCACATCAATTTGGCTTTCGAGAAAGCCATGGAACAATAGAGCAAGTCAACAGATTAACAACAGAAATAAGGACTGCATTCGAGCTTCGGGAATACTGCAGTGCGGTATTCCTTGACGTTGCACAGGCTTTCGACCGAGTCTGGCTTGATGGCCTTATCCATAAAATCAGAACGATCCTGCCAGGAAACACTCACAGGATACTGGAATCGTACCTTTACAACAGAGCCTTCGCCGTGAGATGCAACACCACAACATCCGATGACTACGCTATAGAGGCTGGAGTTCCCCAAGGTAGCGCCCTTGGTCCAACTCTATTTCTCCTCTACACCGCAGATATTCCCACGAACGAGCGGCTAACTGCTTCTACATTCGCAGACGATACCGCGATCATAAGTCGGTCCAAATGCCCAACTCAGGCAACAGCACTACTAGCTGATCATCTCGTTGTAGTGGAGAGGTGGTTATCAGACTGGCGTATAAAAATAAATGCGCAAAAGTGTAAACACATAACGTTTACTCTTAACAGACAAACGTGTCCCCCGCTAACCCTGAATAACACGCCACTTCCACAAGCTGACGATGTAACGTACCTTGGCATCCACCTAGACAGGAGACTTACATGGCGGAGACATATCGAAGCTAAGAAAATTCACCTAAAACTAAAATCAAACAGTCTCCATTGGCTTTTAAACGCGCTCCCCCCTCTGCCTGGACTTCAAGGTCCTGCTCTACAATTCAACGCTTAAGCCAGTCTGGACCTACGGCTCCCAATTGTGGGGAAACGCGAGCAGCAGCAACATCGACATTATTCAGCGAGCACAATCAAAAATCCTGAGAACTCTCACTGGGGCACCTTGGTATGTTCGGAACGACAACATCCACAGAGATCTTGGCATTCTACCCGTAAAAGATGAAATATCAAAACAAAAAGCGTCCTACCACACCAAGCTAACTTCTCATCCAAACCAGCTCGCCAGGGGCCTAGCCAGGGTTTCCATCCGGACCCGATTGCAACGCAATGACCTTCCAGCTCAGCAATAGTTATTAGAGCCCCTAAATTTTCGCGCCAGTCACCTTGACTGTCAGATAGCTTTTTAATTTAAGATTCTATATACTTTTTGTTAGTCTCAATTCAGAGAAGATCCAATAAATAAAATGCAAATGTAAAAAAAAAATAAAAAAATCTATCTTTATGTACTGTTTTTTTTTTATTGTTTATTATAGTTACGTTATCTCTATCTCCTATTTGTTCTACCAAAGACCAATATAAACTCTAAGATGCGTAACGCCCATACATTGGTTTTGCAATATGCAGCTCGTTTTTTGGTGGCGACGAAAATTCCGCTATCTCCGCTCGCACAAAGTTGGGAGCGTAAAAATCTAAAAATAGAATTGCACGAATAAGGAAGTGCGTATGTGTGCGTATTTGTTCCAAAAGACGATTTTTGTCCAGAAATCATTTCTGGACTAAGAAACTAATTGTGTGTCAAAAGAACTTCTATGATTGAACAGGATGATTATTTAAATTGCATTTATGTATATATGGCAATGAAGCTTGATGTAAAACTTTTTTATATACCATAAAAATTAATATCTGCATATTTAATTCATAGTTTCATTTTACATATTTAAATTAAGGGGTTATCCGGGTCTTGACAATTCAAAAAATTCATTTTTTTCCAACATTTTATATAATAGTACAAAGTTTCAGGAATTTTGTCTGAAAATTTCAAGTCGATCGAAGCAAAACTGTAGGAATGGGAGAAATTTAAAGCCCGGGCGTCGAACGTCACAACGGGCCATTCGGGGTCTGGCGTCGGGCAGATGCGGCACTTTAAACGCGTTTTTCTCAAAACCATTTTTTTGAAGTCGGTAGTCACGATTTCTCAAAAACTATTGCACCGATCATCTTCTGCTTTTGCACACTTTTTTTTAGACATAATTCTCTTGTCCTTAACGGAGGGATTTTTTAAATTTTTAATTACAACTCATTTTATAAGCCAAAATATGGCCAAAATTTTCGTAAAAAATGACACTTTATATAAAAAGCGCTACAAAAAATTCAATTTTTAAAAAAAAATGGCTCTTAGAGGACAAGCGAGACACATTCACTATCAGAATAATTTTAGTTTTTTGATTTCAGATAAAAATTGGCGGAGATATTTTGCCTACCGCAAGGACACAATTTTTTATGAGGTCAAGTTCAAGCCTGTCTCAACGGCTCAATTTTAAAAATTTTTGGTTCAAATTTTTACACAATGTTGGTCAAACCATAAACATTAATGTACAATAAATGAAATTTGTGAAATTGTCGTAAGATCTTAAAAAAAAATTCACGAAAATAGGTTTTTTTTCGTGCTTCAAGACCCGGATAACCCCTTAAAGCTAAAAACAAAACTTCTAAATCAAAACAAATAAAACTAGCTTATTAAATTTAAAAATTTTTCAATAAAGCATAATAGATTTGAATATAATATGATTATTAAACAAAAACAAAGCGAACTATATTTAAATTGAATATATCTAAAGGATATTTAATTAAATATATTTCGCTTTTTTTATCCATGGCTGTTTTTATTAACTTTAAAATGGAAATATTAAATTTAATTTTTTTTCAAATATATTCAACTTTGATCTAATGACTTAAACAATTTTAAGTTAATTCGAATAACATCAAATCTAATATTATCAACCTGCATTTAAATCAATTCTTATTTACTCAAGCAGTTTTATATGGTTTGTGTTAAAAGGTATGTTTTTATAATTAATTTAAATATATAAAACGAAACATTTAATTTAATATGCAGATATTCATTTTTATTTATCCATCGTTTTTTTGTATACCTAATAAATATTTAAAGCTAATATTATTATTTTATAAAAAGTTAAACTATTTATAATAACACGAATTGAATGCTTAATTATAAAACTAAGCTACAGGATATCCTATTTATATTTAATATTACGTACATACATATTTATAACTTTTTCCAAGTTGTCGAAAGCGTTTTGTTATATTTTTTAGAATGTTTTTTCGGTGCCATTTTTTTTTAATTTTTCAATAAAATATTATTTATTTATTAGTGTCGCTTACAATTCACCCAAAAGCGCGCGTTTTACAAATCAAATTAAAAGGCGCAAAATCATTTAACCAAATTTAATATTCATAAGAAATACTACAAATGGGTAATTTTTATAAAATGTATATATAATATTTAAGAATATATTTGTATATTAACTATTTTAATTAGGTAGTATAATTAATATATTAACTATTTTAATTATTAAATAGTATATTCAATATATTGACTACTTAAATTATTTAAACCTTTTTTGTTTCCCCTTTGGGTTTCTCTTTTTTCTAAATAATTAAAATAGTTAATTTACAAATATTTATATAAATTTAATATTATATTCTCCAAAATTATTCATATGATGCATTCTTAACACTCATAAAAATCCCAACTTCCTAACTTTACAAACAACAAAGTTATGGCATTTCCGATCGTTCAGTTATATGGCAGCTGTAGGATATAGTCGGCCGATCCTTATGAAATTTGGTAGGTCGGATTGATTGGCCAAATATAAAACCCATAGAAAAACCCAACTTCCTAACTTTACAAACACCAAAGTTATGGCACTTCCGAACAATCAGTTATATGGCAGCTATAGGATAAAGTCGGCCGATCCCGGCCGTTCCGATTGATATACTGCGTGCAAAGGAAAGAAGGGTGTGTGCAAAGTTTCAATTCGTTTCTTTAAAACTTAGAGACTAGTTCGCGTAGAAACAGACAGACGGACAGACAGACGGACAGACGGACGGACGAACAGACGGACAGACGGACATGCTTATATCAACTCAGGAGGTGATCCTGATCAAGAATATATATACTTTATAGGGTCGGAGATATCTCCTTCACTGCGTTGCACACTTTTGACCAAAATTATAATACCCTCTGCAAGGGTATAAAAATACCACATATTTTTTAATCCATATATTTAAAATACAATAAATATAAAAATATTCATCCTGTTCAATCGCAAAATTTCTGAGGCTCCTAAAAATCGTTCACACGTCGCATGCTGAATACCCTAATGACAATTATTCCAATGTGAAGTCATGTATGAAATAAATTATGTTTTTTTTTATACTTAGAAATATTTGGTCATTACTAAAAAAAACAATTTTACATTCGAATAATTAGTAAATAAAGTAAATATAAAGGCAATACAATATAAGTATTTTTAATAATGTTATAATTTTAAAATAAAGAGTATATTTCGACAGCGCGCTGCATCGAATTTCTTCGCTTGTGAATACATGTGCACACATACATTCGTCGGCTGTCGCAGTATGCGCGCAAAAGAGCGGCTGGCTGTAGAGCGCTCTCTCGCTGGCTTTTGGGCAGAGAGCGAAAAGCCAGCACAAAAAACTCGTGTGCAAAATATATTGGTCTTTGGTTCTACCTTATAAGGACCTGTATATTTGAAATCTAACTTATGTCCTGTTTCATTTTTCAATAAAACCTGATCTGCTATTTTTAAATCGAAATCTAAACTAGTTTTATCGTAACTAATTTTTTGTTTTAACCTTTGAGATTCTAGCATTAGTCTAGCTCTCTTAAATGCCTGTTCTAATCTAAAATTTGGATTCCTTAGCATAATCTTCTATATTATAAAGGGTTTTATTTTATCTATGCTATTTAAATGTTTTGGTAGATTTGAAATTTTACCAAAAACTAGCTCATATGGACAATAGTCATGTGCCATAGATGGGGTTGTATTAAAACAATAGACGAAGTATCGCAGCCATACATCCCAATCTGTTTTGTCAACTGAGATGTATGAACGAATGAACAGTCTGGTGGTGGTGTGCAGTTGAAGTTATGTTTTTAATATGTAAGTATTTACATAGATCTCCAATAATTGAATTTTTATATTCTGTTCCCATGTCCGTAATGAACGTCTTCATTGGACCGTACTTTAGAATAAAATCTTCAAATATAGCTTTTGCTACTGTATTTGCACTTTTATTTGGTATAGGTATAGCTACTAGGTATTTAGTTAAATCGCAGATGAGTGTTACTGCGTATATATTTCCATTATTTGATTTTGGAAGGGGACCTATAGTATCTACAATAACTATATCAAAAGCTCTTTGTGGAGTTTTGGTTATAGTTAGTGGGGTCTTAGTATGTTTAGTCGTTTTCGACTTTAGGCTCTTTATGTACTCTTTTATGTCTTTGGACATATTTTTCCAGTAACAGTGTCTCTGGACCTTGGCCAAGGTTTTTGTAATGCCTGTATGACCACCTTGTATTGGATCATCATGGAATGTAGACAATATAGCTTCTTTTTCTTTATTATTTTTTATTACGGTCACCGGGTTGAGTAGCGCTACTCCCAATGATTTCAGTATATTATTGCCCATAATTTTAAAATTATCAATTGAAACATGTTCAAAGATATTTTCCCACGGTGCCACTTTGAGTTGCCTGACTTTGTGAATACCGGCCTGCTTTTCAAGCCTTTGAAAAAATTGACCTAAGTAAATGGTTCCATTAGTATACAAATCGCTAACATCATATCTTGCTGTAATTTTCTTTCCGTGCTTAAATAAACACATTTTATAATTTACATGCAAGGTCACTACTTTACGTACTTCATCGTTATTAATGACTTCATATACGTTGGGCTTTGAAGCTTTTTCTAGATATTGCTTATGCAATTCTATTTGTTCTTTTCCTGCGCAGGATTATTGTCTACTTTGGTTTCTGGTAGTGACTTTCAGAATTGTATTGTTTGTTTGTATATTTTTTAAGTCTGTGATGGTTATTCTAGAGAGCGCATCGGCTACATAGTTATCTTTACCATTTAGATACTCTACCGTAAAATTATATTCCTCCAATTCAAGTCTCATTCGTGTTAGTTTGGAACTGGGATTTACCATTGAAAATAAGTAGGTAAGTGCTCTATGGTCTGTTTTGACAGTGAAGTGTATACCATAAATATATGGTCTGAAGTGTGTTATTGCCCAATGAATGGATGCTAATTCTTGTTCTGTAGTGCTCTTGTTGCTTTCACCTTTTGTAAAGGATCTTGATGCGTATGCAACTGGAAGCTGTAGTCCATTTTTGTTTTGAGTTAGGACTGCTCCACAAGCGTATTTGCTAGCATCTGTGATTATGCAAAATTCTTTGCTAAAATCTGGGTATTGCAACAGAGTAGGATTTATTAATGCTGATTTAAGATGTTCGAAGGCATTTTGACATTGTGTTGTCCATTCGAATTTTACATCTTTCTTACATAACCTTGTTATGTGACGGGAGTATTCAGCAACATTCTTTATAAAACGTCTGTAATAATTGCAAAATGCAATGAATCTTCTAGCGCTGTCCGCATCATGTGGGACTGGATAATTTTGAATTACGTCGTATTTTTTGTCGTCAGGCAAGATTCCTTTATCTGTGCATTTATGTCCTAAGAAGGTGACTTCATGCAAATTAAATTTATTAGTTGATAATTTTTTATAAAAAAATTAATTTTTAATTTTTATTTTGATGTTTACCTTTTATTTTATTAAATTCACTTTCACAAGTCACTTATCATATAATTAGATTTAAACTTTGATTTTCGCGACCGATCGAGTCGTTTCCAAAAAAGAACTGCCCTTCGTTTGATAAAATATTAATCATGAAACCTCGGCTTAAGAGAATCTTGCTCAGAAGAGATTAAAAGAGATTAGGCAAAGTTAAGAGAGTAGGACAATTGGCCGATGAAATAATTGAGAAGTAATTGAAACTCAATAAATTGATTATTTGACAAAAATTTGGTTAGCAACTGGCTCGGACTAGATCGGACCCTAAGTGGAAAATTTGGAAGCTTTGTTTATGACTGCGGTCATTTGTTTACAGTAGGCCGGATGTGGTTCTCACAGGGCTCGGTTTGAGTGAGGGGAGATTCTGTTACCGAAGCTAGAATTTCCAGCGGTTGCTAAGATAGGAAAGGGTCATTTGTTTATAATAGCCCGAATGTGGCCGGTTTGAGTGAGGGGAGATTTTGCTAGCGAAGCTTAGATTTTTCAGCGGTTGCTACGATTGAAAATTTGTTTATGAAACTCATAAGCTAAGAATATTCATGGGTTGGATAACATGCATGAAAAATGAACATTTTTCAGGATGTAACTTTAGGTTGTGTTTCCTACATTTCTCGAAAACATCAGTTAAGTTCTTGAGCATACGTTTTTCGGAACAACCTATGACTATTAAGTCATCCATATAAAGACATGCTTGCGAAGGTTCTAATCCAGAGAAAGCTATAGTCATCATTCTCTGAAAAGAGTTTGGCGCTATTTTCAAACCGAATGGTAATCGCGTGAAGCGACACAACCCATTATTTGTTGAAAAGGATGTTATATCCCGTGAACTTTTTTCCAGTTCAATTTGATGAAAACCTGACATTAAGTCAAGGCATGAGAAATATTTTGCTCTACCTAGTTGATCTAAAACATCATCTATTCTAGGGAGTGGAAATTTATCAGACAATAGTTTCAATCATTGACGATAGTCAATTACTAATCGCCATTTTTTATTTTCCGAATTTGGAAGTGACTTTTTTGGTACTAACAAAAGTGGGCTATTATAAGGTGATACAGAGGGTTCCACTATTTCATCATTGATGAGTTTTTGGACTTGTTTTTTATTTCGTCTTGTTGACTATGAGGATTTCTATAATCCCTAAAGATTATAAAATGAAAGACCGATTTTTAAGGGGATACGGCCACAGCCCAAACCGTAAGAGCAAGAGCAGCCAAATTTTTTCACAGTATTCCAATGGGGGCGTGGGCGCCCACTAAGATCCGATATGTCCCCCAGTGGCCCCAAACAGCTCCAACATCCATTATTCTGAGCAAAAAAAAGTTGATGTATTTAAGCTTAACTTCTAAACTGGTTGGAATTTCGATATTTGGTTTTTTCCGAATTTTAGGTTTTGAAAAGGCCTAATTAGAAATCTAAAAGAAATTTTGATATCCCCCATAATTTGGGGGCTACATTTAAAATTAACTTTTCGATTTAAAAAATCTAAACCGCTGCTCCGATCAAGATGATTTTTCGCTCAATAGTTATTCTATGGCCCAAATGCTTAAGTTTAATTTTTCAAGTTTTTAACATTTTTTTAAGTATTTTTAACGAATTTATTTAGATTTTCTAAGTCATTGCGTTGTATTTTGCGGGAGCCTGTCGAGAGAACGAAACCCAGAAGCCAAGAGAGCGACGGCCGAGAGAGCAACAGCCAAGAAAACTGATGAGGGGGAGGGGTAGTGCTGCAGGGAAAGGGGGAGGGGAAAGAGGCAATTTAAGTTAAATTTGTTTAGGATTTTAAAAACTTAAACTGCTGCTCCGATCAATATGATTTTCGATCAATAGTCAGTCCTGTGGATCAAATGCTTAGGTTTTATTTTTCATTTTGTAGCAGAAGTAAGAGCCTTATTTAATTTCCACCATGGAAGAAAATAGAAAATTACTACAAATTCTGTAAGCAAAGCCAAAATGTTTCCAAGTTAAATATTAATCTTAAGATTCGAACTTTTGACCAAATACGTATGTACATATGTATATTTGGATATGTTTTGATTTGCTTATATGTACAATACATGTACATACATACAATGTGTGTATGTTTCTATTCGAAAGTAGATAATGTGCTTAAATACAAATAAAATGATTTATTATACCCGTTTATCGATCAAATGTGGAATCTGAAAATAATACGTTACTTTGCTGTTTTTGTATTGGATGCCAATCTTTTACTGTGTGTACAAAGGTTTTCGTTTCATTCAAAACAAGAAATTTGAAAACAACAAATTCCAATTTACAAACAAGTATACATATTTGTGCGCAAATTAAAATTGAATTGATAACATTGTAACTGATAAAAAGTATACAAGCTCACGACTTTTACTTGGATCACTTTCATCCCTAAAGATTATAAAATGAAAGACCGATTTTTAAGGGGACTCGGCCACAGCCCAAACCGTAAGAGCAAGAGCAGCCAAATTTTTTCACAGTATTCCAATGGGGGCGTGGGCGCCCACTAAGATCCGATATGTCCCCCCAGTGGCCCCAAACAGCTCCAACATCCATTATTCTGAGCAAAAAAAAGTTGATGTATTTAAGCTTAACTTCTAAAGTGGTTGGAATTTCGATATTTGGTTTTTTCCGAATTTTAGGTTTTGAAAAGGCCTAATTAGAAATCTAAAAGAAATTTTGATATCCCCCATAATTTGGGGGCTACATTTAAAATTAACTTTTCGATTTAAAAAATCTAAACCGCTGCTCCGATCAAGATGATTTTTCGCTCAATAGTTATTCTATGGCCCAAATGCTTAAGTTTAATTTTTCAAGTTTTTAACATTTTTTAAAGTATTTTTAACGAATTTATTTAGATTTTCTAAGTCATTGCGTTGTATTTTGCGGGAGCCTGTCGAGAGAACGAAACCCAGAAGCCAAGAGAGCGACGGCCGAGAGAGCAACAGCCAAGAAAACTGATGATGGGGAGGGGTAGTGCTGCATGGAAAGGGGAGGGGAAAGAGGCAATTTAAGTTAAATTTGTTTAGGATTTTAAAAACTTAAACTGCTGATCCGATCAATATGATTTTCGATCAATAGTCAGTCCTGTGGATCAAATGCTTAGGTTTTATTTTTCATTTTGTAGCAGAAGTAAGAGCCTTATTTAATTTCCACCATGGAAGAAAATAGAAAATTACTACAAATTCTGTAAGCAAAGCCAAAATGTTTCCAAGTTAAATATTAATCTTAAGATTCGAACTTTTGACCAAATACGTATGTACATATGTATATTTGGATATGTTTTGATTTGCTTATATGTACAATACATGTACATACATACAATGTGTGTATGTTTCTATTCGAAAGTAGATAATGTGCTTAAATACAAATAAAATGATTTATTATACCCGTTTATCGATCAAATGTGGAATCTGAAAATAATACGTTACTTTGCTGTTTTTGTATTGGATGCCAATCTTTTACTGTGTGTACAAAGGTTTTCGTTTCATTCAAAACAAGAAATTTGAAAACAACAAATTCCAATTTACAAACAAGTATACATATTTGTGCGCAAATTAAAATTGCATTGATAACATTGTAACTGATAAAAAGTATACAAGCTCACGACTTTTACTTGGATCACTTTCATCCCTAAAGATTATAAAATGAAAGACCGATTTTTAAGGGGATACGGCCACAGCCCAAACCGTAAGAGCAAGAGCAGCCAAATTTTTTCACAGTATTCCATTGGGGGCGTGGGCGCCCACTAAGATCCGATATGTCCCCCCAGTGGCCCCAAACAGCTCCAACATCCATTATTCTGAGCAAAAAAAAGTTGATGTATTTAAGCTTAACTTCTAAACTGGTTGGAATTTCGATATTTGGTTTTTTCCGAATTTTAGGTTTTGAAAAGGCCTAATTAGAAATCTAAAAGAAATTTTGATATCCCCCATAATTTGGGGGCTACATTTAAAATTAACTTTTCGATTTAAAAAATCTAAACCGCTGCTCCGATCAAGATGATTTTTCGCTCAATAGTTATTCTATGGCCCAAATGCTTAAGTTTAATTTTTCAAGTTTTTAACATTTTTTTAAGTATTTTTAACGAATTTATTTAGATTTTCTAAGTCATTGCGTTGTATTTTGCGGGAGCCTGTCGAGAGAACGAAACCCAGAAGCCAAGAGAGCGACGGCCGAGAGAGCAACAGCCAAGAAAACTGATGAGGGGGAGGGGTAGTGCTGTAGGGAAAGGGGAGGGGAAAGAGGCAATTTAAGTTAAATTTGTTTAGGATTTTAAAAACTTAAACTGCTGCTCCGATCAATATGATTTTCGATCAATAGTCAGTCCTGTGGATCAAATGCTTAGGTTTTATTTTTCATTTTGTAGCAGAAGTAAGAGCCTTATTTAATTTCCACCATGGAAGAAAATAGAAAATTACTACAAATTCTGTAAGCAAAGCCAAAATGTTTCCAAGTTAAATATTAATCTTAAGATTCGAACTTTTGACCAAATACGTATGTACATATGTATATTTGGATATGTTTTGATTTGCTTATATGTACAATACATGTACATACATACAATGTGTGTGTATGTCTCTATTCGAAAGTAGATAATGTGCTTAAATACAAATAAAATGATTTATTATACCCGTTTATCGATCAAATGTGGAATCTGAAAATAATACGTTACTTTGCTGTTTTTGTATTGGATGCCAATCTTTTACTGTGTGTACAAAGGTTTTCGTTTCATTCAAAACAAGAAATTTGAAAACAACAAATTCCAATTTACAAACAAGTATACATATTTGTGCGCAAATTAAAATTGAATTGATAACATTGTAACTGATAAAAAGTATACAAGCTCACGACTTTTACTTGGATCACTTTCATCCCTAAAGATTATAAAATGAAAGACCGATTTTTAAGGGGATACGGCCACAGCCCAAACCGTAAGAGCAAGAGCAGCCAAATTTTTTCACAGTATTCCATTGGGGGCGTGGGCGCCCACTAAGATCCGATATGTCCCCCCAGTGGCCCCAAACAGCTCCAACATCCATTATTCTGAGCAAAAAAAAGTTGATGTATTTAAGCTTAACTTCTAAACTGGTTGGAATTTCGATATTTGGTTTTTTCCGAATTTTAGGTTTTGAAAAGGCCTAATTAGAAATCTAAAAGAAATTTTGATATCCCCCATAATTTGGGGGCTACATTTAAAATTAACTTTTCGATTTAAAAAATCTAAACCGCTGCTCCGATCAAGATGATTTTTCGCTCAATAGTTATTCTATGGCCCAAATGCTTAAGTTTAATTTTTCAAGTTTTTAACATTTTTTAAAGTATTTTTAACGAATTTATTTAGATTTTCTAAGTCATTGCGTTGTATTTTGCGGGAGCCTGTCGAGAGAACGAAACCCAGAAGCCAAGAGAGCGACGGCCGAGAGAGCAACAGCCAAGAAAACTGATGATGGGGAGGGGTAGTGCTGCATGGAAAGGGGAGGGGAAAGAGGCAATTTAAGTTAAATTTGTTTAGGATTTTAAAAACTTAAACTGCTGATCCGATCAATATGATTTTCGATCAATAGTCAGTCCTGTGGATCAAATGCTTAGGTTTTATTTTTCATTTTGTAGCAGAAGTAAGAGCCTTATTTAATTTCCACCATGGAAGAAAATAGAAAATTACTACAAATTCTGTAAGCAAAGCCAAAATGTTTCCAAGTTAAATATTAATCTTAAGATTCGAACTTTTGACCAAATACGTATGTACATATGTATATTTGGATATGTTTTGATTTGCTTATATGTACAATACATGTACATACATACAATGTGTGTCTGTTTCTATTCGAAAGTAGATAATGTGCTTAAATACAAATAAAATGATTTATTATACCCGTTTATCGATCAAATGTGGAATCTGAAAATAATACGTTACTTTGCTGTTTTTGTATTGGATGCCAATCTTTTACTGTGTGTACAAAGGTTTTCGTTTCATTCAAAACAAGAAATTTGAAAACAACAAATTCCAATTTACAAACAAGTATACATATTTGTGCGCAAATTAAAATTGCATTGATAACATTGTAACTGATAAAAAGTATACAAGCTCACGACTTTTACTTGGATCACTTTCATCCCTAAAGATTATAAAATGAAAGACCGATTTTTAAGGGGATACGGCCACAGCGCAAACCGTAAGGGCAAGAGCAGCCAAATTTTTTCACAGTATTCCAATGGGGGCGTGGGCGCCCACTAAGATCCGATATGTCCCCCCAGTGGCCCCAAACAGCTCCAACATCCATTATTCTGAGCAAAAAAAAGTTGATGTATTTAAGCTTAACTTCTAAACTGGTTGGAATTTCGATATTTGGTTTTTTTCCGAATTTTAGGTTTTGAAAAGGCCTAATTAGAAATCTAAAAGAAATTTTGATATCCCCCATAATTTGGGGGCTACATTTAAAATTAACTTTTCGATTTAAAAAATCTAAACCGCTGCTCCGATCAAGATGATTTTTCGCTCAATAGTTATTCTATGGCCCAAATGCTTAAGTTTAATTTTTCAAGTTTTTAACATTTTTTAAGTATTTTTAACGAATTTATTTAGATTTTCTAAGTCATTGCGTTGTATTTTGCGGGAGCCTGTCGAGAGAACGAAACCCAGAAGCCAAGAGAGCGACGGCCGAGAGAGCAACAGCCAAGAAAACTGATGAGGGGGAGGGGTAGTGCTGCAGGGAAAGGGGAGGGGAAAGAGGCAATTTAAGTTAAATTTGTTTAGGATTTTAAAAACTTAAACTGCTGCTCCGATCAATATGATTTTCGATCAATAGTCAGTCCTGTGGATCAAATGCTTAGGTTTTATTTTTCATTTTGTAGCAGAAGTAAGAGCCTTATTTAATTTCCACCATGGAAGAAAATAGAAAATTACTACAAATTCTGTAAGCAAAGCCAAAATGTTTCCAAGTTAAATATTAATCTTAAGATTCGAACTTTTGACCAAATACGTATGTACATATGTATATTTGGATATGTTTTGATTTGCTTATATGTACAATACATGTACATACATACAATGTGTGTATGTTTCTATTCGAAAGTAGATAATGTGCTTAAATACAAATAAAATGATTTATTATACCCGTTTATCGATCAAATGTGGAATCTGAAAATAATACGTTACTTTGCTGTTTTTGTATTGGATGCCAATCTTTTACTGTGTGTACAAAGGTTTTCGT
The DNA here is from genome assembly GCF_018152115.1 of Drosophila rhopaloa. NCBI lineage: Eukaryota > Metazoa > Arthropoda > Insecta > Diptera > Drosophilidae > Drosophila > Drosophila rhopaloa. Next base: position 655,088 of record NW_025335031.1, read on the forward strand.
TTCATTCAAAACAAGAAATTTGAAAACAACAAATTCCAATTTACAAACAAGTATACATATTTGTGCGCAAATTAAAATTGCATTGATAACATTGTAACTGATAAAAAGTATACAAGCTCACGACTTTTACTTGGATCACTTTCATCCCTAAAGATTATAAAATGAAAGACCGATTTTTAAGGGGATACGGCCACAGCCCAAACCGTAAGAGCAAGAGCAGCCAAATTTTTTCACAGTATTCCATTGGGGGCGTGGGCGCCCACTAAGATCCGATATGTCCCCCCAGTGGCCCCAAACAGCTCCAACATCCATTATTCTGAGCAAAAAAAGTTGATGTATTTAAGCTTAACTTCTAAACTGGTTGGAATTTCGATATTTGGTTTTTTCCGAATTTTAGGTTTTGAAAAGGCCTAATTAGAAATCTAAAAAGAAATTTTGATATCCCCCATAATTTGGGGGCTACATTTAAAATTAACTTTTCGATTTAAAAAATCTAAACCGCTGCTCCGATCAAGATGATTTTTCGCTCAATAGTTATTCTATGGCCCAAATGCTTAAGTTTAATTTTTAAAGTTTTTAACATTTTTTTAAGTATTTTTAACGAATTTATTTAGATTTTCTAAGTCATTGCGTTGTATTTTGCGGGAGCCTGTCGAGAGAACGAAACCCAGAAGCCAAGAGAGCGACGGCCGAGAGAGCAACAGCCAAGAAAACTGATTAGGGGGAGGGGTAGTGCTGTAGGGAAAGGGGAGGGGAAAGAGGCAATTTATGTTAAATTTGTTTAGGAATTTAAAAACTTAAACTGCTGCTCCGATCAATATGATTTTCGATCAATAGTCAGTCCTGTGGATCAAATGCTTAGGTTTTATTTTTCATTTTGTAGCAGAAGTAAGAGCCTTATTTAATTTCCACCATGGAAGAAAATAGAAAATTACTACAAATTCTGTAAGCAAAGCCAAAATGTTTCCAAGTTAAATATTAATCTTAAGATTCGAACTTTTGACCAAATACGTATGTACATATGTATATTTGGATATGTTTTGATTTGCTTATATGTACAATACATGTACATACATACAATGTGTGTATGTTTCTATTCGAAAGTAGATAATGTGCTTAAATACAAATAAAATGATTTATTATACCCGTTTATCGATCAAATGTGGAATCTGAAAATAATACGTTACTTTGCTGTTTTTGTATTGGATGCCAATCTTTTACAGTGTGTACAAAGGTTTTCGTTTCATTCAAAACAAGAAATTTGAAAACAACAAATTCCAATTTACAAACAAGTATACATATTTGTGCGCAAATTAAAATTGCATTGATAACATTGTAACTGATAAAAAGTATACATGCTCACGACTTTTACTTGGATTACTTTTGTAATGGTCGTCCAAATTCATAAGTCTCCAAAAATTTAAACTGATAGCTAACCCGCCTTACGATATTCGAAAACACCTTCCAGCCCTATCCGATACTTAGATAATAGCCATCAGCTGGTCCAGTTTGACAGATCGGTGTCATCTCAAAATATCGCAAAACTAAGTTTCCAAGTTCAGGCGAGGCCCTTATAGTTTCTTTTCCGTTTCAAACCCTCATATGAGCAGACGTAAAAAAATTGGATAAGATAACATATTGTTCCTTTGGGCATATGGTATCCACGTGCCAGTTATTTTGATCACACCTTAACCAAAGACATCCGCTGCCAAAGCCAGTTAATTTGCCAATTGAACTTCGTTCTCATTTTTGGTGGAATCATTACGGTAAATATTTAATTGCTGGCGTTGCAATCGCACAGATTTAAAATTTACTTCCATTCCGCACAGATTGCTGCCTTTCACGGCTAAATAGGGTCTGGCTACGCCGCCTAGTTGTGTATTGAGTAAATCAAAAGTCAATATTAGCTGCTCAAAAAGTTACATAACTTCATCCAAAAAGGTCACGAGGTAAATTATAATAACTCAGCCCAGATTGAAATCGTGGTTTTTCCTAACACGCCGTTTTGTTACAGTTGTCCGATCTCCAGTAGAATAGGAGTACGTAAGCCTGCAAATATCGTTGCCAAAAAGGCTGGACTTTACGGCCAGTGTCTAAGACAAAACATAACGGCACATCTCTACCCTACCCCTCACCCCTCACAAATATAGCACCCCCAGCTTCAACGAGGGGTAGTGGTACGAACCGCCGACATCTGACGAACTACATAATCCCGGCCTAGACCAGCTTTCCGGCATAGACCAGTTTTCCCGGCTTAGACCAGTGTACCAGCTTTTCTAAAACAAAACCCAGAAATTGTGCTCTTCATTTAGAAATAGATAAGCTCTCTAAAAGTATTGTTTTTATATACATAAGTGTAGAATCGCCGATCGCTAAAATCTCATGTCGCGCTTTGTAAACGCCAGTTAATTGTTTAAGTGATTGCTAGTCGCCACAACACACTACACTAGTTGGGTGTATACAAAAGTGCAGATCAAAACCCTAGAAGAAATTTAATTACAACAACCAAAAGAAAGAAGACCCCATGCAGAACTAATATTTTATTACGTAACATAACTATTATCCCCCCAAACGCATGGGCTTAAACCGCTCTTAGCCCAGTTCATCGTGAAGGCCTTCGACGAGGATTGGAAAGGGGTAAGTGCATCCCAACATAATGTAATATTCTAAAATTTTAGTTCTGTCTGCATATGCCCGGTCTATATATGGCCGTGGAGAAGCAGTAATTTTGCATGTTTTGTTTTGATTATCACTTCCAACTCTCTTATCGCGAGGCAGCATTATGTTAAAGACAAATAGATGTGCGATAAGTGAATTGTTGTGAGCTTTAATATTTCGAGTTCTTTCTTTGCATTTTGTATATTTTCTACCCTTTTCAGCTAGTGTGAGTGTTGTTATGCGCGAGTAGGAATAATTTTCATTAAATAAATATAAACATAAGTATAGCTAGTTTACGGTTCAGTTAAAAATCATGAAAAAACCCGACCAAATTAAAAATTAAACCAATGAATTATTGTACATCGAAATAAATATGAACGATTCCTTTAAATAACGATTATAAAACCTAGACAAGTTAAAGTTAAAAACAAAAATAATAAAATAAGCCCTAATGAAGTTTAATCCGGAAGCTACTGTTAGTCCGTTTTGTTTCGCTTACTGGAATTATTGAAGTAATAAAATTTTGTAACCATGTTTAAAGAAAACATTATGAGTGAGTAGAGAACTTATTTCGCGACCTGGGAATGTGAATATTGTGATTGATAAAATATGGGGTCTTGCCGGAACAATATTAAAATTGGCAAAGACATTGGCAGGGAGGGTAACGATTTCGTGTGAGTCAATTTCCATCTAAGACTTCACCGATCGTTCTGGTTTACTTGCCTTATTCCTCTCAATTATTTGGATTAAATGTGACTGATTGTTGTGTTGCCTCGATCCCCGGCACAGACAACATTTGTGAATGATTTCGGCCATGATCGTGTGGTTATTTAGTTTCAGTTAGGGACTCTAAAAATATTCTTAATGTAGTGTTAGTCAGTAGGGTCAGCAACTAACCCCCCCAATCCCGTAAGAGCTAGTATTGACATGGGTCCCGACCCGCTGAGTTTCCTACTGTCTGATTTAGTTGAAATCGACTTAGAGTAATCAACTTATTCAAAGTTTACTAAACCATTACATAAGTTTTGGCGCCCAGAACGTGGGGCAACGATACATTGTTTTTTTTTTGTTAAGAAACAGTTTATTTAATCCCAAATTTCTAGTGAAAAAAAAAAAAATAAATAAATAAAATAACATAAATCGGAACGGATTTCTTTTATTTAGGATATCGAATTTTATAGCGTGAGTTGAAAATATCGACCAATTAGAAGACAAAGGTTAAGTTTTGTGTAAACTATATAACATCTGTATAACATCACTAGATCTAACAGCTCATTTGCGTTCGTATGACATTCATTTATATTTACTTATAGATAACAAGGTTTCTGCATTTAATAACTTTCTGGATATCGTAGGTTCAAGAAACTGGACCAAAATAAAAGCGACCGATAGTATTATATGATAGGACAGTTAATTGTATTAGATATATGAGTTGTCTTCAGTTTTATGAGGAAAATGTCAAGTAAGAGGTAGACTATTTGCAGACTTCGGCTGGACTGGAATACAATTAGCATATGCATGTGTGCATTGTCCGTTCATACAAACCAGCAAATCGTCTAACCGACGAAAACATTTATAATCATAAATAGATTCAATAGCCAGAAAAATTTATAAAAGCAATAGTAATAAAGATAAACAAAACTAAAAATTTCTAAACGGAATGAGGAAAGTTATAACCAGTAAAGGCAAAGATCAGAATATTCACAGTCCCAAATAGGTCAGCGAAAATAAATAAATTTAAAAATAAAATAAATAAAACATATCATTAAAACTTAAACTAAAATGCCAGTCGAACATACTCCACAAAAAAACATGGCACCGGCAACTAAGCAGAATATATGCTTAATTTGCGAGGACACAATGATTGACACTCAGCCGTGCGGCATAACTACATGCAAGCATATATTTCATAAAAGCTGTCTTGATATTAGATTTCATCCCGATAAGGAGAATGAATGTCCAGTTTGTATGACAAAGGTCTTGTTACATGATGTGAAAGTAGTGGTTGGAAATTTTTCCCCGGAAAAGATAACGGATAGAAACGAAGGTCAAAACAGACGCCCAAATACGAGATCGATGGATAGGCAACTTGAATTAGGAGAGGCATCAGCAGAGATACAGGCGGTTCAGCCGCAGCAATTTCTAATTCCGCCTGAAAGTAATAGAGGAACCAGGGGTAGAGGGGCTTATTCGCGAAGAGGTGGACGACGTGGTAAACAGGCTCGAACACCTAACCGGAGTGAAGAAAATCTAAATGACGACAATTGGTCGCAACCTGATATCGAAGCGCTAGTTCGCGAGACAGTTAGGCAAATGATGTTATCTTCTTATGTTAGACCCGCTATAAGTTCACAAGAAAATCAACAGCAAGGGCGACAGGATTATGTTAGTCCGAACGGAAACCGTTCGAGATCGCAAACTGCGTCCCTGTTCGCTGCTAATAAAGTGGCTGATATTATTCAGAAATGGGGAGTAAGATTTGACGGGAGTCCAGAAGGATTGTCGGTTGAAGAATTTTTATATCGAGTGCAAGTCTTGACTCGAGAGCATTTGGAAAATGATTGGGAAGCATTAGGTCGAAATATTCACCAATTGTTAGTGGGAAAAGCAAGCGCCTGGTTCTGGCGATTTCATAAACGAGAAGAATCTTTTGATTGGGAACAGTTTTGTCGAGCGTTTCGAGCCCAGTACAGAGAAAGTCGCTCTACAACAGAGCTACGCGAGCAAATACGAGCGCGCAAACAAAAACTTGGTGAATCATTTGATACCTTTTATGAATCCATTTGTAAACTTATAGACAAACTCTCGGTTTATTTTGACGAAAAAGAATTAATTGAATTAGTTCAGGGAAATTTGCTACCGGATATGAAAGACAGATTACTCTTTGAAGAAATACGTTCCATCAGTCAGCTGCGTCGATTGGTTCAAAAGAGAGAGAACTTTTTGCAGGATGCAGGGAAAACTTTTCGAATCCCTGGAAGGCCCAAAGATATATCTGGTCGTGTGTATGCGGTAGACGAGCATCAGCTCGAAGAAAACGAAACCGAAAACATGGCAAATGATATAGCTGCTGTGGAACGAACTCCTTCCAAAATTGTTTGCTATAATTGCGATGCCACCGGTCATGTATGGAAAGATTGTTTAGCAGAACGTCGCGTATTTTGTTACGGGTGCGGCAAGCCTCAAGTATACAAACCAAACTGTTTAAATTGTAAGAACCGTTCGGAAAACCGAAAAGCGGGGGCATTCACAAGCCATCGGGTGTCCCAGTCGTAGAAGAGCAGGTCCAGCAAATAGCAGAAAAACAGAAAACGCAGACTAGTGTAAAAATAGAAACAGATATTGAAAGAAATGATTCCTTACCTACTATATTAAGGCGTACAAAATTGAATGAAGTTTCCAGTGAAGTTCAAACCGCATTTCGGCCATATGAAGAACGGCTTAGAAACTATTATTTAGTAAGAGATCGGATTTTTGAAAAGACCCAGCCCCAAAAGAGGAACACCAGAAGATTAAAAAATTATTACTTGAATTTAAGAAATAGGCAAAAGAATATAGTATCTACAATATTCCAGAATAGCTTAGATAGAAGAAGTTATGCAAATGTTTCCTTTTTAAATGTTACAGAGTGGGGATTGCTTGACACAGGAGCAAATATTAGCTGTATAGGGTCCGAGTTAGCATTGCAGGATTTTAGTAGTTGTTCTGGTTACAAAGCCATCGTCTCCAACGTTAAAACTGCAGATGCTAAGCCACATAAGGTAACAGGAATTTTGAAAATAATTATGACATATAAAGAAAAAGCTAAGGAGATGGAACTTTATGTAATTCCAACAATTGCGCAGAGACTTATCTTAGGAATTGATTTTTGGCGGACTTTCGAATTAGCACCAAAAATAGTTGGAGCAATCGAAAACCCACTAATCACAGAACTGGTCGAAGATTCTTATCCGCTAACGGAGACTCAACTGCAGCAACTGGAAGCAGTAAAAGAATTGTTCCCAAACTTTGCAAAACAGGGTTTAGGCCGAACATCGTTAATAAAACATCATATAGACGTAGGAAACACCTTTCCAGTGAAACAGAGACACTATCCCGTTAGCCCGGCCGTGGAAAAGGTTCTTTATGCTGAAATTGATCGCATGTTGGAGCTTGGGGTGATAGAGCCATCAAAAAGCTCGTGGAGCTCACCAATTCGGATGGTTATCAAACCGAATAAGGTCCGGCTTTGTTTGGATGCGCGAAAGTTAAATGACGCGACCAAAAAAGATGCGTATCCGTTACAGAGCATAGATGGAATTTTCTCTCGTCTTCCTAAGGCCAACATTATAAGTAAATTGGACCTCAAGGATGCCTATTGGCAGGTTCAGTTATCGGAAGAAGCAAAACCACTGACGGCTTTTACGGTGCCGGGACGAGCTTTATTTCAATTCGTTGTTATGCCTTTCGGCTTATGCAACGCCCCATCCACTATGTGTCGTCTCATGGATGATTTAATTCCTCCAGATCTACGCCACTGTGTGTTTGGATATTTGGATGATTTGTGTATTGTGACGGAAGACTTTCAATCCCATTTTTCTGTTCTTATCCGAATTGCAGAACAATTTCGAAAGGCCAACCTTACGTTAAACATAAGCAAGAGTCATTTTTGTGTGACTAAAGTCAATTATTTAGGGTACATAATTGGAGAGGGAGGTATTTCCACAGATCCTGCCAAGATATCCTGTATTCTAAACTGGCCAGCCCCTCGGAATATCAAACAAGTTAGAGGATTTCTAGGTGTATGCGGCTGGTATCGCCGTTTTATTTCGAATTTTGCCGAGTTGACTTTTCCTATAACAGAACTTTTAGCAAAAAGTAAAACTTTTAAATGGACGACAGAAGCCCAGGAAGCAATGGAATTACTCAAGATCAAGCTTACCTCGGCCCCAGTACTTCATAACCCAGACTTTACCCAAAAATTCTTTCTCCATTGTGATGCTAGTGATTTCGGTATCGGTTCAGTTTTGGTACAATTGTCAAACTCAGGTGAAGAACTGCCAATAGCATTTATGTCAAAAAAGCTTTCGAAGTCACAAAGAAATTACAGTGTCACGGAGCGTGAATGTTTGTCAGTGATATTGTCTATTGAAAAATTCCGTTGCTACCTTGAGCTCCAAGAATTCGAAGTGATAACAGATCATTCAAGCCTTGTTTGGCTGATGAGACAACAAAATGTCACAGGTCGACTAGCACGATGGATTTTTCGGCTACAGGGATTTAAGTTCACTATTTCACACCGCAAGGGGAAAGACAATATCGTACCGGATGCGTTATCTAGGATGTGTGAAGATCAAATTGAAAGCATTGAGTTGGTGGGACCCAAAATCGATCTGGAGTCAGATGCTTTCACGGAGTCAGATTATGTAGATCTTCGAATGCGAATAGAAGAAAATGTAGACAAATTTCCAGACTTACGTGTGCATGGGAAATATGTTTACATACGGACTGAGCACCCATCAGGGAATATTGAGCAAGAAGCCGACAGCTGGAAACTTTGGGTTCCAGAGAAGCTTCGGGCAGCAGCGATTTGGCAGGCACACGATAGCGTCGTTTCTGCACATGGTGGTATACACAAAACAATAGAGCGACTAAGACGAAATCTCTACTGGCCTGGGTTGTCGAAAGAAGTTCGCAACTATGTTAGGGAGTGTGCAATGTGTAAACAAACAAAGGCTCCAAATCAAACCTTGAGACCGCCCATGGGTGAACAAAGTGTTTCACTGAGACCATTCCAACGTTTATACATTGACATTCTTGGTCCTTATCCCCGCAGTAAACGAGGATACACTGGGTTACTGATTGTTCTAGACCATTTTAGCAGATATCACTGGCTCTGTCCTCTGAAGAAAAGCACCACAGCAGTAATCAACAACTTTCTATGCGAACGTATTTTTTGTGAGTTCGGAGTACCAGAGACCATTATCAGTGACAACGGATCACAATTCAAAGCCAAGGAATTTGAAGCCATGTTGACCAAATGGGGTATTCGTCATATCTGTACAGCTCTTTATTCCCCGCAAAGTAATGCGGCCGAAAGAGTGAATCGCTCGTTATTAGCAGCAATACGTTCGTATCTCCGCGAAGATCAAACAGATTGGGATTTAAATTTGACTAGTATCTCTTCAGCGCTTCGTTCCGCATTGCATCAGTCAATTGGTTGTTCTCCGTATAAAGCTCTATTTGGTTTTGACATGATTAACCACGGGTCGGATTATACCTTGTTAAAAAGACTATCGCTGCTAGAAGAATCTACACGTTTGGAAAGAGTTGACCAATTAGCTTTATTACGCGAAGAAATAAAAAAGAACAGTCGTAAAGCCTATGAAACCAACGTTAAGCAATACAATCTTCGAGCCAAGCCAGTTGTGTATCGAGAAGGTCAAGAAGTATTTAAGCGCAATTTTCATCTTAGTAATTTTAGTCAAAATTATAATAAAAAACTAGGTCATCAATTTTCCAAGTGCAGAATAAAGAAGAAATTGGGTAATGCGTTTTATTTATTAGAGACTTTAGCCGGCAAAGAAATAGGAACTTATCATGCCAAAGACATACGATCCTAATTCCAGCTAATCGTGTCTGCGGTTACTCGACAGATTATCTGTGGTGTAATGGTCGTCCAAATTCATAAGTCTCCAAAAATTTAAACTGATAGCTAACCCGCCTTACGATATTCGAAAACACCTTCCAGCCCTATCCGATACTTAGATAATAGCCATCAGCTGGTCCAGTTTGACAGATCGGTGTCATCTCAAAATATCGCAAAACTAAGTTTCCAAGTTCAGGCGAGGCCCTTATAGTTTCTTTTCCGTTTCAAACCCTCATATGAGCAGACGTAAAAAATTGGATAAGATAACATATTGTTCCTTTGGGCATATGGTATCCACGTGCCAGTTATTTTGATCACACCTTAACCAAAGACATCCGCTGCCAAAGCCAGTTAATTTGCCAATTGAACTTCGTTCTCATTTTTGGTGGAATCATTACGGTAAATATTTAATTGCTGGCGTTGCAATCGCACAGATTTAAAATTTACTTCCATTCCGCACAGATTGCTGCCTTTCACGGCTAAATAGGGTCTGGCTACGCCGCCTAGTTGTGTATTGAGTAAATCAAAAGTCAATATTAGCTGCTCAAAAAGTTACATAACTTCATCCAAAAAGGTCACGAGGTAAATTATAATAACTCAGCCCAGATTGAAATCGTGGTTTTTCCTAACACGCCGTTTTGTTACAGTTGTCCGATCTCCAGTAGAATAGGAGTACGTAAGCCTGCAAATATCGTTGCCAAAAAGGCTGGACTTTACGGCCAGTGCCTACAACCAAACACAACGGCACATTTCTACCCTACCCCTCACCCCTCTCCCCGCGCGACGGAGTGGACAAATATAGCACCCCCAGCTTCAACGAGGGGTAGTGGTACGAACCGCCGACATCTGACGAACTACATAATCCCGGCCTAGACCAGCTTTCCGGCATAGACCAGTTTTCCCGGCTTAGACTAGTTTACCAGCTTTTCTAAAACAAAACCCAGAAATTGTGCTCTTCGTTTAGCTAAATAGATATAGCTCTCTAAAAGTATTGTTTTTATATACATAAGTGTAGAATCGCCGATCGTTAAAATCTAATGTCGCGCTTTGTAAACGCCAGTTAATTCTTTAAGTGATTGCTAGTCGCCACAACACACTACACTAGTTGGGTACAAAAGTGCGGATCAAAACCCCAGAAGAAATTTAATTACAACAACCAAAAGAAAGCAGACCCCATGCAGAACTAATATTTTATTACCTAACATAACTATTATCCCCCCAAACGCATGGGCTTAAACCGCTCTTAGCCCAGTTCATCGTGAAGGCCTTCGACGAGGATTGGAAAGGGGTAAGTGCATTCCAACCAAATGTAATATTCTAAAATTTTAGTTCTGTCTGCATATGCCCGGTCTATATATGGCCGTGGAGAAGCAGTAATTTTGCATGTTTTGTTTTGATTATCACTTCCAACTCTCTTATCGCGAGCCAGCATTATGTTAAAGACAAATCGATGTGCGATAAGTGAATTGTTGTGAGCTTTAATATTTCGAGTTCTTTCTTTGCATTTTGTATATTTTCTACCCTTTTCAGCTAGTGTGAGTGTTGTTATGCGCGAGTAGGAATAATTTTCATTAAATAAATATAAACATAAGTATAGCTAGTTTACGGTTCAGTTAAAAATCATGAAAAAACCCGACCAAATTAAAAATTAAACCAATGAATTATTGTACATCGAAATAAATATGAACGTTCCTTTAAATAACGATTATAAAACCTAGACAAGTTAAAGTTAAAAACAAAAATAATAAAATAAGCCCTAATGAAGTTTAATCCGGAAGCTACTGTTAGTCCGTTTTGTTTCGCTTACTGGAATTATTGAAGTAATAAAATTTTGTAACCATGTTTAAAGAAAACATTATGAGTGAGTAGAGAACTTATTTCGCGACCTGGGAATGTGAATATTGTGATTGATAAAATATGGGGTCTTGCCGGAACAATATTAAAATTGGCAAAGACATTGGCAGGGAGGGTAACGATTTCGTGTGAGTCAATTTCCATCTAAGACTTCACCGATCGTTCTGGTTTACTTGCCTTATTCCTCTCAATTATTTGGATTAAATGTGACTGATTGTTGTGTTGCCTCGATCCCCGGCACAGACAACATTTGTGAATGATTTCGGCCATGATCGTGTGGTTATTTAGTTTCAGTTAGGGACTCTAAAAATATTCTTAATGTAGTGTTAGTCAGTAGGGTCAGCAACTAACCCCCCCAATCCCGTAAGAGCTAGTATTGACATGGGTCCCGACCCGCTGAGTTTCCTACTGTCTGATTTAGTTGAAATCGACTTAGAGTAATCAACTTATTCAAAGTTTACTAAACCATTACACTTTCATCCCTAAAGATTATAAAATGAAAGACCGATTTTTAAGGGGATACGGCCACAGCCCAAACCGTAAGAGCAAGAGCAGCCAAATTTTTCACAGTATTCCAATGGGGGCGTGGGCGCCCACTAAGATCAGATATCCCCCAGTGGCCCCAAACAGCTCCAACATCCATTATTCTGAGCAAAAAAAAGTTGATGTATTTAAGCTTAACTTCTAAACTGGTTGGAATTTCGATATTTGGTTTTTTCCGAATTTTAGGTTTTGAAAAGGCCTAATTAGAAATCTAAAAGAAATTTTGATATCCCCCATAATTTGGGGGCTACATTTAAAATTAACTTTTCGATTTAAAAAATCTAAACCGCTGCTCCGATCAAGATGATTTTTCGCTCAATAGTTATTCTATGGCCCAAATGCTTAAGTTTAATTTTTCAAGTTTTTAACATTTTTTTAAGTATTTTTAACGAATTTATTTAGATTTTCTAAGTCATTGCGTTGTATTTTGCGGGAGCCTGTCGAGAGAACGAAACCCAGAAGCCAAGAGAGCGACGGCCGAGAGAGCAACAGCCAAGAAAACTGATGAGGGGGAGGGGTAGTGCTGCAGGGAAAGGGGAGGGGAAAGAGGCAATTTAAGTTAAATTTGTTTAGGATTTTAAAAACTTAAACTGCTGCTCCGATCAATATGATTTTCGATCAATAGTCAGTCCTGTGGATCAAATGCTTAGGTTTTATTTTTCATTTTGTAGCAGAAGTAAGAGCCTTATTTAATTTCCACCATGGAAGAAAATAGAAAATTACTACAAATTCTGTAAGCAAAGCCAAAATGTTTCCAAGTTAAATATTAATCTTAAGATTCGAACTTTTGACCAAATACGTATGTACATATGTATATTTGGATATGTTTTGATTTGCTTATATGTACAATACATGTACATACATACATTGTGTGTATGTTTCTATTCGAAAGTAGATAATGTGCTTAAATACAAATAAAATGATTTATTATACCCGTTTATCGATCAAATGTGGAATCTGAAAATAATACGTTACTTTGCTGTTTTTGTATTGGATGCCAATCTTTTACTGTGTGTACAAAGGTTTTCGTTTCATTCAAAACAAGAAATTTGAAAACAACAAATTCCAATTTACAAACAAGTATACATATTTGTGCGCAAATTAAAATTGCATTGATAACATTGTAACTGATAAAAAGTATACAAGCTCACGACTTTTACTTGGATCACTTTCATTTATTATATAGCTCTGCCAGTATCCTTCTGATTCTCTCTCTTGAAGGATCTTCTACAAAGGTTGTTTACACCAAGGTTTTCAAAAGACGCCCAAATAAGAAATAAGAAAGTCCTGACAACCCAATTTCCTAACTCTAAACTAATATTAAGCGAACGAGCAAAAAGTCGTATACAATACAGTTTTACAAAGCGTTGGGGCTGAGATGGGTGAAACATTTTTTTGGATGCACCTGGAGGGACAGGTAAAACCTTCTTGACAAACTTATTGTTGGCATTTGATGGTTTAGAAGTCTCCTATAAATCGGTCGACTCTGTTCATGATGCTGATAATGCTGTTCATTACCCTATTGAATTTTTAAATTCTTTGAATCCTCCAGGAATTCCTCAGCATAATCTGTCTCTTAGGATTGGAGCACCCGTAATGTTATTGCGAAATTTAAGTCCCCCAAAGTTATGCAATGGGACACGATTGCAGATAAAAGGTCTTCATAAGAATGTAATCGAAGCAACAGTATTTACGGGGTGCGCGAAGGGGAAACAGTGTTTATACCCAGGATCCCATTAATACCATCCAGTCTGCCGTTTAAGTTTAAAAGGCTACAATTCCCTCTAAAAGTTTGCTTTGCAATAACTATAAATAAATCGCAGGGGCAGACTTTGAAGCTGGCTGGACTAGATCTTAGAGAAGATTGCTTCTCTCATGGACAATTTTATGTCACATGCTCTAGAGTTAGCTCTGCCAGTAGCCTTATTATTCTCGCTCCTGAAGGATCTTCAAAAAATGTTGTTTACACAGAGGTTTTAAAGTAATCATATTAATTAACATTATTAAACCTAGAAAGTTTCAGTGGAATAGGTCTAATTAGAGTTACCACATTAAAAAAAACGCACCAATTTCTCTACCTCAGGGGTGGTGTGGAAATGGGAAAGTCTTGACAACCGTACTCAAAACTAATTTTAAGCGAACGAAGTCGCGCCGGGTACAGCTAGTTTTTTATATATACGGGTTCATCATCAATTAATCTCAGCTTTTGTTTATAAATGTTATTGGTAGTGATCGATTCATGATACTTCGTAGTTTGAAAGTGGTTCATGATGAATATTTTTGATATAAACTACTTGATCTGTGTTTGTGGTATTTAGTAATCTTATATATGCATTTTGGACTGTTGCGATATAGATACCATGCTGAATTTCTTGATTCGGAATTAATACACTGACTTCTTCTGAATTTATTTCGATTTTTTGCACGACTTGGGATCTTGCTGGCAGAATTAGGGAATTGTTGCCAGAACTGTATGTTATTTGAACATAAATTGGATATTTTAGGTTATTTGGTCTTATTATGTTTATGATGTGATTATCTTGAATGTTTTGAAAATTATCGGAATTTTCCTTCAATATGGATATTTCCGCACCGGAGTCTAGTAGGAAAACTAATTCCTTTCCTGATGCTACGTTCATGAAAGTGACGAATGTATTTTGACTGAGATTTAGAGAGTGCATTTTTATGTTGTTTACTGTCGTGTATCTAAAGGTGGTTGGGAGTTTCCCGAATTTGTTTGTGCTACCCTAACGTTGTTATTGTGGTTGTTGTTGTTTTCCCCACGGCTGTTTCCGCCGTTGTTGTTTCCACCACGGTTGTTGTTTCTGTAATAACTGTTATTTTGGTTATTATTATTTCTGTTATAACCATCGTTTTGATTATATCCGTTATTCTGATAATATCTGGTATTGTTATAATTACCTCGATTATTACCTCTACCGCGATAATTGTTATTATAATTATTACCGCGATAATTAATTCCACGTTGGGTGTACAATATGGAATTGGCATTGCCTGTCATTTCAGTACTACATTGTATATACTTGGCGACGGCTTCGTTCATGGTTGCAAAATTGCCTGCTTCCAATATTGTTTTGAGGCGGCTATGCTCACAATTTTTGACCATTGTGGTGATGGCTTCCTTGGTGCTGAATTTGTCAGCGTGTTCGGCCGATAGGCCTTCATCAATATACGAAGCTTCAAGGAGCTTTCGTAGGTTGTCAGTTTCTGTGGTGAATTTTTCTGTAGTTTTACCCTTTTGGATTGTTTTTTGCCATTTTGGCTTTAACCACGTCGGATGTGTCTCCGACTATAGTATCTTGCAGTTTTTTAATTATAGCTTCTATTGTGGTTTCGTTTTGGACTCTGTATAATGTCGATCCAATTATTTTGGATTTGATGACTTCTACAGCCAAAACCTCGAATGTACCTTTCGTAAGGTTAACCAACTTCAAAGCTGTTACGAATCTCTGAAGGTGTATCCTTTGCCCGTTAAACTCCGGGATGGCATTCGATATATCTTTAATGTATGCCCTTTGGGCAATTATCTCAGCCATTGTGGTCGGATTTATTTCTACAATGCTGTTGTGAGAATCCGAGTCGGTCGATTCCTGGTCTGATAATTAAAATTGAATAAGGACTGCCGGAATAGTCAGGTTGTTTATATCTTTTTCCTCTATAGCGGGATCTGTAGAGATAGGGTCGTCAGCCCCAGCTTGTACTGGTGGATCTGATGATTCTGACTCTTCTCTAGCTTCTATCTTCAACGGTGTGTTTAGGATAGTTGGTACTGAAATTTTTAAGTCGTACCTTTGCTTTATAGCTATAAGGTTATCCCGTAATTTATTTAAATATTTTGATACCTGAGATCAATGGGTTTTGTTTAGCCTATCTCTCTGATCGTGTATTAGTATACGCGCTGTATTGAAGCGGGTTACTAATATGCTGTGCTTGGCCGGGGTCTTGATAGCGACTTATAAGATCTGTCAAAATCAATTTTTATATTATTTAGTTCTTTATATAATTCGTCCCATTCCATTATTTAATGGAAATTTTTTCTTTTTTTATATTCTTGAAACCATCAATGAAATATGTCTTCGAAGTATCTTGTTATTGTTAATAACTGATTTAATTTTTAGGGTCGGGACGGTGCTCAATACTATCGCCTTCTGAGTACTTGAGCAATGTATCAAGGGAGAAAAGTCTAAGTTGTACCTATTCATATACTCATATTCGAATTCATTTATCAGTAGAGGCTCAGCTCCTTTTTCTATTATTGATAATACCCTGTTCTGAAAGTTGGGTTCCCTATCAAGAGTAATTCTAATACACTCTGTAGTATTCATATTTATTTATTTTTTTTATTTATTTATTTATTTTCATTGTACATTAGGTAAGATTATTGGATAATGTAATAGATTATTGGATAAAATAACATCTATATTCAATATATCAATATATGGACATACATATCTTGAACATCTTTTTGTAATTATTGTTGGCGCTTTATGTATTTTATATTTTGTCCAGATCATTAGCCTGGCTTTTATTTATGGCTCTCTTCGATATACATTTATGAAAATTATATGCCTTGTAAAAAATAAATGCGCTCATAAAAAAGACAATGATTGACAATAAAATGTTCGTTAAATCTGTATTCATAGTATTGGTCTCTATTTTATTTATGACGTTTGCTGTGGAATCCACTTCTTTCACGTCTACTTAACCCATTTTGGGTGTTTTTCTTTTAGCTGCTATAAGATTTTTTATTTTAAGCGTGTAATTTAATTTATTATTTATTTGCCATTTAGTTCTCTTAGTTTAGGCTCATGTAGTTAAAAAAAATTGCCTTATTGGACCTTCCTTCTTTTTTTTAAATTTGTTTTCAACATTCTATATAATTGAGTGAAAAATATATTTTTAACAATGTAAAAACCTGCCTAGTTTTTGTATTGTTTTCAGGCCACACGCTTATTGGGCAACTTTAATGTCGCTCAATTTTACATTAATTTTTATACCCTTGCAGAGGGTATTATAATTTTGGTCAAAAGTGTGCAACGCAGTGAAGGAGACATCTCCGACCCTATAAAGTATATATATTCTTGATCAGGATCATCTCCTGAGTTGATATAGCCATGTCCGTCTGTCCGTCTGTCTGTCCGTCTGTCTGTTTCTACGCGAACTAGTCTCTCAGTTTTAAAGATATCGAATTGAAACTTTGCACACACCCTTCTTTCCTTTGCACGCAGTATATAAGTCGGAACGGCCGGGATCGGCCGACTATATCCTATAGCTGCCATATAACTGATTGATCGGAAATGCCATAACTCTGCTGTTTGTTAAGTTAGGAAGTTGGGACTCTCTATGGGTATTATATTTGGCCAATCAATCCGACGTACCAAATTTCATAATTATCGGCCGACTATATCCTATAGCTGCTATATAACTGACTAGCTGTACCCGGCGCGACTTCGTTCGCTTAAAATTAGTTTTGAGTACGGTTGTCAAGACTTTCCCATTTCCACACCACCCCTGAGGTAGAGAAATTGGTGCGTTTTTTTTAATGTGGTAACTCTAATTAGACCTATTCCACTGAAACTTTCTAGGTTTAATAATGTTAATTAATATGATTACTTTAAAACCTCTGTGTAAACAACATTTTTTGAAGATCCTTCAGGAGCGAGAATAATAAGGCTACTGGCAGAGCTAACTCTAGAGCATGTGACATAAAATTGTCCATGAGAGAAGCAATCTTCTCTAAGATCTAGTCCAGCCAGCTTCAAAGTCTGCCCCTGCGATTTATTTATAGTTATTGCAAAGCAAACTTTTAGAGGGAATTGTAGCCTTTTAAACTTAAACGGCAGACTGGATGGTATTAATGGGATCCTGGGTATAAACACTGTTTCCCCCTTCGCGCACCCCGTAAATACTGTTGCTTCGATTACATTCTTATGAAGACCTTTTATCTGCAATCGTGTCCCATTGCATAACTTTGGGGGACTTAAATTTCGCAATAACATTACGGGTGCTCCAATCCTAAGAGACAGATTATGCTGAGGAATTCCTGGAGGATTCAAAGAATTTAAAAATTCAATAGGGTAATGAACAGCATTATCAGCATCATGAACAGAGTCGACCGATTTATAGGAGACTTCTAAACCATCAAATGCCAACAATAAGTTTGTCAAGAAGGTTTTACCTGTCCCTCCAGGTGCATCCAAAAAAAATGTTTCACCCATCTCAGCCCCAACGCTTTGTAAAACTGTATTGTATACGACTTTTTGCTCGTTCGCTTAATATTAGTTTAGAGTTAGGAAATTGGGTTGTCAGGACTTTCTTATTTCTTATTTGGGCGTTTTTTGAAAACCTTGGTGTAAACAACCTTTGTAGAAGATCCTTCAAGAGAGAGAATCAGAAGGATACTGGCAGAGCTATATAATAAATGAAAGTGATCCAAGTAAAAGTCGTGAGCTTGTATACTTTTTAAATACATCAACTTTTTTTTGCTCAGAATAATGGATGTTGGAGCTGTTTGGGGCCACTGGGGGGACATATCGGATCTTAGTGGGCGCCCACGCCCCCAATGGAATACTGTGAAAAAATTTGGCTGCTCTTGCTCTTACGGTTTGGGCTGTGGCCGTATCCCCTTAAAAATCGGTCTTTCATTTTATAATCTTTAGGGATGAAAGTGATCCAAGTAAAAGTCGTGAGCTTGTATACTTTTTATCAGTTACAATGTTATCAATGCAATTTTAATTTGCGCACAAATATGTATACTTGTTTGTAAATTGGAATTTGTTGTTTTCAAATTTCTTGTTTTGAATGAAACGAAAACCTTTGTACACACAGTAAAAGATTGGCATCCAATACAAAAACAGCAAAGTAACGTATTATTTTCAGATTCCACATTTGATCGATAAACGGGTATAATAAATCATTTTATTTGTATTTAAGCACATTATCTACTTTCGAATAGAGACATACACACACATTGTATGTATGTACATGTATTGTACATATAAGCAAATCAAAACATATCCAAATATACATATGTACATACGTATTTGGTCAAAAGTTCGAATCTTAAGCTTAATATTTAACTTGGAAACATTTTGGCTTTGCTTACAGAATTTGTAGTAATTTTCTATTTTCTTCCATGGTGGAAATTAAATAAGGCTCTTACTTCTGCTACAAAATGAAAAATAAAACCTAAGCATTTGATCCACAGGACTGACTATTGATCGAAAATCATATTGATCGGAGCAGCAGTTTAAGTTTTTAAAATCCTAAACAAATTTAACTTAAATTGCCTCTTTCCCCTCCCCCTTTCCCTACAGCACTACCCCTCCCCCTCATCAGTTTTCTTGGCTGTTGCTCTCTCGGCCGTCGCTCTCTTGGCTTCTGGGTTTCGTTCTCTCGACAGGCTCCCGCAAAATACAACGCAATGACTTAGAAAATCTAAATAAATTCGTTAAAAATACTTAAAAAATGTTAAAAACTTGAAAAATTAAACTTAAGCATTTGGGCCATAGAATAACTATTGAGCGAAAAATCATCTTGATCGGAGCAGCGGTTTAGATTTTTTAAATCGAAAAGTTAATTTTAAATGTAGCCCCCAAATTATGGGGGATATCAAAATTTCTTTTAGATTTCTAATTAGGCCTTTTCAAAACCTAAAATTCGGAAAAAACCAAATATCGAAATTCCAACCAGTTTAGAAGTTAAGCTTAAATACATCAACTTTTTTTTGCTCAGAATAATGGATGTTGGAGCTGTTTGGGGCCACTGGGGGGACATATCGGATCTTAGTGGGCGCCCACGCCCCCAATGGAATACTGTGAAAAATTTGGCTGCTCTTGCTCTTACGGTTTGGGCTGTGGCCGTATCCCCTTAAAAATCGGTCTTTCATTTTATAATCTTTAGGGATTGATCGAAAATGCCATAACTTTGGTGTTTGTTAAGTTAGGAAGTTGGGATTTTCTATGGGTTCTATTTTTGCCCAATCAATCCGACATATCAAATTTCATAAGGATCGGCCGACTATATTCTATAGCTGCCATATACATAACTGAACGATTGGAAATGCCATAACTTTGGTGTTTTTAAAGTTAGGAAGTTTGGATTTTTTATGAGTATTAAGAATGCATCATATGAATAATTTTGGAGAATATAATTTGCAGAATATTCTGCAAGGGTATTTCAACTTCGGCTCCGCCCGAAGTTAGCTTTCCTTTCTTGTTTTATATAATATGAAAAAAAATATGCATCACAGTGCAATGAAAAAAAATTATGCAACGCAGTGCATGGTTAAAAAAAAATGCGCTCTATGAAGCGCTGTCGGCTCGCTGGTGCTCCTTCGCTGGCGTAAGGGGCGGCCTACCCCTCACACTTGTTGTATCAGCTGCTGATGTCCTGGGCCTATGGGCTCAGGCGGTACCGGTGCTGGCTGCACAGGCTGAACTTCCTCGATGGTCTTCTATGTTGGGGCACCGGTGCTGGCTGCACAGGTGTACTCGCAATGGGGCGAGCACAGTGGTCCCTCGCAGTCGTTCGGGCACTTCTTCTTCAGCTTGGGAATATTGATATTTTCTGGTGGAGGCAGTTTTTGGTTAGGTTTGGCAATATTTTGAATTACAGGGTAGGTGGATGTTTGTGTGGCTGTGATTTGATTTTTTCGATCGGCTAGTAAACTTTTTATATGTTCAACTTCGGCATGTATTTTTACCGAGTTGTTCCAACTTAATTCGTTTCCGCTGTTCAGCAGCTTCATTAATTCAGCCCTTCTGGCTTTTAATCTTTTCACCACGCCACTACGTTTTGCACACATCACTTTCTACTCACTGCTTTTTTTTTTTAGTTGTTTCATCTGGTCCATCGGCTACTGCTGTTGTCCACCTTGTCCTGATTTTTCGCATTTGGGCTCGAACGTCACGGTCGCCATGTAATAGGTTAAATTGCTTTTCCCATGTTCCTCCAATAATATGAGTCCGATTATTTATTATTTTTATTTCATTTATATTTGGAGCAGAGCAGCCGTTGTTGCCGCTCTGAGCTCAAAAGAGTTTCTTGCTTAGCTTAATTTACTTAGGAGCTAAAAAGGTCTAAGTCTCGTAGCTGCGCTGCCAACAGCGGCAGCGGAGAGACGGCCTATTTATTCTTAATATATATGTATATGCTCACTTAGTCTGGAGTGCGGAGGTATATGCACATACATACATGAGGTCCGCTCGTGTTGCACTTATGCTGACACATGCACTTTCAGCATGTGAGCCAAGGCACAGCGGACGGTTCGTTTTTCTGGCACATAGGTAGATGACCGAGACCCTGAATTGTATAAACACTGCGACAAAGTGTTACAGTGGTTGCCCTCTTGGTACTCTTGGTTCAGTGGGTGGTCGATATATATATTTTATATGTGTGCATACTACAGGAAATTTTGTAACGAATTCAACTAGGTATGCCATTCCAACATCCGACCACTATTTCCCAGGGTTTTGATTAAAAACCTGAAAAATCGGTGCGATTTACTTCGGATTTGAGCCTTGTCATAAGTGTGGGGGTCATGTTTTTTTTTGGAAAAAATTTTTTAAATGAATTTTTTTTCTGTTAATAACACTTTGTTGGACATTTTGTAATGAATTCAATATACCTCGTTGAAGTGGGTGGTCGATATATATATTTTATATGTGTGCATAGTACAGGAAATTTTGTAACGAATTCAACTAGGTATGCCATTCCAACATTCGACCACTATTTCCCAGGGTTTTGATTAAAAAACCGAAAAATCGAGCTGATATTATCCGGATCTGGGCCTTGTCATAATAGGGTGGGGGACATGATTTCTTGTCGAAAAAATTTTTCAAATCATTTTTTTTTTCTGTAAATGACACTTTGTTGGAAATTTTGTAACGAATTCAACGAGGTATGATATTCCAACATACGACCACTATTTCCCAGGGTTTTGATTAAAAAACCGAAAAATCGAGGTGATTTTCTCCGGTTTTTGGATTTGTCATAAGGGATAGAGTAAAGTTTTTTTTTTGAAAAAATTTTACAAATAATTTTTTTTTCTGAAAATGACATTTTGTTGGAAATTTTGTAACGAATTCAACTAGGTATGCCATTCCAACATCCGACCACTATTTCCCAGGGTTTTGATTAAAAACCTGAAAAATCGAGGTGATTTTCTTTGGATTTGAGCCTTGTCATAAGAGTGGGGGTCATGGTTTTTTTTCGAAAAAATTTTACAAATGATTTTTATTTCTATAAATGACACTTTGTTGGAAATTGTGTAACGAATTCAACTACGTATGCCATTCCAACATCCGACCACTATTTCCTAGGGTTTTGATTAAAAACCTGAAAAATCGAGGTGATTTTCTTTGGATTTGAGCCTTGTCATATGGGTGGGGGTCATGGTTTTTTTTCGAAAAAATTTTTCAAATGATTTTTTTCTGTAAATGACACTTTGTTCGAAATTTTGTAACGAATTCAACGAGGTATGCCATTCTGAAATTCGACCACTATTTCCCAGGGTTTTGATAAAAAAACCGAAATATCGAGCGGATAATATCCGGATCTGGGCCTTGTCATAATGGGGTGAGGGACATGATTTCTTGTCGAAAAAATTTTTCAAATCATTTTTTTTTCTGTAAATGACACTTTGTTGTTAATTTTGTAACGAATTCAACGAGGTATGATATTCCAACATACGACCACTATTTCCCAGGGTTTTGATTAAAAACCTGAAAAATCGAGGTGATTTTCTTTGGATTTGAGCCTTGTCATAAGGGTGGGAGTCATGGTTTTTTTTCGAAAAAATTTTACAAATGTTTTTTTTTTCCATAAATGACACTTTGTTGAAAATTTTGTAACGAATTCAACTAGGTATGCCATTCCAACATCCGACCATTATTTCCCAGGGTTTTGATTAAAAACCTGAAAAATTGAGGTGATTTTCTTTGGATTTGAGCCTTGTCATAAAGATGGGGGCCATGGTTTTTTTTTCGAAAAATTTTTTCAAATGATTTTTTTACTGTAAATGACACTTTCGTCGAAATTTTGTAACGAATTCTACTAAGTATGCCATTCCAACATCCGACCACTATTTCCCAGGGTTTTGATTAAAAAACTGAAAAAACGAGCTGATATGATTTCTTGTCGAAAAAATTTTTCAAATTATTTTTTTTTCTGTAAATGACACTTTGTTGGAAATTTTGTAACGAATTCAACGAGGTATGCCGTTCCAACATCCGACCACTATTTCCCAGGGTTTTGATTAAAAACCTGAAAAATTGAGGTGATTTTCTTTGGATTTGAGCCTTGTCATAAGGATGGGGGTCATGGTTTTTTTTCGAAAAACTTTTTCAAATGATTTTTTACTGTAAATGACACTTTCGTCGAAATTTTGTAACGAATTCTACTAGGTATGCCATTCCAACATCCGACCACTATTTCCCAGGGTTTTGATTAAAAAACTGAAAAAACGAGCTGATATTATCCGGATCTGGGCCTTGTCATAATGGGGTGGGGGACATGATTTCTTGTCGAAAAAAATTTTTCAAATTATTTTTTTTCTGTAAATGACACTTTGTTGGAAATTTTGTAACGAATTCAACGAGGTATGCCGTTCCAACATCCGACCACTATTTCCCAGGGTTTTGATTAAAAACCTGAAAAATCGAGGTGATTTTCTTTGGACTTGAGCCTTGTCATAATGGTGGGAGTCATGGTTTTTTTTCGAAAAAATTTTACAAATGTTTTTTTTTCCATAAATGACACTTTGTTGAAAATTTTGTAACGAATTCAACTAGGTATGCCATTCCAACATCCGACCATTATTTCCCAGGGTTTTGATTAAAAACCTGAAAAATTGAGGTGATTTTCTTTGGATTTGAGCCTTGTCATAAGGATGGGGGTCATGGTTTTTTTTCGAAAAATTTTTTCAAATGATTTTTTCTGTAAATGACACTTTCTTAGAAATTTTGTAACGAATTCAACTAGGTATGCCATTCCAACATCCGACCACTATTTCCCAGGGTTTTGATTAAAAAACCGAAAAATCGAGCTGATATTATCCGGATCTGGGCCTTGTCATAATAGGGTGGGGGACATGATTTCTTGTCGAAAAAATTTTTCAAATCATTTTTTTTTTTCTGTAAATGACACTTTGTTGGAAATTTTGTAACGAATTCAACGAGGTATGATATTCCAACATACGACCACTATTTCCCAGGGTTTTGATTAAAAAACCGAAAAATCGAGGTGGTTTTCTCCGGTTTTTGGATTTGTCATAAGGGATAGAGTAAAGTTTTTTTTTTGAAAAAATTTTACAAATAATTTTTTTTTCTGAAAATGACACTTTGTTGGAAATTTTGTAACGAATTCAACTAGGTATGCCATTCCAACATCCGACCACTATTTCCCAGGGTTTTGATTAAAAACCTGAAAAATCGAGGTGATTTTCTTTGGATTTGAGCCTTGTCATAAGAGTGGGGGTCATGGTTTTTTTTCGAAAAAATTTTACAAATGATTTTTATTTCTATAAATGACACTTTGTTGGAAATTGTGTAACGAATTCAACTACGTATGCCATTCCAACATCCGACCACTATTTCCTAGGGTTTTGATTAAAAACCTGAAAAATCGAGGTGATTTTCTTTGAATTTGAGCCTTGTCATATGGGTGGGGGTCATGGTTTTTTTTCGAAAAAATTTTTCAAATGATTTTTTTCTGTAAATGACACTTTGTTCGAAATTTTGTAACGAATTCAACGAGGTATGCCATTCTGACATTCGACCACTATTTCCCAGGGTTTTGATAAAAAAACCGAAATATCGAGCGGATAATATCCGGATCTGGGCCTTGTCATAATGGGCTAAGGGACATGATTTCTTGTCGAAAAAATTTTTCAAATCATTTTTTTTTCTGTAAATGACACTTTGTTGTTAATTTTGTAACGAATTCAACGAGGTATGATATTCCAACATACGACCACTATTTCCCAGGGTTTTGATTAAAAACCTGAAAAATCGAGGTGATTTTCTTTGGATTTGAGCCTTGTCATAAGGGTGGGAGTCATGGTTTTTTTTCGAAAAAATTTTACAAATGTTTTTTTTTTCCATAAATGACACTTTGTTGAAAATTTTGTAACGAATTCAGCTAGGTATGCCATTCCAACATCCGACCATTATTTCCCAGGGTTTTGATTAAAAACCTGAAAAATTGAGGTGATTTTCTTTGGATTTGAGCCTTGTCATAAGGATGGGGGTCATGGTTTTTTTTTCGAAAAATTTTTTCAAATGATTTTTATACCCTTGCAGAGGGTATTATAATTTTGGTCAAAAGTGTGCAACGCAGTGAAGGAGACATCTATAAAGTATATATATTCTTGATCAGGATCACCTCCTGAGTTGATATAGCCATGTCCGTCTGTCCGTCTGTCCGTCTGTCTGTCCGTCTGTCTGTCCGTCTGTCTGTCCGTCTGTCCGTCTGTCTGTTTCTACGCAAACTAGTCTCTCAGTTTTAAAGCTATCGAATTGAAACTTTGCACACACCCTTCTTTCCTTTGCACGCAGTATATAAGTCGGAACGGCCGAGATCGGCCGACTATATCCTATAGCTGCCATATAACTGATTGATCGGAAATGCCATAACTTTGCTGTTTGTAAAGTTAGGAAGTTGGGATTTTCTATGCGTGTTATATTTGGCCAATCAATCCGACCTACCAAATTTCATAAGGATCGGCCGACTATATCCTATAGCTGCCATATAACTGATTGATCGGAAATGCCATAACTTTGGTGTTTGTAAAGTTAGGAAGCTGGGATTTTCTATGGGTTTTATATTTGGTTAATCAATCCGACCTACCAAATTTCATAAGGATCGGCCGACTATATCCTATAGCTGCCATTTAACTGAACGATTGGAAATACCATAACTTTGGTGTTTGTAAAGTTAGGAAGCTGGGATTTTCTATGGGTTTTATATTTGGTTAATCAATCCGACCTACCAAATTTCATAAGGATCGGCCGACTATATCCTGTAGCTGCCATTTAACTGAACGATTGGAAATGCCATAACTTTGGTGTTTTTTAAGTTAGGAAGTTGGGATTTTTTATGAGTATTAAGAATGCATCATATGAATAATTTTGGAGAATATAATGTACATAATATTCTGCAAGGGTATATCAACTTCGGCTCCGCCCGAAGTTAGCTTTCCTTTCTTGTTATACCCTTGCAGAGGGTATTATAATTTTGGTCAGAAGTTTGTAACGCAGTGAAGGAGACGTTTCCGACCCTATAAAGTATATATATTCTTGATCAGGATCAATAGGGGAGTCGATATAGCCATGTCCGTCTGTCCGTCTGTCCGTCTGTCCGTCTGTTTCAATACCGTTTGCGAGCTCAGTTTAAAAGCTAGCGATCTGAAACTTTCACACTCGTCCTAAAACATGTGTACGCAGATCAAGTTTGAAAATCGCCCCGATCGGACGTCTATATCCTATGGCTCCCATAGGAACAATCGGATTTATCTTGCAAGAATTGATGATATTTCGCGCAGTGTAAAAGCTATTGACATGAATCTTTCCAAATCGTATTTTTTTATGCATACCTTGATCAGGGTAAAAGCGCGTGGCGATCGGACGTCTATATCCTATAGCTCCCATTGGAACAATAGGGTAAAATCGGTCCAAATTTTATGTTTTTCAGAATATTTCGCGCTGTGTAAAAGCTATTGCTATAAATTTTTTCAAATCGTATTTTTTTATGCATTCCTTCATCAAGGTAAAAGCGCGAGCTGATCGGACGTCTATATCCTATAGCTCCCATAGGAACAATCGGATATAACTTTCAAGAATGGAAGATATTTCGCGCAGTGTAAAAGCTATTAACATAAATCTTTCCAAATCTTATTTTTTTATGCATAACTTGATCAGGGTTAAAGCGCTTGGCGATCGGACGTCTATATCCTATAGCTCCCATAGGAACAATACGGTGAAATCGGTTAAAATTTAATGATTTTTAGGATATTTCGCACAGTATATAAGCAATTGACATGAATCTTTCCAAATCGTATTTTTTTATGCATACCTTGATTAGGGTAAAAGCACGTGACGATCGGACGTCTATATCCTACAGCTCCCATAGGAACAACAGGGTGAAATCGGTCCAAATTTGTTGGTTTTCTGAATTTTTCGCGTAGTGTGTAGGCTACTGACATACATTTTTCCAAGTCTTATTTATTTACGCATATCTTGATTAGGGTAAAAGCGCTTGCCGATCGGACGTCTATTTCTTATAGCTTCCGTAGGAAAAATAGTTAAAGGCTGCGAAAGTATCCCTTTTTTCCATTTTTATATGACATTTTTGCAGTATAAAAGCAATTGACATCAAACGACGCAAATCTAGTTTATTTATGTATACCTTATTCCTTTCGCTACTTTTTCAGTTTTAGCAATTTCGGCAAAGTCTGCAAGGGTATTAAAACTTCGGCTTGCCGAAGTTAGCTTCCGTCCTCGTTTTTACTGTAATTGACACTTTCGTCGAAATTTTGTAACGAATTCAACTAGGTATGCCATTCCAACATCCGACCACTATTTCCCAGGGTTTTGATTAAAAAACCGAAAAAACGAGCTGATATGATTTCTTGTCGAAAAAATTTTTCAAATTTTTCATATCCGCGCCCAGGATGATGGAGATCGTCGCGGGGAGATAAAACCGCTCATCAGTCAGCGTAATGTCCCGGAAGTGGGTCCTTACCGCGCCGCTCAGCTCCCGGATTGGAGTGCAGATGCGCACGTGAGGCTCTATTTTAAAAATTGCGGTTGCCGAACAAATCTGTTCGCCTCCCACGTTGGTGGTCGGCAAGCGGAAACTCGACGCTAGCGAAGCGTCGATACAGCTCATAGGCGTACACGGGTCGATGAGCGCCGCAGTGTCGAAGACTCGACTCCCGGTCTCTAACCGCACCAAAGCCGTCGGTAGGAGGTTGACGCTGTGCCGCTGTAGGAGGGACGTTAAGGACGGAGCGGTGACCGCAAGCTGCGTGGCACCCCGACGAATAGCAGAAAATTGCCGCGGAGTGTCAGATGAGTGCCGTGGAGTGGCGGACGAGTGCCGAGGAGCGGCTGAGGAGTGTTGCGGAGTGCTGCCGGGCGGGACTGCCGTGATGCCATCGGTGGCTCCGAGAGATGAAGCAGAGTGTGGTGATCCTGGCCGCAAGTTTTGCAGCGATCACCTCGCCGACACGCTCCGTCGGAGTGCTCGTGGGCCAAACAGCGGCGGCAGTACCGGTTGGCAAGAACAGCCCGGAGCCTCTTCTCGGCACTCAGACGGAGGAACCGACGACACTTCAGAAGTTGATGGATCCCGCTACAGACTCGGCAACGGTAGGATTGCATACCTCGAGTTCGTCTGTGCTCCAATGCGATGGCGCTGCGCGGACGTGGAGACATCGTGTGAGATCTGATTGGCGGAATAGGACAAAATAAAAAATTTGGATCAGTAGTGATAAGAACTGTGAATTGGAACTACGGGTTGGAACTATTAATTGACGCTAGCTTTCCTGTCTTGTTTTTACTGTAATTGACACTTTCGTCGAAATTTTGTAACGAATTCAACTAGGTATGCCATTCCAACATCCGACCACTATTTCCCAGGGTTTTGATTAAAAAACCGAAAAAACGAGCTGATATGATTTCTTGTCGAAAAAATTTTTCAAATTATTTTTTTTTCTGTAAATGACACTTTGTTGGAAATTTTGTAACGAATTCAAAGAGGTATGCCGTTCCAACATCCGACCACTATTTCCCAGGGTTTTGATTAAAAACC
Organism: Drosophila rhopaloa; assembly: GCF_018152115.1. Classification (NCBI taxonomy): domain Eukaryota; kingdom Metazoa; phylum Arthropoda; class Insecta; order Diptera; family Drosophilidae; genus Drosophila; species Drosophila rhopaloa. The sequence continues at coordinate 683,604 of NW_025335031.1, forward strand.
TGAAAAATTGAGGTGATTTTCTTTGGATTTGAGCCTTGTCATAAGGATGGGGGTCATGGTTTTTTTTCGAAAAATTTTATCAAATGATTTTTTTTCTGTAAATGACACTTTCTTCGAAATTTTGTAACGAATTCAACTAGGTATGCCATTCCAACATCCGACCACTATTTCCCAGGGTTTTGATTAAAAAACCGAAAAATCGAGCTGATATTATCCGGATCTGGGCCTTGTCATAATGGGGTGGGGGACATGATTTCTTGTGGAAAAATTTTTCAAATTATTTTTTTTCTGTAAATGACACTTTGTTGGAAATTTTGTAACGAATTCAACGAGGTATGCCGTTCCAACATCCGACCACTATTTCCCAGGGTTTTGATTAAAAACCTGAAAAATTGAGGTGATTTTCTTTGGATTTGAGCCTTGTCATAAGGATGGGGGTCATGGTTTTTTTTTCGAAAAATTTTATGAAATGATTTTTTTTCTGTAAATGACACTTTCTTCGAAATTTTGTAACGAATTCAACTAGGTATGCCATTCCAACATCCGACCACTATTTCCCAGGGTTTTGATTAAAAAACCGAAAAATCGAGCTGATATTATCCGGATCTGGGCCTTGTCATAATGGGGTGGGGGACATGATTTCTTGTGGAAAAAATTTTTCAAATTATTTTTTTTTCTGTAAATGACACTTTGTTGGAAATTTTGTAACGAATTCAACGAGGTATGCCGTTCTAACATCCGACCACTATTTCCCAGGGTTTTGATTAAAAACCTGAAAAATCGAGGTGATTTTCTTTGGACTTGAGCCTTGTCATAAGGGTGGGAGTCATGGTTTTTTTTCGAAAAAATTTTACAAATGTTTTTTTTTCCATAAATGACACTTTGTTGAAAATTTTGTAACGAATTCAACTAGGTATGCCATTCCAACATCCGACCATTATTTCCCAGGGTTTTGATTAAAAACCTGAAAAATTGAGGTGATTTTCTTTGGATTTGCGCCTTGTCATAAGGATGGGGGTCATGGTTTTTTTTCGAAAAATTTTTTCAAATGATTTTTTTCTGTAAATGACACTTTCTTAGAAATTTTGTAACGAATTCAACTAGGTATGCCATTCCAACATCCGACCACTATTTCCCAGGGTTTTGATTAAAAAACCGAAAAATCGAGCTGATATTATCCGGATCTGGGCCTTGTCATAATGGGGTGGGGGACATGATTTCTTGTCGAAAAATTTTTCAAATTATTTTTTTTCTGTAAATGACACTTTGTTGGAAATTTTGTAACGAATTCAACGAGGTATGCCGTTCTAACATCCGACCACTATTTCCCAGGGTTTTGATTAAAAACCTGAAAAATCGAGGTGATTTTCTTTGGACTTGAGCCTTGTCATAAGGGTGGGGGTCATGGTTTTTTTGAAAAAAATTTTTCAAATGATTTTTTTTCTGTAAATGACACTTTGTTAAAAATTTTCTAACGAATTCAACGAGGTATGCCATTCCAACATTCGACCACTATTTCCCAGGGTTTTGATTAAAAAACCAAAAAATCGAGCTGATATTATCCGGATCTGGGCCTTGTCATAATGGGGTGGGGGACATGATTTCTTGTCGAAAAAATTTTTCAAATCATTTTTTTTTTCTGTAAATGACACTTTGTTGCAATTTTTGTAACGAATTCAACTAGGTATGCCATTCCAACATCCGACCACTATTTCCCAGGGTTTTGAATAAAAAACTGAAAAATCGAGCTGATTTTATCCGGATCTGGGTCTTGTCATAATGGGGTGGGGAACATGATTTCTTGTCCAAAAAATTTTTTAAATAATTTTTTTTTTCTGTAAATGACACTTTGTTGGAAATTTTGTAACGAATTCAACTAGGTATGCCATTCCAACATCCGACCACTATTTCCCAGTGATTGTAGGGGGCGATCCTTCCACAAAAAGCACTTGAGGCACAGCAAAGATTCCCACGGCGCAAACGTAATGGAAGACGAAAAAAAATGAAGAAGTCGGGGGCGTCGTGGTATATTTCAATGTATTTCGTTCAGCTGCATACAAGAGACTAATTAAAACTTAAAACTAAAACCGCGCTCCCGCCCGCTTTACTCCGTTGAAGCGAGAGCGGGAGATCGGCAGCGGCCGTCCGAGGAGTTCGGATGCGAAACCCGAAGTTCGCACTCTGGAGCGCGGACGTTGCGAGAGGCGAGCGAAGGAGCGCAAGAGGGGCGAGAGCGAAAGCTCGGAGTGCTTAGTGACCAGCGCCAATGCAGGGGCCACTGACCTAAACATTCCGCCCCCCCTTGCAACTACTCGGGTTGCAACATAGCCTGGTTGCTCTTCTCACGGCTGGTGACAGGCTCCGGACACGACCCACCCAAACACGGTGCTCTGGGCCACTGGCAGTCCATCCTGAATTTTCAGGAAACCCGGCCGCATCACACTCGGATACATATCCGCGCCCAGGATGATGGAGATCGTCGCGGGGAGATAAAACCGCTCATCCGTCAGCGTAATGTCCCGGAAGTGGGTCCTTACCGCGTCGCTCAGCTCCCGGATTGGAGTGCAGATGCGCACGTGAGGCTCTATTTTAAAAATTGCGTCGAGCCGGACAGCGCTGTCGATTTTGGACCCCACGGTTGCCGAACAAATCTGTTCGCCTCCCACGTTGGTGGTCGGCAGCGGAAACTCGACGCTAGCGAAGCGTCGATACAGCTCATAGGCGTACACGGGTCGATGAGCGCCGCAGTGTCGAAGACTCGACTCCCGGTCTCTAACCGCACCAAAGCCGTCGGTAGGAGGTTGACGCTGTGCCGCTGTAGGAGGGACGTTAAGGACGGAGCGGTGACCGCAAGCTGCGTGGCACCCCGACGAATAGCAGAAAATTGCCGCGGAGTGTCAGATGAGTGCCGTGGAGTGGCGGACGAGTGCCGAGGAGCGGCTGAGGAGTGTTGCGGAGTGCTGCCGGGCGGGACTGCCGTGATGCCATCGGTGGCTCCGAGAGATGAAGCAGAGTGTGGTGATCCTGGCCGCAAGTTTTGCAGCGATCACCTCGCCGACACGCTCCGTCGGAGTGCTCGTGGGCCAAACAGCGGCGGCAGTACCGGTTGGCAAGAACAGCCCGGAGCCTCTTCTCGGCACTCAGACGGAGGAACCGACGACACTTCAGAAGTTGATGGATCCCGCTACAGACTCGGCAACGGTAGGATTGCATACCTCGAGTTCGTCTGTGCTCCAATGCGATGGCGCTGCGCGGACGTGGAGACATCGTGTGAGATCTGATTGGCGGAATAGGACAAAATAAAAAATTTGGATCAGTAGTGATAAGAACTGTGAATTGGAACTACGGGTTGGAACTATTAATTGACGCTAGCTTTCCTGTCTTGTTTTTACTGTAATTGACACTTTCGTCGAAATTTTGTAACGAATTCAACTAGGTATGCCATTCCAACATCCGACCACTATTTCCCAGGGTTTTGATTAAAAAACCGAAAAAACGAGCTGATATGATTTCTTGTCGAAAAAATTTTTCAAATTATTTTTTTCTGTAAATGACACTTTGTTGGAAATTTTGTAACGAATTCAAAGAGGTATGCCGTTCCAACATCCGACCACTATTTCCCAGGGTTTTGATTAAAAACCTGAAAAATTGAGGTGATTTTCTTTGGATTTGAGCCTTGTCATAAGGGCGGGGGTCATGGTTTTTTTTTCGAAAAGTTTTTCAAATGATATGTTTTTTCTGTAAATGACACTTTGTTCGAAATTTTGTAACGAATTCAACTAGGTATGCCATTCCAACATCCGACCACTATTTCCCAGGGTTTTGATTAAAAAACCGAAAAATCGAGCTGATATTATCCGGATCTGGGCCTTGTCATAATGGGGTGGGGGACATGATTTCTTGTGGAAAAAATTTTTCAAATTATTTTTTTTTCTGTAAATGACACTTTGTTGGAAATTTTGTAACGAATTCAACGAGGTATGCCGTTCCAACATCCGACCACTATTTCCCAGGGTTTTGATTAAAAACCTGAAAAATTGAGGTGATTTTCTTTGGATTTGAGCCTTGTCATAAGGATGGGGGTCATGGTTTTTTTTCGAAAAATTTTATCAAATGATTTTTTTTCTGTAAATGACACTTTCTTCGAAATTTTGTAACGAATTCAACTAGGTATGCCATTCCAACATCCGACCACTATTTCCCAGGGTTTTGATTAAAAAACCGAAAAATCGAGCTGATATTATCCGGATCTGGGCCTTGTCATAATGGGGTGGGGGACATGATTTCTTGTGGAAAAAATTTTTCAAATTATTTTTTTTTCTGTAAATGACACTTTGTTGGAAATTTTGTAACGAATTCAACGAGGTATGCCGTTCTAACATCCGACCACTATTTCCCAGGGTTTTGATTAAAAACCTGAAAAATCGAGGTGATTTTCTTTGGACTTGAGCCTTGTCATAAGGGTGGGAGTCATGGTTTTTTTTCGAAAAAATTTTACAAATGTTTTTTTTTCCATAAATGACACTTTGTTGAAAATTTTGTAACGAATTCAACTAGGTATGCCATTCCAACATCCGACCATTATTTCCCAGGGTTTTGATTAAAAACCTGAAAAATTGAGGTGATTTTCTTTGGATTTGCGCCTTGTCATAAGGATGGGGGTCATGGTTTTTTTTCGAAAAATTTTTTCAAATGATTTTTTTCTGTAAATGACACTTTCTTAGAAATTTTGTAACGAATTCAACTAGGTATGCCATTCCAACATCCGACCACTATTTCCCAGGGTTTTGATTAAAAAACCGAAAAATCGAGCTGATATTATCCGGATCTGGGCCTTGTCATAATGGGGTGGGGGACATGATTTCTTGTCGAAAAAAATTTTTCAAATTATTTTTTTTCTGTAAATGACACTTTGTTGGAAATTTTGTAACGAATTCAACGAGGTATGCCGTTCTAACATCCGACCACTATTTCCCAGGGTTTTGATTAAAAACCTGAAAAATCGAGGTGATTTTCTTTGGACTTGAGCCTTGTCATAAGGGTGGGAGTCATGGTTTTTTTCGAAAAAATTTTTCAAATGATTTTTTTTTCTATAAATGACACTTTGTTGGAAATTTTGTAACGAATTCAACGAGGTATGCCATTCCAACATCCGACCACTATTTCCCAGGGTTTTGATTAAAAAACCGAAAAATCGAGCTGATATTATCCGGATCTGGGCCTTGTCATAATGGGGTGGGGGACATGATTTCTTGTCGAAAAAATTTTTCAAATCATTTTTTTTTTTCTGTAAATGACACTTTGTTGCAATTTTTGTAACGAATTCAACTAGGTATGCCATTCCAACATCCGACCACTATTTCCCAGGGTTTTGAATAAAAAACTGAAAAATCGAGCTGATTTTATCCGGATCTGGGTCTTGTCATAATGGGGTGGGGAACATGATTTCTTGTCGAAAAAATTTTTCAAATAATTTTTTTTTTCTGTAAATGACACTTTGTTGGAAATTTTGTAACGAATTCAACTAGGTATGCCATTCCAACATCCGACCACTATTTCCCAGTGATTGTAGGGGGCGATCCTTCCACAAAAAGCACTTGAGGCACAGCAAAGATTCCCACGGCGCAAACGTAATGGAAGACGAAAAAAATGAAGAAGTCGGGGGCGTCGTGGTATATTTCAATGTATTTCGTTCAGCTGCATACAAGAGACTCATTAAAACTTAAAACTAAAACCGCGCTCCCGCCCGCTTTACTCCGTTGAAGCGAGAGCGGGAGATCGGCAGCGGCCGTCCGAGGAGTTCGGATGTGAAACCCGAAGTTCGCACTCTGGAGCGCGGACGTTGCGAGAGGCGAGCGAAGGAGCGCAAGAGGGGCGAGAGCGAAAGCTCGGAGTGCTTAGTGACCAGCGCCAATGCAGGGGCCACTGACCTAAACATTCCGCCCCCCTTGCAACTACTCGGGTTGCAACATAGCCTGGTTGCTCTTCTCACGGCTGGTGACAGGCTCCGGACACGACCCACCCAAACACGGTGCTCTGGGCCACTGGCAGTCCATCCTGAATTTTCAGGAAACCCGGCCGCATCACACTCGGATACATATCCGCGCCCAGGATGATGGAGATCGTCGCGGGGAGATAAAACCGCTCATCCGTCAGCGTAATGTCCCGGAAGTGGGTCCTTACCGCGTCGCTCAGCTCCCGGATTGGAGTGCAGATGCGCACGTGAGGCTCTATTTTAAAAATTGCGTCGAGCCGGACAGCGCTGTCGATTTTGGACCCCACGGTTGCCGAACAAATCTGTTCGCCTCCCACGTTGGTGGTCGGCAAGCGGAAACTCGACGCTAGCGAAGCGTCGATACAGCTCATAGGCGTACACGGGTCGATGAGCGCCGCAGTGTCGAAGACTCGACTCCCGGTCTCTAACCGCACCAAAGCCGTCGGTAGGAGGTTGACGCTGTGCCGCTGTAGGAGGGACGTTAAGGACGGAGCGGTGACCGCAAGCTGCGTGGCACCCCGACGAATAGCAGAAAATTGCCGCGGAGTGTCAGATGAGTGCCGTGGAGTGGCGGACGAGTGCCGAGGAGCGGCTGAGGAGTGTTGCGGAGTGCTGCCGGGCGGGACTGCCGTGATGCCATCGGTGGCTCCGAGAGATGAAGCAGAGTGTGGTGATCCTGGCCGCAAGTTTTGCAGCGATCACCTCGCCGACACGCTCCGTCGGAGTGCTCGTGGGCCAAACAGCGGCGGCAGTACCGGTTGGCAAGAACAGCCCGGAGCCTCTTCTCGGCACTCAGACGGAGGAACCGACGACACTTCAGAAGTTGATGGATCCCGCTACAGACTCGGCAACGGTAGGATTGCATACCTCGAGTTCGTCTGTGCTCCAATGCGATGGCGCTGCGCGGACGTGGAGACATCGTGTGAGATCTGATTGGCGGAATAGGACAAAATAAAAAATTTGGATCAGTAGTGATAAGAACTGTGAATTGGAACTACGGGTTGGAACTATTAATTGACGCTACGAATCGAAGTGATGAATTGAACCACCGGAGTGAAGGGTCGACTGGTTATTGCGGGCAGGCGGACTCTTCCATTGGAAGAAGGACGACCTTCGCTATGGGACGCTTAATGAGTCCCCGTGCAGTGCGGATGTCGACCACAAGAACATGGCCATCGGCTCCTGGAAACACCGCAGCGATTCTGCCTAATCGCCACTCATTGGACGGAAGGTTGTCTTCCTTGACTACCACCATGTCCCCGGCACGGAGATTTCTTGTAGGGGTTCCCCACTTATTCCGCTTATGGAGTTCCTTGAGGTACTCCTCCTTCCATCGCAGACAAAATTGTTGATGAAGAGCCTTCAGATGCTGCCAGCGGTTTATAATAGATGTGGTGTCCCCCTTTATCTCGGGTTCGACCATGGCGAGGAGGGGCCCTCCAACAAGAAAGTGCCCAGGCGTAAGTGCCAACAGGTCAGTGGGGTCTTCGGACATCGGCGCGAGCGGACGCGAATTCAGGCATGCTTCGATCCTAGCTAGAAGCGTGGACAGCTCTTCGAATGTATATTTTCGCGTCGCCGTAGACTTGTAGAACAGGGTCTTGAAGCTCTTAACACCTGCTTCCCACAAACCTCCCATGTGGAGTGCTCCCGGAGGAATGAATTGCCAGAGCAGCTGCTGGTGACTATAGGCACCTGTCACAGCTTCCTTGAGAGCTTGGAGAAACTCGCGGGAGAGTAAGGCAGCCGCACCCACAAAGGTCTTGCCATTGTCCGACTGAACTTGACGGGGGCATCCTCTTCGGGACACGAAACGGGCGAAGGCGGCGAGAAACTTCTCAGTCGTAAGGTCGGAAGTAGGTTCTAAATGGATGGCCTTAGTGGCGAAGCACACGAACACCAGCACATACCCTTTCGTAATGAGACAGGCTCGTCCCGTGTAGTTTTTGATGTCAAAGGGACCGGCATAGTCCACACCGGTATATGTGAAAGGGCGCGAGAAGGACGTTCGTTCTTTTGGTAAGTCTCCCATCAGTTGCGTTTGCAACCTCTTTTTGTGGATGATGCAGACCTTGCATGAATATATGACGGACTTGACCAAATTCCTCACCCTCGGGATCCAGAACTTGAAACGGATCAAACGGATCATAAGCTGATTGCCACCGTGCAGCGTTATGCGATGCGTAAAATGGACGAGGAGTCGAGACAGATGGCAGTCCATACGGATGACAGGATGCCGTTCATCATACTGGAGAAGTTCGGAAGCCGTGACTCGGCCGCATGCTCTCATGAGCCCTTGGGAATCAATGAACGGGCTCAGGTTTTGGACCAGGCTTGATGCTAGCACTGGCCGTTTCTGGCTTAAGCAGCCCATCTCAAGGGCAAAGTGCCTGCGTTGCGTGACGGAAATCAGGAGCCGCTCGGCCGACGCAATTTCAGGAGCTGTCAAGGGATCCTCAAACGGGGACATGAGCTTTAGCGAACGCTGGATGAACCGATGAGCGTAAGCGAGGACTCGCAACGCCTTTTGATTAAAAAACCGAAAAACCGAGCTGATATTATTCGGATCTGGGCCTTGTCATAATTGGGTGGGGCACATGATTTCTTGTCGAAAAAATTTTTCAAATCATTTTTTTTTTCTGTAAATAACACCTTGTTGAAAATTTTTTAACGAATTCAACAAGGGTTCTTATTAAAATTTTTCAAATGATTTTTTTTTCTGTAAATGACACTTTGTTCGAAATTTTGTAACGAATTCAACTAGGTATGCCATTCCAACATACGACCACTTTCCCAGGGTTTTAATTAAAAAACCGAAAAATCGAGGTGATTTTCTTCGGATTTTGGATTGGTCATAAGGGATGGGGTTAGGTTTTTTTTTTTGAAAAAATTTTTCAAATGTATTTTTTTTTCTGTAAATGACACTTTGTTGAAAATTTTGTAACGAATTCAACTAGGTATGTCATTCCAACATCCAACCACTATTTCCCAGGGTTTTGATTAAAAGCATGAAAAATCGAGGTGATTTAGATTTGAGCCTTGTCATAAGGGTGGGGGTCATGGTTTTTTTTGGAAAAAATTTTTCCAATGATTTTTTTTTTCTGTAAATGACACTTTGTTGGAAATTTTGTAATGAATTCAACGAGTCGAATTCAACATTCGACCACTGTTTCCCATGGTTTTGATTAAAAAACCGAAAGAACGAGCTGATATTATCCGGATCTGGACCTTGTCATAATGGGGTGGGGGACATGATCTCTTGTCGAAAAAAGTTTTCAAATTATTTTTTTTTCTGTAAATAACACTATGTTGGAAATTTTTTAACGAATTCAACAAGGTATGCCATCCTATTATCCGACCAATATTTCCCAGGGTTTTGATAAAAAACCTGAAAAATCGAGGTGATTTTCTTTGGATTTGAGCCTTGTCATAAGGGTCATGGTTTTTTTGGAAAAAATTTTTCATATGATTTCTTTTTTCTGTAAATGACACTTTGTTGGAAATTTTGTAACGAATTCATTGAGGTATGATATTCCAACATACGACCACTATTTCCCAGAGTATTGATTAAAAAACCGAAAAATCGAGGTGATTTTCTTCGGATTTTGGATTTGTCATAAGGGATGGGGTCAGGTTTTTTTTTTTTAATTTTACAAATGTTTTTTTTTTCTGTAAATGACACTTTGTTCGAAATTTTGTAACGAATTCAACTAGGTATGCCATTCCATCATCCGACCACTATTTCCCAGGGTTTTGATTAAAAACATGAAAATTAGAGGTGATTTTATTTGGATTTGAGCCTTGTCATAAAGGTGGGAGTCATGGTTTTTTTTTTCGAAAAAATTTTCAACTGATTTTTTTTCGTAAATGACATTTTGTTGGAAATTTTGTAAAGAATTGAACTATGTATGCCATTCCAACATCTGACCACTATTTCACAGGGTTTTGATTAAAAACCTGAAAAATCGAGGTGATTTTCTTTGGATTTTAGTTTTGTCATAAGGGTGGGGGTCATGTTTTTTTTTTTTTAATTTTTCAACTGATTCTGATTCCTTTTCCTTTTTTGGAAATTTTCCAGGGTTTTGATTAAAAACATGAAAAATCGAGGTGATTTTCTTTGGATTTGAGCCTTGTCAAATGATTTTTTTTTCGTAAATGACACTTTGTTGGGAATTTTGTAACGAATTCAACTAGGTATGCCATTCCAACATCTGACACCTAGATTTTTCGGTTTTTTAATCAAAACCCTGGGAAATAGTGGTCGAATGTTGGAATGGCATACCTTGTTGAATTCGTTACCAACAAAGTGTCACTCACAGAAAAAAATATCATTTAAAAAATTTTTTCGGAAAGAAATCATGTCCTCCACCACATTATGACAAGTCCCAAATCCGGATAATATCAGCTCGATTTGTCGTTTTTTAATCAAAACCCTGGAAAATAGTGGTTGGAATGGCATACCTCGTTGAATTCGTTACAAAATTTCGAACAAAGTGTCATTTACAGAAAAAAAACCATTTGAAAAATGTTTTCGAAAAAAACAGATGACCCCCACCCTTATGACAAGGCTCAAATCCAAAATCACCTTGATTTTTCAGGTTTTTAATCAAAACCCTGGGAAATAGTGGTCAGATGTTGGAATGGCATACCTAGTTGAATTCGTTACACAATTTCCAACAAAGTGTCATTTTTTTTTTTTTTTTTTTTTTTTAACATTTGCATTTTATTTATTGGATCTTCTCTGAATTGAGACTAACAATAAGTATATAGAATCTTAAATTAAAAAGCTATCTGACAGTCAAGGTGACTGGCGCGAAAATTTAGGGGCTCTAATAACTATTGCTGAGCTGGAAGGTCATTGCGTTGCAATCGGGTCCGGATGGAAGCCCTGGCTAGGCCTCTGGCGAGCTGGTTTGGATGAGAAGTTAGCTTGGTGTGGTAGGACGCTTTTTGTTTTGATATTTCATCTTTTACGGGTAGAATGCCAAGATCTCTGTGGATGTTGTCGTTCCGAACATACCAAGGTGCCCCAGTGATAGTTCTCAGGATTTTTGATTGTGCTCGCTGAATAATGTCGATGTTGCTGCTGCTCGCGTTTCCCCACAATTGGGAGCCGTAGGTCCAGACTGGCTTAAGCGTTGAATTGTAGAGCAGGACCTTGAAGTCCAGGCAGAGGGGGAGCGCGCGTTTAAAAGCCAATGGAGACTGTTTGATTTTAGTTTTAGGTGAATTTTCTTAGCTTCGATATGTCTCCGCCATGTAAGTCTCCTGTCTAGGTGGATGCCAAGGTACGTTACATCGTCAGCTTGTGGAAGTGGCGTGTTATTCAGGGTTAGCGGGGGACACGTTTGTCTGTTAAGAGTAAACGTTATGTGTTTACACTTTTGCGCATTTATTTTTATACGCCAGTCTGATAACCACCTCTCCACTACAACGAGATGATCAGCTAGTAGTGCTGTTGCCTGAGTTGGGCATTTGGACCGACTTATGATCGCGGTATCGTCTGCGAATGTAGAAGTAGTTAGCCGCTCGTTCGTGGGAATATCTGCGGTGTAGAGGAGAAATAGAGTTGGACCAAGGGCGCTACCTTGGGGAACTCCAGCCTCTATAGCGTAGTCATCGGATGTTGTGGTGTTGCATCTCACGGCGAAGGCTCTGTTGTAAAGGTACGATTCCAGTATCCTGTGAGTGTTTCCTGGCAGGATCGTTCTGATTTTATGGATAAGGCCATCAAGCCAGACTCGGTCGAAAGCCTGTGCAACGTCAAGGAATACCGCACTGCAGTATTCCCGAAGCTCGAATGCAGTCCTTATTTCTGTTGTTAATCTGTTGACTTGCTTTATTGTTCCATGGCTTTCTCGAAAGCCAAATTGATGTGCTGGAATAACGTTGTGCTCTTTTAGATATGGAATGATGCGCGTCAGAAGGCATTTTTCGAGCAGTTTTGACAGACACGAGAGTAAACTTATCGGTCTATACGAAGCTGGTATTGTGTGATCTTTCCCTGGCTTTGGGATCATTATGATTACCGATTTTTTCCATTTTTTTGGGAAATAGCCAAGTCGTGTAATCCCGTTGAAGAGTTTACAAATAACCTCAACTGCACAGTTTGGAAGTTCGATTAACATTTTGGGAGTTATTTGATCACCGCCTGGGGCCTTTTTTGGTTTCAATTGCTCGCTGATTACTTTTGCAATTTCATTTGGTTGAAACAGAATTGGCTCCGTCTCAGATTCAATTCGAATTGACGGCGACGGTAGTGCGAATGAATTAGTTGCAGGGTTTGGCTGAAAAACATTTCGAAGGTGTAAAGCAAATGTACAAGCTCTGTCTTTGTCGCTTCTGGCCCAGCTGCCTGAAGAGTCTCTTATGGGGATTACTGTTTCGGCCGGCGCACTTAGTTTTGGGTGGGCCCTCCACAAGGGATGCTTAGGGCTGGTGGGTGAAAGTTTCTCAATGTACTGGCGTTGTGCTTTTTCTTCTTCTTGCCTTAGAGCCCTGGTAAGTCTGCGACCAGCTTCTTTAAGACTTTTTTTGAGGATGGCGATCTGCTGGTTTGCCAAGTACGTCTCAAACGTCTTTTCTCCAAAACAAGCTGTTCGATTTCATGGTTAGTTTTGTGTTGGTGTGTGTGCCCATCCCTCCCTTGCGGTGTTGAGACTTTGGCTGCTGCGACGAGTACAGACTCCAGGGCATCGGCGTAGCAGTCGATGTCCTCCTTGATGTTGAGCTGTGGAGTTAGTTCAATGTGGGAACTTACGTACTTTTTGAACTTCAGCCAGTTGGTTCGATGCGACGTCAGCCTGCGAGGGTGCTCGATTAATTCCGGGCTTTGAAGAAGAGTTATTAGCACTGGTGAGTGGTCCGATGATAGATCCAAAAGCGATTTTGCAGATATTAGATTGCGAGAGATGTTTTTTGTCACAGCAAAATCAATTAAATCAGGTAGTTTTCTAGGATCTGTAGGCCAGTATGTAGGGCTGCCTGGTGAAACGTAGTCCAGTTTGTTGCATGTTTTAATGAGTGCATTATATAGTTGCCTTCCTTTGGGGGTCACAAGGCGGGATCCCCAGTGCGTGTGCTTGGCGTTGTAATCTCCTGCTGCTATGAATCGCTCTCCAAGTGAATTGTAGAAGTCCATGAATTGGTCTTCGGAGACTGTAAAGCGGGGTGGGCAGTAGACAGCGGCAATGGCAAGGTTGCAGTTGCCCAACTGTAATTTTATCGATGTAGCTTGCAGATAATTTTTAGCAGTGTCATTTACAGAAAAAAAAATCATTTGAAAAATTTTTTTAAAAAAGAAAACATGACTCCCACCCCCACAGAAAAAACGAGGACGGAAGCTAACTTCGGCAAGCCGAAGTTTTAATACCCTTGCAGACTTTGCCGAAATTGCTAAAACTGAAAAAGTAGCGAAAGGAATAAGGTATACATAAATAAACTAGATTTGCGTCGTTTGATGTCAATTGCTTTTATACTGCAAAAATGTCATATAAAAATGGAAAAAAGGGATACTTTCGCAGCCTTTAACTATTTTTCCTACGGAAGCTATAAGAAATAGACGTCCGATCGGCAAGCGCTTTTAACCTAATCAAGATATGCGTAAATAAATAAGACTTGGAAAAATGTATGTCAGTAGCCTACACACTACGCGAAAAATTCAGAAAACCAACAGATTTGGACCGATTTCACCCTGTTGTTCCTATGGGAGCTGTAGGATATAGACGTCCGATCGTCACGTGCTTTTACCCTAATCAAGGTATGCATAAAAAAATACGATTTGGAAAGATTCATGTCAATTGCTTATTTACTGTGCGAAATATCCTAAAAATCATTAAATTTTAACCGATTTCACCGTATTGTTCCTATGGGAGCTATAGGATATAGACGTCCGATCGCCAAGCGCTTTAACCCTGATCAAGTTATGCATAAAAAAATAAGATTTGGAAAGATTTATGTTAATAGCTTTTACACTGCGCGAAATATCTTCCATTCTTGAAAGTTATATCCGATTGTTCCTATGGGAGCTATAGGATATAGACGTCCGATCAGCTCGCGCTTTTACCTTGATGAAGGAATGCATAAAAAAATACGATTTGAAAAAATTTATAGCAATAGCTTTTACACAGCGCGAAATATTCTGAAAAACATAAAATTTGGACCGATTTTACCCTATTGTTCCAATGGGAGCTATAGGATATAGACGTCCGATCGCCACGCGCTTTTACCCTGATCAAGGTATGCATAAAAAAATACGATTTGGAAAGATTCATGTCAATAGCTTTTACACTGCGCGAAATATCATCAATTCTTGCAAGATAAATCCGATTGTTCCTATGGGAGCCATAGGATATAGACGTCCGATCGGGGCGATTTTCAAACTTGATCTGCGTACACATGTTTTAGGACGAGTGTGAAAGTTTCAGATCGCTAGCTTTTAAACTGAGCTCGCAAACGGTATTGAAACAGACGGACAGACGGACAGACGGACATGGCTATATCGACTCCCCTATTGATCCAGATCAAGAATATATATACTTTATAGGGTCGGAAACGTCTCCTTCACTGCGTTACAAACTTCTGACCAAAATTATAATACCCTCTGCAAGGGTATAAAAATCAGTTGAAAAATTTTTTCGAAAAAAAACATGACCCTCACCCTTATGACAAAACCAAAATCCAAAGAAAATCAACTCGATTTTTCGGTTTTTTAATCAAACCCCTGGGAAATTGTGGTCGAATGTTTGAATGTCATACCTCGTTGAATTCGTTACCAAATTTCCAACAAAGTGGCATTTCCAGAAAAAAATATCATTTGAAAAATTTTTTCGAAAAAAAGTGATGAACCCCACCCTTACGACAACGCCAAAATCCAAAGAAAATCACCTCGATCTTTCAGGTTTTTAATCAAAACCCTGTGAAATAGTGGTCAGATGTTGGAATGGCATACATAGTTGAATTCTTTACAAAATTTCCAACAAAATGTCATTTACGAAAAAAAATCAGTTGAAAATTTTTTTCGAAAAAAAAACCATGACTCCCACCTTTATGACAAGGCTCAAATCTAAATAAAATCACCTCGAATTTTCATGTTTTTAATCAAAACCCTGGAAAATAGTGGTCGGATGATGGAATGGCATACCTAGTTGAATTCGTTACGAAATTTCCAACAAAGTGTCATTTACAGAAAACAAAATAAATTTGATAAATTTTTTCGATAAAAAAACATGACTCTCGCCCTTATGTCAAGGCTCAAATCCGAAGAAAATCACCTCGATTTTTCATGTTTCTAATCAAAACCTTGTGAAATAGTGGTCGGATGTTGGAATGGCATTCCTAGTTGAATTCGGAACAAAATTTCGAACAAAGTGTCACTTACAGAAAAAAAATCATTTTCGAACAAAGTGTCATTTACAGAAAAAAAATCATTTGAAAAATGTTTTCGAAAAAAACAGATGACCCCACCCTTATGACAAGGCTCAAATCCAAAATCACCTCGATTTTTCAGGTTTTTAATCAAAGCCCTGGGAAATAGTGGTCGGATGTTGGAATAACATACCTAGTTGAATTCGTTACACAATTTCCAACAAAGTGTCATTTACAGAAAAAAATCATTTGAAAAATTTTTTTAAAAAAGAAAACATGACTCCCACCCCCACAGAAAAAAAAATCAGTTGAAAAATTTTTTGGAAAAAAACCTGACCCTCACCCTCACGACAACGCCAAAATCCAAAGAAAATCACCTCGATTTTTCAGGTTTTTAATCAAAACCCTGTGAAATAGTGGTCAGATGTTGGAATGGAATACATAGTTGAATTCCTTACAAAATTTCCAACAAAATGTCATTTACAAAAAAAAATCAGTTGAAAATTTTTTTCGAAAAAAAAACCATGACTCCCACCTTTATGACAAGGCTCAAATCCAAATAAAATCACCTGGAATTTTCATGTTTTTAATCAAAACCCTGGAAAATAGTGGTCGGATGATGGAATGGCATACCTAGTTGAATTCGTTACGAAATTTCCAACAAAGTGTCATTTACAGAAAACAAAATAAATTGGAAAAATTTTTTCGATAAAAAAAAAATGACTCTCGCCCTTATTTCAAGGCTCAAATCCGAAGAAAATCACCTCGATTTTTCATGTTTCTAATCAAAACCTTGTGAAATAGTGGTCGGATGTTGGACTGGCATTCCTAGTTGAATTCGGTACAAAATTTCGAACAAAGTGTCACTTACAGAAAAAAAATCATTTGAAAAATTTTTCCCAAAAAAAATCATGACCCCCACCCTTATGACAAGGCTCAAATCCAAAGAAAATCACCTCGATTTTTTCAGGTTTTTAATCAAAACCCTGGGAAATAGTGGTCGGAAGGTGGAATGGCATACCTTGTTGAATTCGTTACAAAATTTCGAACAAAGTGTCATTTACAGAAAAAAATCATTTGAAAAATTTTTTCGAGAAAAAACATGACCCTCACCCTAGGGTCTAGGTGTTTTTCTTCGGATTTTGGCTTTGTCATAAGGGTGGGGGTCATGTTTTTTTTCGAAAAAAATGTTCAAATTATTTTTTTTCTGTACATGACACTTTGTTGGAAATTTTGTAATGAATTCAACGAGGTATGCCATTCCAACATTCGACCACTATTTCCCAGGGTTTTGATCAAAGAAATACACCTAGATTTTTCGGTTTTTTAATCAAAACCCTGGGAAATAGTGGTCGAATGTTGGAATGGCATACCTTGCTGAATTCGTTACCAACAAAGTGTCACTCACAGAAAAAAATATCATTTAAAAAATTTTTTCGCAAAGAAATCATGTCCGTCACCACATTATTACAAGTCCCAAATCCGGATAATATCAGCTCGATTTTTCGTTTTTTAATCAAAACCCTGGGAAATAGTGGTTGGAATGGCATACCTCGTTGAATTCGTTACAAAATTTCGAACAAAGTGGCATTTACAGAAAAAAAATCATTTGAAAAATGTTTTCGAAAAAAACAGATGACCCCCACCCTTATGACAAGGCTCAAATCCAAAATCACCTTGATTTTTCAGGTTTTTAATCAAAACCCTGGGAAATAGTGGTCAGATGTTGGAATGGCATACCTAGTTGAATTCGTTACACAATTTCCAACAAAGTGTCATTTACAGAAAAAAAATCATTTGAAAAATTTTTTTAAAAAAGAAAACATGACTCCCACCCCCACAGAAAAAAAAATAAGTTGAAAAATTTTTTCGAAAAAAAACATGACCCTCACCCTTATGACAAAACCAAAATCGAATGAAAATCAACTCGATTTTTCGGTTTTTTAATCAAACCCCTGGGAAATTGTGGTCGAATGTTTGAATGTCATACCTCGTTGAATTCGTTACCAAATTTCCTACAAAGTGGCATTTCCAGAAAAAAATATCATTTGAAAAATTTTTGCGAAAAAAAAATGATGAACCCCACCCTTACGACAACGCTAAAATCCAAAGAATATTACCTCGATTTTTCAGGTTTTTAATCAAAACCCTGTGAAATAGTGGTCAGATGGCATACATAGTTGAATTCTTTACAAAATTTTCAAAAAAATGTCATTTACGAAAAAAAATCAGTTTAAAATTTTTTTCGAAAAAAAAACCATGACTCCCACCTTTATGACAAGGCTCAAATCCAAATAAAATCACCTCGAATTTTCATGTTTTTAATCAAAACCCTGGGAAATAGTGGTCGGATGATGGAATGGCATACCTAGTTGAATTCGTTACGAAATTTCCAACAAAGTGTCATTTACAGAAAACAAAATAAATTTGAAAAATTTTTTCGAAAAAAAGCATGACCCTCGCCCTTATGTCAAGGCTCAAATCCGAAGAAAATCACCTCGATTTTTCATGTTTCTAATCAAAACCCTGTGAAATAGTGGTCGGATGTTGGAATGGCATACTTAGTTGAATTCGGTACAAAATTTCGAACAAAGTGTCACTTACAGAAAAAAATCATTTGAAAAATTTTTACCAAAAAAATCATGACCCCCACCCATATGACAAGGCTCAAGGTTTTTAATCAAAACCCTGGGAAATAGTGGTCAGAAGTTGGAATGGCATACCTTGTTGAATTCGTTACAAAATTTCGAACAAAGTGTCATTTACAGAAAAAAAAACATTTGTAAAATTTTTTACAAAAAAAAAAAACCTGACCCCATCCCTTATGACAAATTTTTTATCAAAACCCTGGGAAATAGTGGTCGTATGTTGGAATATCATACCTCGTTGTCATAAGGGTGAGGGTCATGATTTTTCTCGAAAAAATTTTTCAAATGATTTTTTTCTGTAAATGACACTTTGTTCGAAATTTTGTAACGAATTCAACTAGGTAGGCCATTCCAACATCCGACCACTATTTCCCAGGGTTTTGGTTAAAAACCTGAAAAATCGAGATGATTTTCTTTGGGTTTTGGCGTTGTCGTAGGGGTGGGGTTCATCATTTTTTTCGAAAAATTTTTCAAATGATATTTTTTCTGGAAATTATACTTTGTTGGAAATTTGTTAACGAATTCAACGAGGTATGACATTCAAACACTCGACCACAATTTCCCAGGTGTTTGATTAAAAAACCGAAAAATCGAGTTGATTTTCTTTGGATTTTGGTTTTGTCATAAGGGTGGGGTTCCTGATTTTTTTCGAAAAAATTTTTCAACTGATTTTTTTTCTGTAAATGAAACTTAGTTGGAAATTTTGTAGCAAATTCAAGGGTTTTGAAAAATCGAGGTGATTTTATTTTGATTTTGGCGTTGTCGTAAGAGTAGGGTTCATCATTTTTTTATATGATATTTTTTTCTGGAAATGCCACTATGTTGGAAATTTGGTAACGAATTCAACGAGGTATGACATTCAAACATTCGACCACAATTTCCCAGGTGTTTGATTAAAAAACCGAAAAATCGAGTTGTTTTTCTTCGGATTTTGGCTTGTCATAAGAGTGGGGGTCATGTTTTTTTTCGAAAAAATGTTCAAATTATTTTTTTCTGTACATGACACTTTGTTGGAAATTTTGTAATGAATTCAACGAGGTATGCCATTCCAACATTCGACCACTATTTCCCAGGGTTTAGATCAAAGAAATACACCTAGATTTTTCGGTTTTTTAATCAAAACCCTGGGAAATAGTGGTCGAATGTTGGAATGGCATACCTTGCTGAATTCGTTACCAACAAAGTGTCACTCACAGAAAAAAATATCATTTAAAAAATTTTTTCGCAAAGAAATCATGTCCGTCACCACATTATTACAAGTCCCAAATCCGGATAATATCAGCTCGATTTTTCGTTTTTTAATCAAAACCCTGGGAAATAGTGGTTGGAATGGCATACCTCGTTGAATTCGTTACAAAATTTCGAACAAAGTGGCATTTACAGAAAAAAATCATTTGAAAAATGTTTTCGAAAAAAACAGATGACCCCCACCCTTATGACAAGGCTCAAATCCAAAATCACCTTGATTTTTCAGGTTTTTAATCAAAACCCTGGGAAATAGTGGTCAGATGTTGGAATGGCATACCTAGTTGAATTCGTTACACAATTTCCAACAAAGTGTCATTTACAGAAAAAAAAATCATTTGAAAAATTTTTTTTAAAAAGAAAACATGACTCCCACCCCCACAGAAAAAAAAATAAGTTGAAAAATTTTTTCGAAAAAAAACATGACCCTCACCCTTATGACAAAACCAAAATCGAATGAAAATCAACTCGATTTTTCGGTTTTTTTAATCAAACCCCTGGGAAATTGTGGTCGAATGTTTGAATGTCATACCTCGTTGAATTCGTTACCAAGTTTCCAACAAAGTGGCATTTCCAGAAAAAAATATCATTTGAAAAATTTTTGCGAAAAAAAATGATGAACCCCACCCTTACGACAACGCTAAAATCCAAAGAATATTACCTCGATTTTTCAGGTTTTTAATCAAAACCCTGTGAAATAGTGGTCAGATGGCATACATAGTTGAATTCTTTACAAAATTTTCAAAAAAATGTCATTTACGAAAAAAATCAGTTTAAAATTTTTTTCGAAAAAAAAACCATGACTCCCACCTTTATGACAAGGCTCAAATCCAAATAAAATCACCTCGAATTTTCATGTTTTTAATCAAAACCCTGGGAAATAGTGGTCGGATGATGGAATGGCATACCTAGTTGAATTCGTTACGAAATTTCCAACAAAGTGTCATTTACAGAAAACAAAATAAATTTGAAAAATTTTTTCGAAAAAAAGCATGACCCTCGCCCTTATGTCAAGGCTCAAATCCGAAGAAAATCACCTCGATTTTTCATGTTTCTAATCAAAACCCTGTGAAATAGTGGTCGGATGTTGGAATGGCATACTTAGTTGAATTCGGTACAAAATTTCGAACAAAGTGTCACTTACAGAAAAAAAATCATTTGAAAAATTTTTACCAAAAAAAATCATGACCCCCACCCTTATGACAAGGCTCAAGGTTTTTAATCAAAACCCTGGGAAATAGTGGTCAGAAGTTGGAATGGCATACCTTGTTGAATTCGTTACAAAATTTCGAACAAAGTGTCATTTACAGAAAAAAAAAACATTTGTAAAATTTTTTACAAAAAAAAAAACCTGACCCCATCCCTTATGACAAATTTTTTATCAAAACCCTGGGAAATAGTGGTCGTATGTTGGAATATCATACCTCGTTGTCATAAGGGTGAGGGTCATGATTTTTCTCGAAAAAATTTTTCAAATGATTTTTTTTCTGTAAATGACACTTTGTTCGAAATTTTGTAACGAATTCAACTAGGTAGGCCATTCCAACATCCGACCACTATTTCCCAGGGTTTTGGTTAAAAACCTGAAAAATCGAGATGATTTTCTTTGGGTTTTGGCGTTGTCGTAGGGGTGGGGTTCATCATTTTTTTCGAAAAAATTTTTCAAATGATATTTTTTTCTGGAAATTATACTTTGTTGGAAATTTGTTAACGAATTCAACGAGGTATGACATTCAAACACTCGACCACAATTTCCCAGGTGTTTGATTAAAAAACCGAAAAATCGAGTTGATTTTCTTTGGATTTTGGTTTTGTCATAAGGGTGGGGTTCCTGATTTTTTTTCGAAAAAATTTTTCAACTGATTTTTTTTTCTGTAAATGAAACTTAGTTGGAAATTTTGTAGCAAATTCAAGGGTTTTGAAAAATCGAGGTGATTTTATTTTGATTTTGGCGTTGTCGTAAGAGTAGGGTTCATCATTTTTTTTATATGATATTTTTTTCTGGAAATGCCACTATGTTGGAAATTTGGTAACGAATTCAACGAGGTATGACATTCAAACATTCGACCACAATTTCCCAGGTGTTTGATTAAAAAACCGAAAAATCGAGTTGTTTTTCTTCGGATTTTGGCTTGTCATAAGAGTGGGGGTCATGTTTTTTTTCGAAAAAAATGTTCAAATTATTTTTTTTCTGTACATGACACTTTGTTGGAAATTTTGTAATGAATTCAACGAGGTATGCCATTCCAACATTCGACCACTATTTCCCAGGGTTTAGATCAAAGAAATACACCTAGATTTTTCGGTTTTTTAATCAAAACCCTGGGAAATAGTGGTCGAATGTTGGAATGGCATACCTTGCTGAATTCGTTACCAACAAAGTGTCACTCACAGAAAAAAATATCATTTAAAAAATTTTTTCGCAAAGAAATCATGTCCGTCACCACATTATTACAAGTCCCAAATCCGGATAATATCAGCTCGATTTTTCGTTTTTTAATCAAAACCCTGGGAAATAGTGGTTGGAATGGCATACCTCGTTGAATTCGTTACAAAATTTCGAACAAAGTGGCATTTACAGAAAAAAATCATTTGAAAAATGTTTTCGAAAAAAACAGATGACCCCCACCCTTATGACAAGGCTCAAATCCAAAATCACCTTGATTTTTCAGGTTTTTAATCAAAACCCTGGGAAATAGTGGTCAGATGTTGGAATGGCATACCTAGTTGAATTCGTTACACAATTTCCAACAAAGTGTCATTTACAGAAAAAAAAATCATTTGAAAAATTTTTTTAAAAAGAAAACATGACTCCCACCCCCACAGAAAAAAAATAAGTTGAAAAATTTTTTCGAAAAAAAACATGACCCTCACCCTTATGACAAAACCAAAATCGAATGAAAATCAACTCGATTTTTCGGTTTTTTTAATCAAACCCCTGGGAAATTGTGGTCGAATGTTTGAATGTCATACCTCGTTGAATTCGTTACCAAGTTTCCAACAAAGTGGCATTTCCAGAAAAAAATATCATTTGAAAAATTTTTGCGAAAAAAAAATGATGAACCCCACCCTTACGACAACGCTAAAATCCAAAGAATATTACCTCGATTTTTCAGGTTTTTAATCAAAACCCTGTGAAATAGTGGTCAGATGATGGAATGGCATTCATAGTTGAATTCTTTACAAAATTTTCAAAAAAATGTCATTTGCGAAAAAAATCAGTTTAAAATTTTTTCGAAAAAAAAAACCATGACTCCCACCTTTATGACAAGGCTCAAATCCAAATAAAATCACCTCGAATTTTCATGTTTTTAATCAAAACCCTGGGAAATAGTGGTCGGATGATGGAATGGCATACCTAGTTGAATTCGTTACGAAATTTCCAACAAAGTGTCATTTACAGAAAACAAAATAAATTTGAAAAATTTTTTCGAAAAAAAGCATGACTCTCGCCCTTATGTCAAGGCTCAAATCCGAAGAAAATCACCTCGATTTTTCATGTTTCTAATCAAAACCCTGTGAAATAGTGGTCGGATGTTGGAATGGCATACCTAGTTGAATTCGGTACAAAATTTCGAACAAAGTGTCACTTACAGAAAAAAAATCATTTGAAAAATTTTTACCAAAAAAAATCATGACCCCCACCCTTATGACAAGGCTCAAGGTTTTTAATCAAAACCCTGGGAAATAGTGGTCAGAAGTTGGAATGGCATACCTTGTTGAATTCGTTACAAAATTTCGAACAAAGTGTCATTTACAGAAAAAAAAAACATTTGTAAAATTTTTTACAAAAAAAAAAACCTGACCCCATCCCTTATGACAAATTTTTTATCAAAACCCTGGGAAATAGTGGTCGTATGTTGGAATATCATACCTCGTTGTCATAAGGGTGAGGGTCATGTTTTTTCTCGAAAAAAATTTTTCAAATGATTTTTTTCTGTAAATGACACTTTGTTCGAAATTTTGTAACGAATTCAACTAGGTAGGCCATTCCAACATCCGACCACTATTTCCCAGGGTTTTGGTTAAAAACCTGAAAAATCGAGATGATTTTCTTTGGGTTTTGGCGTTGTCGTAGGGGTGGGGTTAATCATTTTTTTCGAAAAAATTTTTCAAATGATATTTTTTTCTGGAAATTATACTTTGTTGGAAATTTGTTAACGAATTCAACGAGGTATGACATTCAAACACTCGACCACAATTTCCCAGGTGTTTGATTAAAAACCGAAAAATCGAGTTGATTTTCTTTGGATTTTGGTTTTGTCATAAGGGTGGGGTTCCTGATTTTTTTTCGAAAAAATTTTTCAACTGATTTTTTTTTCTGTAAATGAAACTTAGTTGGAAATTTTGTAGCGAATTCAAGGGTTTTGAAAAATCGAGGTGATTTTATTTTGATTTTGGCGTTGTCGTAAGAGTAGGGTTCATCATTTTTTTTATATGATATTTTTTTCTGGAAATGCCACTATGTTGGAAATTTGGTAACGAATTCAACAAGGTATGACATTCAAACATTCGACCACAATTTCCCAGGGGTTTGATTAAAAAACCGAAAAATCGAGGTGATTTTCTTTGGATTTGAGCCTTGTCATAAGGTTGGGGGTCATGTTTTTTTATCGAAAACATTTTTCTAATGATTTTTTTTTTTTTGAAATGACACTTTGTTGGAAATTTTGTAACGAATTCAACTAGGTATGCCATTCCAACAACTGACCTATATTTCCCAGGGTTCTGATTAAAAACCTGAAAAATCGAGGTGATTTTGGAATTGAGCCTTGTCATAAGGGTGGGGCTCATAATTTTTTTCGAAAAAATTTTGCAAATGATATTTTTTTCTGGAAACGTCACTTTGTTGGAAATTTGGTAACGAATTCAACGAGGTATGACATTCAAACATTTGACCACAATTTCCCAGGGGATTGATTAAAAAACCGAAAAATCGAGTTGATTTTCGTTGGATTTTGGTTTTGTCATAAAGGTGGGGGTCTTGTTTTTTTTTCGAAAAATTTTTTTTACTGTTTTTTTTTTTTCTGTGGGGGTGGGGGTCATGTTTTTTTTTTTATTTTAATTTTTCAAACGATTTTGTTTTCTGTAAATGACACTTTGTTGGAATTTTTGTAACGAATTCAACTAGGTATGCCATTCCAACATCCGACCACTATTTCCCAGGGTTTTGATTAAAAAACTGAAAAATCGAGCTGATATTATCCGCATCTGGGCCTTGTCACAATGGGGTGGGGGACATGATTTCTTGTCGAAAAAATTTTTCAAATCATTTTTTTTTTCTGTAAATGACACTTTGTTGGAAATTTTGTAACGAATTCAACGAGGTATGATATTCCAACATACGACCACTATTTCCCAGGGTTTTGATTAAAAACCTGAAAAATCGAGGTGATTTTCTTTGGATTTGAGCCTTGTCATAAGGGTTGGGGTCATGGTTTTTTTTTGAAACAGTTTTACAAATGATTTTTTTTTCTATAAATGACACCTTGTTGGAATGTAATAGGTTACATTGCTTTTCCCATGTTCCTTCAATATTATGAGTCCGATTTGGTTTCTTTTTGGTATTCTTTATTTATTATTTTTATATCATTTATATTTGGAGCAGAGCAGCCGTTGTTGCCGCTCTGAGCTCAAAAGAGTTTCTTGCTTAGCTTAATTTACTTAAGCCTAGTATCCACTTCGACGTAAACTCCAGTCATGAGAGAGAGCGAGAGGCAAACAGCTGGCGTTCACTTTTCGTCGCGCCTTTTTTTCACGTCGGTCCCCTGATCGACGAAAAAAATACCAGAAAATTCCACAGCGTTGCCAGTCTGTGGAAATAAACTTTGGGTGAACCCTAGCGAAAAGATTAAAAAATTTAATCTTTTGGCGTGCGCTTCTCACTGAACATTATAAGAAATGAAGGAAAAAACTCAAAAAACTCACAAAAGTCGATTGCAGGTGTTTACATGTGAGGACAAAATAACATTAATACTATCTGGGGTGCCTCTTGTCAGAGCAAAATGTTTTTTAGGTCCAGAATGTACGAAAAACACAATAAAAGTGCAGCTATGAACTTTAAATTAGCAAATAATTATCAGTAAATTAAAAAAAAAAACTGTTAAATTTAAATTGTATTGTTTTTTAATTTCTTTGTACAGCGGCAGACTTGTCTTGCCAAGGTATTTGATAATATCTTTTAAGGCTCTTTCCCGCAAATACGATATTTGAATTTTAACTGCTTGTCAACAAACCCAGCCGATTGACAGTACGACCGTAGCACGCTCAAATCTGATGAACTCTCAAACTTTTGGTCACACTGGAAAGATTAAAGTTTTTACGCTAGCGTAATCGTTTGTCGATCTGGATTCTAGGCTTTAGGAGCTAAAAAGGTAGTAGCTCGTAGCGGCGCTGCCAACAGCGGCAGCGGAGAGACGGCCTATATATTCTTAATATATATGTATATGCTCACTTAGTCTGGAGTGCGGAGGTATATGCACATACATACATGAGGTCCGCTCGTGTTGCACTTATGCTGACACATGCACTTTCAGCATGTGAGCCAAGGCACAGCGGGCGGTTCGTATTTCGGGCACTTAGGTTGATGACCGAGACCCTGAATTGTATAAACACTGCGACAAAGTGTTACAGTGGTTGCCCTCTTGGTACTCTTGGTACAGTGGGTGGTCGATATATATATTTCATATGTGTGCATACTACATCTCCCTCCTTTTGAAAAATAACGTAATATAATGGAGTTATTTTCTTTGAGAAAACTTTGAGAAAATTGATATTTATAACAATAAGATTTAAAAATTTGTTTTTTTGTTTTTAATTTTTCTATTATTTTTTTTGTTATTATTGTGTATTCTTATTTTAGATATGGTAATCCTATATGCTCTTTCATTATGTATGGCCATACGTGATATATTTATGAAATAAGAATTGACTATGAAATAAAGAGTTTTAATCTATCTTTAATCTATCAATTAGCCAATCAGTCGAAAACGTTCGAAAAAAAAATAAGCGCGAGGTTTTGCGTTTTGCGATGCAAATCGCATATCGTAAACTAAAGTTTTAATTAATTAAATAATTAATCTTTACGCACTAACTATAAACAAATGAGTAAGAACGTGGATCAGCGCACTCAACGACAAAAACAACAAGACGAAGCCCGTGAAAAAATTTAGAGAGAACAAGACAAACGTCGTCTCTCTTTGGCCCGTAACAACGCCTATTTTACGGTGACGAGTAATACTCTAGAACCGAAAGTGCTTGAAGGTGCAAGTTTACTGACCGCCGAAAACCAGAGAGCTAACTCTTGCTCTCCCGCCCTGCTCTTCACCGCTCGAACGCCATGGAGTGAGCAATGCAAGACTCCAACAGAGCTTCTGCCGCCTAGCGCAACAACAACAGAAACTACTACGACTACTACAACGGTCTCTGTCGCCAACAATGCAATAACGACTCCACCCTCTTCTTGTGCTGCGGGTAAAGCAACAACACAACCAAGTGCAAAAATCGGTGCAAACGGCAAAAACAAAGCTACGGTAGAAGAAGTGACAATTCTGCAAGCGGGTTCGCCCATTCAGACAGGCATGGATCGCTACATTAATATCTCCAAGCGCAAGCTAACACCCCCAAAAAACTTGGACGGCAATAAGCCCAAAATAAATCGTTCCAACAAAGGCCCTGTAAATCCCGGGCCATTAGATGAAAACAGATTTTCCATTCTGGCGGAGCCTGAAACAGAGTCTGAACAATTAGCCCCAAGGAAACTAAAGCCCCCACCTATTTTTATTCGGGAGAAGATCTCGAATGCCCTAGTCAACAAAATAGTTGAGCTTGTCGGAAAAGATAACTTTCATGTTATTCCGCTTATGAAAGGGAATATAAGCGAAACTAAACTCCAAACCAAAACCGAAGACGATTTCCGAGCAGTGTCGAAGTACTTAAACGATGCCAAAAAGAATTACTACACGTACCAGCTGAAAAGTTGCAAAGGTTTGCAAGTTGTGCTTAAGGGAATAGAACCCGATGTGACCCCCTGCGAAATTACAGAGGCCTTAAAGAAAACGGTTTTTGCGCAAAAAATGTTATAAACATTATGAACAAAAACAAGAAGCCGCAACCACTCTTCAAGGTCGAGCTGGAGCCAGACAGCAGAACTTTGAAAAAAAACGCAGTGCACCCGATCTACAAGTTGCAGTACCTTCTGCACTGTAGGATCACAGTGGAAGAGCCGCACAAACGGACCGGACCAGTGCAATGCACAAACAGCCAGGAATACGGTCATACCAGGGCTTACTGCACCCTCAGGTCAGTATGTGTCGCTTGTGGAAACTGCCACGGCTCCGAACCCTGCCCTGCCAACAAGGAAGACTCTCTCACTAAAAGTGTGTAAACTGCCAAGGAAACCACACAGCTAACTACAGAGGCTGTCCAGTCTACAAGGCGATGAAAAGTCGGATGCAACGAGCAACAACGGCACGCTCCCTGAACACACAAAACACTTACATGAGATCACAAACGGCACCGGAAGTTTTCTTCGCAAAAGCAGCCAGATCATCATTTGGCCCTTCAATTACCACCAACGGAATTTCTTACGCCAGTGCTCTAAGATCAGGCACAGCTCACATTGAGCCGAAAGTTGATAACATCCAGCAGGCCATGGGACAGCCACAAAGTAACATGGAATCTATGATGATTACTTTGCAACAAAATATGATGGAATTTATGTCCTTCATGAAAACCACCATGCAAACCCTTATGCAAAACCAAAATATCTTACTACAAATGCTTGCAGCTCAGCAGTCCAAATAAACCATGCCTAGCCTTCGAATAACTCTGTGGAACGCCAACGGTGTTTCACGGCATAAACCTGAAATAACTCAATTTCTGAACGAAAACCACATCGACGTTATGTTGCTGGCAGAAACGCATCTCACCAGCAAATATAACTTTCAAATACGGGGATACACGTTCTATGGCACAGATCATCCAGATGGTAAAGCGCATGGCGGCACTGGAATCTTAATAAGAGACCGCGTCAAACACCACATTCACCAACGGTTTGCTAAAAATCATCTGCAAGCTACATCGATAAAATTACAGTTGGGCAACTACAACCTTGCCATTGCCGCTGTCTACTGCCCACCCCGCTTTACAGTCTCCGAAGACCAATTCATGGACTTCTACAATTCGCTTGGAGAGCGATTCATAACAGCAGGAGATTACAACGACAAGCACACGCACTGGGGATCCCGCCTTGTGACCCCCAAAGGAAGGCAACTGTATAATGCACTCATTAAAACATGCAACAAACTGGACTACGTTTCACCAGGCAGCCCTACATACTGGCCTACAGATCCTAGAAAACTACCTGATTTAATTGATTTTGCTGTGACAAAAAACATCTCTCGCAATCTAATATCTGCAAAATCGCTTTTGGATCTATCATCGGACCGCTCACCAGTGCTAATAACTCTTCTTCAAAGCCCGGAATTAATCGAGCAAAAAGTACGTAAGTTCCCACATTGAACTAACTCCACAGCTCAACATCAAGGAGGACATCGACTGCTACGCCGATGCCCTGGAGTCTGTACTCGTCGCAGCAGCCAAAGTCTCAACACCGCAAGGGTGTGATGGGCACACACACCAACACAAAACTAACCATGAAATCGAACAGCTTGTTCTGGAGAAAAGACGTTTGAGACGTACTTGGCAAACCAGCAGATCGCCATCCTCAAAACAAAGTCTTAAAGAAGCTGGTCGCAGACTTACCAGGGCTCTAAGGCAAGAAGAAGAAAAAGCACAACGCCAGTACATTGAGAAACTTTCACCCACCAGCACTAAGCATCCCTTGTGGAGGGCCCACCCAAAACTAAGTGCGCCGGCCGAAACAGTAATCCCCATAAGAGACTCTTCAGGCAGCTGGGCCAGAAGCGACAAAGACAGAGCTTGTACATTTGCTTTACACCTTCGAAATGTTTTTCAGCCAAACCCTGCAACTAATTCATTCGCACTACCGTCGCCGTCAATTCGAATTGAATCTGAGACGGAGCCAATTCTGTTTCAACCAAATGAAATTGCAAAAGTAATCAGCGAGCAATTGAAACCAAAAAAAGGCCCCAGGCGGTGATCAAATAACTCCCAAAATGTTAATCGAACTTCCAAACTGTGCAGTTGAGGTTATTTGTAAACTCTTCAACGGGATTACACGACTTGGCTGTTTCCCAAAAAAATGGAAAAAATCGGTAATCATAATGATCCCAAAGCCAGGGAAAGATCACACAATACCAGCTTCGTATAGACGGATAAGTTTACTCTCGTGTCTGTCAAAACTGCTCGAAAAATGCCTTCTGACGCGCATCATTCCATATCTGAAAGAGCACAACGTTATTCCAGCACATCAATTTGGCTTTCGAGAAAGCCATGGAACAATAGAGCAAGTCAACAGATTAACAACAGAAATAAGGACTGCATTCGAGCTTCGGGAATTCGGTATTCCTTGACGTTGCACAGGCTTTCGACCGAGTCTGGCTTGATGGCCTTATCCATAAAATCAGAACGATCCTGCCAGGAAACACTCACAGGATACTGGAATCGTACCTTTACAACAGAGCCTTCGCCGTGAGATGCAACACCACAACATCCGATGACTACGCTATAGAGGCTGGAGTTCCCCAAGGTAGCGCCCTTGGTCCAACTCTATTTCTCCTCTACACCGCAGATATTCCCACGAACGAGCGGCTAACTACTTCTACATTCGCAGACGATACCGCGATCATAAGTCGGTCCAAATGCCCAACTCAGGCAACAGCACTACTAGCTGATCATCTCGTTGTAGTTGAGAGGTGGTTATCAGACTGGCGTATAAAAATAAATGCGCAAAAGTGTAAACACATAACGTTTACTCTTAACAGACAAACGTGTCCCCCGCTAACCCTGAATAACACGCCACTTCCACAAGCTGACGATGTAACGTACCTTGGCATCCACCTAGACAGGAGACTTACATGGCGGAGACATATCGAAGCTAAGAAAATTCACCTAAAACTAAAATCAAACAGTCTCCATTGGCTTTTAAACGCGCGCTCCCCCCTCTGCCTGGACTTCAAGGTCCTGCTCTACAATTCAACGCTTAAGCCAGTCTGGACCTACGGCTCCCAATTGTGGGGAAACGCGAGCAGCAGCAACATCGACATTATTCAGCGAGCTCAATCAAAAATCCTGAGAACTATCACTGGGGCACCTTGGTATGTTCGGAACGACAACATCCACAGAGATCTTGGCATTCTACCCGTAAAAGATGAAATATCAAAACAAAAAGCGTCCTACCACACCAAGCTAACTTCTCATCCAAACCAGCTCGCCAGGGGCCTAGCCAGGGCTTCCATCCGGACCCGATTGCAACGCAATGACCTTCCAGCTCAGCAATAGTTATTAGAGCCCCTAAATTTTCGCGCCAGTCACCTTGACTGTCAGATAGCTTTTTAATTTAAGATTCTATATACTTATTGTTAGTCTCAATTCAGAGAAGATCCAATAAATAAAATGCAAATGTAAAAAAAAATAAAAAAATCTATCTTTATGTACTGTTTTTTTTTTATTGTTTATTATAGTTACGTTATCTCTATCTCCTATTTGTTCTACCAAAGACCAATATAAACTCTAAGATGCGTAACGCCCATACATTGGTTTTGCAATATGCAGCTCGTTTTTTGGTGGCGACGAAAATTCCGCTATCTCCGCTCGCACAAAGTTGGGAGCGTAAAAATCTAAAAATAGAATTGCACGAATAAGGATGTGTGCGTATTTGTTCCAAAAGACGATTTTCGTCCAGAAATCATTTCTGGACTAAGAAACTAATTGTGTGTCAAAAGAACTTCTATGATTGAACAGGATGATTATTTAAATTGCATTTATGTATATATGGCAATGAAGCTAGATGTAAAACTTTTTTATATACCATAAAAATTAATATCTGCATATTTAATTCATAGTTTCATTTTACATATTTAAATTAAGGGGTTATCCGGGTCTTGACACTTCAAAAAATTCATTTTTTTCCAACTTTTTTATATAATAGTACAAAGTTTCAGGAATGTTGTCTGAAAATTTCAAGTCGATCGAAGCAAAACTGTAGGAATGGGAGAAATTTAAAGCCCAGGCGTCGAACGTCACAACGGGCCATTCGGGGTCTGGCGTCGGGCAGATGCGGCACTTTAAACGCGTTTTTCTCAAAACCATTTTTTTGAAGTCGGTAGTCACGATTTCTCAAAAACTATTGCACCGATCAACTTCTGCTTTTGCACACTTTTTTTTAGACATAATTATATATATAATTAATTATATATATATATATGTGGGGTGTGTCTGCTTTGGGTAGCAACCATTCCACAATAAGTTTACCCTAGACAACAACCTTTTTGAGCTGATCAAGACGAACGATGAAATTCAAGAACGATATGAAGAAGTAAAGATGAAAGAGGAGAAGTAAGAGATATGAAAGATGAACGACAAGGAGACGACGAGAAGACGACGGGAAGACGACGAGAAACGAAGGAGGAGTTGAGTTCGAGCCTTTGAAGAGAACGGTCCTAAGACGTTGGCCAGAAGACGAAAAAGACGAGTGAAATTCTAATTTACCCATGTTAATTTCTTTATATTATACTTAACTAAATCTAAACTACAAATAAACTTTAATATTCAACTAATAAACTTAAAAATCCCACATTTGGGAGCTCGTCCGGGATTAAGTAAAAGAAGTTAAAAGTAAAACCGAAGCCGAGTGCGATGTGCGATGTGAACCAGCAAAAAACAAAGAAGTGAAAAACAAAAAAAAAAAAAAAAAAAAAAATTGAGAAAAGACGAAATTACACACATAATTTAAAATAATAATTCGACGCCTTAAAATTTAATTTTTCACCACCATGAGTTGTTTAAATGCTTTCATAAGTGAAAATTTGCGCAATAGCAAGAGGGAGAACATTGTAGCCCTTCACAAGTACGTGTTTGAGAGCGTGGGTGATAGAAGCAACCGCCAACGACTTCGAAATTTTTCCGGTTTCGATTTCGACGAAAGCTCGGAAAATTACTTAGCGAAGGAAAGGTATGTGCAGGAAAATCTAAACGAACGCGATCTGGCTTCAATTTGCAATGTGTTGAACATAACCTACAACGTAGACGACGTCGGACTCCACATATTTCGCAATTTGATGCAAAACAAACTCCTCGCATACAATCAAATTGATTCCTCAGACGACGAAGATGAAAATGACGATGTATTTGTAAGCGGAAGATCCACACGAAGCGACGAGTTTGTTGCAGAACAAAACGAAATGCAAAATGCGCCTAATTTTGCCAAAAATGCAGAGAAAGAGAAGTCGTCAAAATTTGGCAACGAAGTGGCATCACCAAGATTTTCTTTTAGTTTTCGCGACATGGAAGATTCGATTCGCACCTTTGACGGTACTAACTCAATTTCCGTCGAGTCGTGGTTAACTGAATTCGAAGAGCAAGCCGTAATAATGTGCTGGAATGACGTTCAGAAGTTGATATTTGCGAAAAAATCGCTGAGAGGAACTGCTAAATTGTTCATTATGAGTGAAAGAGGTCTGAGCACCTGGAATGCGCTAAAAATTGCTCTCTTAAATGAGT
This sequence comes from Drosophila rhopaloa, assembly GCF_018152115.1. NCBI lineage: Eukaryota > Metazoa > Arthropoda > Insecta > Diptera > Drosophilidae > Drosophila > Drosophila rhopaloa. The sequence goes on from NW_025335031.1 coordinate 716,502, forward strand.
TTAAAACTATTGTGAACAGCAAACAAATCCACGAGCAGTTGAGCAAAAGCAAACGCGCAAAGGGCGAGTGTTGTTTCGCATACTTGTACCGAATGAAGGATCTGGCAATTTGTGGAGACATTTGTGATTCGGTTTTGATACAGTACGTAATTGATGGCATAGACGATTACTCAATTGACAAAACTCTCCTATACGGTGCCCGAAATATTACTGAATTCAAAGAGAAGATGAAATGTTATGTCATTAAAAATGAGCGAGAGAAAGGGTACGACCGTGAGGAGCCAAAGCGAAACAACGATGCGCTTTATAGCAAGAAAGTGGCAACACCTAACAAGAATTTTAAAAAAGAGGTTTCTTGTTATAACTGTGGCGAAAAAGGACACCTGTCCAATAATTGCAAGAACAAAGAGCGCGGCACTAAATGTTTTAAGTGTAACCAGTACGGACATATTTCGCGCAATTGTAATGAAAACGAAAAAACGGAGAGCAACAAAGTGAACACTCATCGAGTGCGGTCTAAAAGTAATTTTACAAGCAAAGAAGTTGTTCTCGCTAACGAAAAGTGCGTAGCTCTGTTCGACACCGGAAGCAAATTCAACTTGGTTCGCTAAGATCTCTATAACGGTTTACGACGTCCGAGACTGCAAAACTGTAGTGTGGCTCTAATTGGTTTCGGTAGCGAGCGCGACGCAAACAAAATAAATCCAATTGGACATTTCAGAGAGACCATTCTCATCGACAATAACGAGTTCGAGTTGGATTTCTACGTTGTTCCCATCGGTTGCATGGATTTCCAATTGATTGTCGGCGAAGAAATTTGTTTGCATGCTGAAATTATTTTCAATCGCGACGGTTTGCAAGTGCGTAAGATGCCGAGTCAGGTAGAAGAAAGTGATTTTTTAAAGTATATCTGTTAGGCATCCACTTTAAAATTATTACCGACTGCAACGCCTTCACAAAAACTTTGGAGAAGCAAAATCTTTGCACACGTGTCGCTCGCTGGGTCCTATTTTTACAGGAATACGATTATGAGGTAGAGCATCGATCCGGAATTCGTATGAAACATGTCGACGCCCTCAGCCGTTACCCAATCATGACAATAGTTGACCAAAGTATTTCGATAGGTATTCAAAAAGCGCAGGAGCGAGATGATCATCTCAGAGCGATATGCGATATTCTCAACGATGGAAAAGATTCCTACAACGACTACTTTCTCAAGGGCGGGGTACTACACAAGCTTGTCAACGACACTGAGTTAGTTGTGGTGCCCAGAGGCATGCAAAGGGAAATCATCACAAAAGCTCATGAGAAGGGTCATTTCGCATCGAAGAAGGTCAAGGATCTGATTTGCACAGAGTATTACATTCTAAGTCTTGAGGGAATGATTTAGAAGGTCATATATTGCTGCATCCAGTGAGAAATCGTAATAAAGGCAAACAGGAAGGACTACAGCATCCTCTGGACAAAGGAGACGTCCCTCTGATACCTTTCATGTAGATTTCTTAGGTCCGTTAGAGTCCACCAATAAAGACTACAAGCACATCTTAGCCGTTGTAGACTAAATCGACTTCCTCGAACGACGTAATCACAAAGCTGCATAACCAAAGTGCAGTATTTGGCAACCCTGCCATCATCATTTCCGATAGAGGGTCTGCATTTACATCGCAGGACTTCTTAAAGTATTGCGACGAGGAAAACATCAAACCCATCAAGACGACCACAGGACTTCCACGCGTGAATGGGCAAGTCGAGAGATTGAACGCCACTATAATATCAGTTCTGTCAAAACTAAGCATTGACGACCCAACCAAGTGGTATAAGCACGTCCACAAAGTTCAGCAGGCGATCAATTCCACATTTGCTAGATCGATCGCCACAACTCCATTCGAGCTTTTGATAGGCACCAAAATGCGTACCAAAGAGGACGTCAAGCTACAAAACTTGATCAACAAGGAGGCGATAGCAGCGTACAGTGACGAGCGAACCGATTTGAGAAGCAAAGCTAAGACTCAAATTTCTAAGGTCCAGGACGAAAATAGAAAGACCTACAACTTGCGTCGCAAGCAAGCCAATCAGTATCACGTCGGTGATATTGTCGCAATTAAAAGGACACAATTTGGCAGCGGCCTGAAGTTGAAACCTAAATACTTGGGTCCGTACAAGATTGTCAAATCCAAAAGCAATAACTCGTACGATGTCAAGAAGATCGGCAATTTTGATGGCCCTATTAATTCTTCGACTTGTGCTGAATATTTAAAACGCTGGTCAACACCTGATGACGACGAAGATGCATTCGAGGCGAAAGCATAGCAGGATGGCCGAATGTGGGGTGTGTCTGCTTTGGGTAGCAACCATTCCACAATAAGTTTACCCTAGACAACAACCTTTTGAGCTGATCAAGACGAACGACGAAATTCAAGAACGATATGAAGAAGTAAAGATGAAAGACGAGAAGTAAGAGATATGAAAGATGAACGACAAGGAGACGACGAGAAGACGACGGGAAGACGACGAGAAACGAAGGAGGAGTTGAGTTCGAGCCTTTGAAGAGAACGGTCCTAAGACGTTGGCCAGAAGACGAAAAAGACGAGTGAAATTCAAATTTACCCATGTTAATTTCTTTATATTATACTTAACTAAATCTAAACTACAAATAAACTTTAATATTCAACTAATAAACTTAAAAATCCCACATATATAATAATAATAAGAAAAGCGCTACAAAAAATTCAATTTTTAATTTTTAAAAAAAATGGCTCTTAGAGGACAAGCGAGACACATTCACTATCAGAATAATTTTAGTTTTTTGATTTCAGATAAAAATTGGCGGAGATATTTTGCCTACCGCAAGGACACAATTTTTTATGAGGTCAAGTTCAAGCCTGTCTCAACGGCTCAATTTTAAAAATTTTTGGTTCAAATTTTTACACAATGTTGGTCAAACCATAAACATTAATGTACAATAAATGAAATTTGTGAAATTGTCGTAAGATCTTAAAAAAAAATTCACGAAAATAGGTTTTTTTTCGTGCTCCAAGACCCGGATAACCCCTTAAAGCTACAAAAAAAACTTTTAAATCAAAAAAAATAAAACTGGCTTGTTAAATTTAAAAATTTTTCAATAAAGCTTAATAGATTTGAATATAATATGATTATTAAACAAAAACAAAGCGAACTATATTTAAATTGAATATATCTAAAGGATATTTAATTAAATATATTTCGCATTTTTTTTATCCATGGCTGTTTTTATTAACTTTAAAATGGAAATATTAAATTTAATTTTTTTTTCAAATATATTAAACTTTGATCTAATGACTTAAACAATTTTAAGTTAATTCGAATAACATCATATCTAATATTATCAACCTGCATTTAAATCTATTCTTATTTACTCAAGCAGTTTTATATGGTTTGTGTTAAAAGGTATGTTTTTATAATTAATTTAAATATATAAAACGAAACATTTAATTTAATATCCAGATATTCATTTTTATTTATCCATCGTTTTTTTGTATACCTAATAAATATTTAAAGCTAATATTATCTCTATATATAAAACTGTTCATTGAAAACTAAGAATCAACGCACAGCCTAAACTAATTAAATGACCCTATTAAAATTTTTTACCATTCAATTCTTATAACACTAAACTGATTTGCTAAGATTTATTTTGGCCACAAACATGCCCCCATTTTCTTCCAGTGGCAAAAAAACCCCCAATTTCTATAAAAAAATCTGGACGCTAAACGCGTTAATCAATCGATGCGATTTTTGGCCAAAATTTAGTCCTCTACATAATAAAGATTCTATTTAATTTAATATTCGATATTTTAATGTTTACCATTTTTTATCGATCTTTGAAAATCTAGGAATCTTCCTCATTTTTTCCTAACGGCAAAAAAACACTGATCTAAGTCAATTAGCAATATGAAAATTTATCGAGGGAATCCTGATACTTTAAGGATTCATATGGTGGTTTTACTGAAGCTCTAGGTCAATTCAAAACAAGAAAGGAAAGCTAACTTCGGGCGGAGCCGAAGTTGATATACCCTTGCAGAATTCTCTATAATAATATTCTCCAAAATTATTCCTATGATGCATTCTTAATACTCATAAAAAATCCAAACTTCCTAACTTTAAAAACACCAAAGTTATGGCATTTCGAATCGTTCAGTTATATGGCAGCTATAGGATATAGTCGGCCGATCCTTATGAAATTTGGTAGGTCGGATTGATTGGCCAAATATAAAACCTGTAGAAAATCTTAACTTTCTAACTTTACAAACACCAAAGTTATGGCATTTCCAATCGTTCAGTTATATGGCAGCTATAGGATATAGTCGGCCGATCCTTATGAAATTTGGTAGGTCGAATTGATTGGCCAAATATAAAACCCATTGAAAATCCCAGCTTCCTAACTTTACAAACACCAAAGTTATGGCATTTCCGATCAATCAGTTATATGGCAGCTATAGGATATAGTCGGCCGATCCCTATGAAATTTGGTACGTCGGATTGATTGGCCAAATATAATACCCATAGAGAGTCCCAACTTCCTAACTTAACAAACAGCAGAGTTATGGCATTTCCGATCATTCAGTTATATGGCAGCTATAGGATATAGTCGGCCGATCCCGGCCGTTCCGACTTATATACTGCGTGCAAAGGAAAGAAGGGTGTGTGCAAAGTTTCAATTCGATAGCTTTAAAACTGAGAGACTAGTTTGCGTAGAAACAGACAGACGGACAGACGGACAGACGGACAGACGGACAGACGGACAGACGGACATGGCTATATCAACTCAGGAGGTGATCCTGATCAAGAATATATATACTTTATAGGGTCGGAGATGCCTCCTTCACTGCGTTGCACACTTTTGACCAAAATTATAATACCCTCTGCAAGGGTATAAAAAGTTACATTAGCCTAAAGAAGGAATAATAATTCCAACAAATTGAACACCGAATGCATTCTCTCGCACTGTCTCACTCTCTCTCTCTCTCTCTCTGACTCTGTGTAGTACAATAATTGTGCGGCGGCTGATCTTGATTTCTTTTTAAAACTTAAAATTAAAAACTTAAAACTGAATTAAAATCTATATATATAAAACTGTTCATTGAAAACCAAGAATCAACGCACAGCCTAAACTAATTAAATGACCCTATTAAAATTTTTTACCATTCAATTCTTATAACACTAAACTGATTTGCTAAGATTTATTTTGGCCACAAACATGCCCCCATTTTCTTCCAGTGGCAAAAAACCCCTAATTTCTATAAAAAAAAATCTGGACGCTAAACACGTTAATCAATCGATGCGATTTTTGGCCAAAATTTAGTCCTCTACATAATAAAGATTCTATTTAATTTAATATTCGATATTTTAATGTTTACTATTTTTTATCGATCTTTGAAAATCTAAAAATCTTCCTCATTTTTTCTTAACGGCAAAAAAACACTGATCTAAGTCAATTAGCAATATAAAAATTTTCCGAGGGAATCCTGATACTTTAAGGATTCATATGGTGGTTTTACTGAAGCTCTAGGTCAATTCTAAAAAAAGTTACATTAGCCTAAAGTAGGAATAATAATTCCAACAAATTATACACAAGCATTGAACACCGAATGCATTCTCTCGCACTGTCTCTCTCTCTCTCTGACTCTGTGTAGTACAATATTTGTGCGGCGGCTGATCTTGATTTCTTTTTAAAACTTAAAATTAAAAACTTAAAACTAAATTTAACTTAACAATAAATTAACAATAAATTAAAATTAAATTAAACAAGCAACACACACGAATAAACCGTCAAAGCGTTCAAGCCGCTGGGCTTTGTGAAAAGGGCAGGGGGGCAGTCATCATCTCTATATATAAAGCTATCAGTAAGAAAACTGGGGCTCCCCAACTGGCCCCAATCGATTCCAATTGGAAAAAAGGTCAATTTTCCTTTCAAAAATTCTGGACGCTAAACCGTTTTAGCAATCGAATCCGTTTTTGCCCAAAAACAGTTTAAGACATTATAAATGTTTAAAAAATTTGACCGCTTAGATTTAAGGCTTTTTACTATTTTTAACACCCGTTCTAAAATTACAATTTAGCCAAAAATATCTTCAAACTGAGTATCAAAAATTCCTTCGGTAAAGTTTTTCCTTAAGCTTTAACGATTCATTTAATGGTTTCACCAAAGCTCTAGCTATCTTCTAAACAAAGAAATTAAGCAAAAAGTCGATCTTTTATCGAATTTAAGTGTCTCCATAAGCATCATCCGTTTTCTGCCTGCATATTGCTATCTCTCTCTGCATTTTCATACAAATTGTCAACAAATGATTCCATTCCCTCCCTCTCTCTCTGCCTTGCATTTCCGTACGCTTCCTTAAAAATATAAAATGAGCTTTAATACGGTTTTAATATCTGTAGACATTAGTTTATAGTTATTGGTGACCCAAAAGATTGCAAAGACTTCAAAATGGTCATTAACGCTGATAAAAAGCCAGCAAATGCTCATAGAGGTCGTTATAATGCACCTCAAACAAATGAAGTGGGTTTCAACAATTTTCAAGTCGGGACATTGTTATTGAGAGTCATAATAGCAAAGTGAACTTTAAAGATCTTATGACTGTGTACAAATCCATTAATTTTTTGCCACGGATATGATGGATATTCCATAAATATTCCCCAACGGGATCCGTTAACAAAAATGATCTAAAGAAGACTGTATCTGCATTTAGCTTTTACAGTTATCGAATAATTCTAAGGGAGACTAAAGTCAATCACGTGCATTATTATTGAGCTCTGTTTAATCAATTTTTGGTTGATATGAGTGCAAAAATGGAAACCGAACGGCTTAATTATATTCGAGCAAATCAAAAAAAGTTGGGAGCAGAAAGTTACATATGTACATCTTCAAGACGCTATAGGTAGGGGAGATGCAGATATGACTCAACTTGGTCAGATGGTGATTTTACCTTCCACTTTTACAGGCTCTCCTCGATATATGCATGAAAAGACCCAGGATGCTATGACTTATGTTCGACATCATGGCCGACCTGATATTTATACCCTTGCAGAGGGTATTATAATTTTGGTCAAAAGTGTGCAACGCAGTGAAGGAGACATCTCCGACCCTATAAAGTATATATATTCTTGATCAGGATCACCTCCTGAGTTGATATAGCCATGTCCGTCTGTCCGTCTGTCTGTTTCTACGCAAACTAGTCTCTCAGTTTTAAAGCTATCGAGTTGAAACTTTGCACACAGCCTTCTTTCCTTTGCACGCAGTATATATGTCGGAACGGCCGGGATCGGCCGACTATATCCTATAGCTGCCATATAACTGATTGATCGGAAATGCCATAACTTTGGTGTTTGTAAAGTTAGGAAGTTGGAATTTTCTATGGGTTTTATATTTGGCCAATCAATCCGACCTACCAAATTTCATAAGGATCGGCCGACTATATCTTATAGCTGCCATATAACTGATTGATCGGAAATGCCATAACTTTGGTGTTTGTAAAGTTGGGAAGTTGGGATTTCCTATCGGTTTTATATTTGGCCAATCAATTCGACCTACCAAATTTCATAAGGATCGGCCGACTATATCCTATAGCTGCCATATAACTGATTGATCGGAAATGCCATAACTTTGGTGTTTGTAAAGTTAGGAAGTTGGGATTTTCTATGGGTTTTATTTTTGGCCAATCAATCCGACCTACCAAAGTTCATAAGGATCGGCCGACTATATCTTATAGCTGCCATATAACTGAACGATTGGAAATGCTATAACTTTGGTGTTTTTAAAGTTAGGAAGTTGTGATTTTTTATGAGTATTAAGAATGCATCATATGAATAATTTTGGAGAATATAATTTACAGAGTATTCTGCAAGGGTATATCAACTTCGGCTCCGCCCGAAGTTAGCTTTCCTTTCTTGTTTTATAACATTTACCTGTAACCCTAAATGGGAGGAAATAACGAATGAGTTGTTTCCAGGCCAAAAACCTCAGAATCGTCATGACCTGATATCTCGAGTCTTTCATTTAAAAGTTAAAACAATAATGGCGCTGTTGGTTAAAGGCCAATTGTTTGGTGAAGTACAGTGTTTTATGTATTCTATTGAATAGCAAAAACGTGGTCTGCCCCATGTCCACATACTTATTACATAAGAAAAGTAGGATATTGGGGTTATCCATCGCAAGCGAAGCTGCGGGCACCCTGCTAGTTATTTTATAAAAAGTTAAACTATTTATAATAACACGAATTGAATGCTTAATTATAAAACTAAGCTACAGGATATCCTATTTATATTTAATATTACGTACATACAAGTTAAAACCAGCCAACTGCCCCCTTCCCTATACCCCTCTTGAGCCCTACGACACCGAACACCGCACCATCCACCCCTCTCGGTTACCCACAAACTGGAACCCATTCCGTTCACCCTACTCAATCATCAACAGCAACAATATTAAAGTGGCTATAATTCCAAGTGGCTGCAATAACACCGCCGAATTATGAAACCAGCGAACGCCAACGACGACAGCGATGCAGCAACAGCGACCCAGCGACACAGCGACCCAGCGACCGAATGTCAACAACGTCGGAACGACAGCGACAGCGACGGAACGTCAGCGATCGAATTGCATCGGCAATAGCGCAATAGCGGAAGAACACCGAGCGTCGGCTAGTTGCCTCAGCAATAGCCGCCGCTACCCCTACCCTTCGCCGAGCCCAGGCATAAGTGCAGCGTTAGCATCTGGAGTGGAGAAACACTTCGGGTCAGACACCCAAAACCGTTGGTGTCGGCTTGGATATTTCCGCAACCGCTCTGCCAGCGGTCTGCTGACGTCGCGGCGCTGCCCAAGCCAACAAGCCACCAAAATATAATTGTTAGAATTAATTCTATTTGTACCCCCGATCTGAACACTACAATATTTCTAAATAATAAAACCGCTTGTAACGAAAGAAATCGATTACAGTTTTATTTTAAAGTAAAATCGTTTTTAAATAAAAAGGGAATAAGAAGGACGAAGGAAGAAGGACGAAGTAAGCAGGACGAAGGATCAGCAGGAAGGATCAGCATGAAAATAACATCTTTTAGGTAATATAAGGGGAATTATTCTCCCTCTGACCATGACTGGTCATAACTGGCGCCCGAGCAGTCTCCACTTCCCTGTGGAAGTGGAAGAAACCCCCCCAAAAAAGAAAAAAAAGAAAAGGAAAGGGGAACAAATTCAGAATATGGTGTAGTGTGTGTAAAACTAAGTTAAGTAAAATTTAAATAAAGGAAAAATGTTACTTGTGTGAAGAAAAAATATTGAAGTGAAAATATTAAAATATTGGTGAAAGTTACACAGTTATCCGCTGCGGTTGGGGTGCTGCCGTTCAGAGCTGCCACTCCCCACGGGCGCAAAAAAATTGTGAATAAAAAAATCGGTGAACCTGCCGCGGCGATTTGTCCACGCACACTGTTGCGCGGCATATTCGCGGGCACAAATAAAAAACCGAATTAACAAAAAAGAAGGCAATAGTCCGCTGCGGCGATAAGTCCACCCCAATGGGTAGCTTATTCGCGAGCGTAAAAAAATTGCGATAAATCATAATAAAAAACAAGAAAGGAAAGCTAACTTCGGGCGGAGCCGAAGTTGATATACCCTTGCAGAATTCTCTATAATAATATTCTCCAAAATTATTCCTATGATGCATTCTTAATACTCATAAAAAATCCAAACTTCCTAACTTTAAAAACACCAAAGTTATGGCATTTCGAATCGTTCAGTTATATGGCAGCTATAGGATATAGTCGGCCGATCCTTATGAAATTTGGTAGGTCGGATTGATTGGCCAAATATAAAACCTGTAGAAAATCTTAACTTTCTAACTTTACAAACACCAAAGTTATGGCATTTCCAATCGTTCAGTTATATGGCAGCTATAGGATATAGTCGGCCGATCCTTATGAAATTTGGTAGGTCGAATTGATTGGCCAAATATAAAACCCATTGAAAATCCCAGCTTCCTAACTTTACAAACACCAAAGTTATGGCATTTCCGATCAATCAGTTATATGGCAGCTATAGGATATAGTCGGCCGATCCCTATGAAATTTGGTACGTCGGATTGATTGGCCAAATATAATACCCATAGAGAGTCCCAACTTCCTAACTTAACAAACAGCAGAGTTATGGCATTTCCGATCATTCAGTTATTTGGCAGCTATAGGATATAGTCGGCCGATCCCGGCCGTTCCGACTTATATACTGCGTGCAAAGGAAAGAAGGGTGTGTGCAAAGTTTCAATTCGATAGCTTTAAAACTGAGAGACTAGTTTGCGTAGAAACAGACAGACGGACAGACGGACAGACGGACAGACGGACAGACGGACATGGCTATATCAACTCAGGAGGTGATCCTGATCAAGAATATATATACTTTATAGGGTCGGAGATGCCTCCTTCACTGCGTTGCACACTTTTGACCAAAATTATAATACCCTCTGCAAGGGTATAACAAGATAACCGCTGCGGCAATTAATTTGCGAGCGGAAAAATATTTAAATAAAAAAATATAATAAAAAACAAGAAAGGAAAGCTAACTTCGGGCGGAGCCGAAGTTGATATACCCTTGCAGAATATTATGTACATTATATTCTCCAAAATTATTCATATGATGCATTCTTAATACTCATAAAAAATCCCAACTTCCTAACTTTAAAAACACCAAAGTTATGGCATTTCCAATCGTTCAGTTAAATGGCAGCTACAGGATATAGTCGGCCGATCCTTATGAAATTTGGTAGGTCGGATTGATTAACCAAATATAAAACCCATAGAAAATCCCAGCTTCCTAACTTTACAAACACCAAAGTTATGGTATTTCCAATCGTTCAGTTAAATGGCAGCTATAGGATATAGTCGGCCGATCCTTATGAAATTTGGTAGGTCGGATTGATTAACCAAATATAAAACCCATAGAAAATCCCAGCTTCCTAACTTTACAAACACCAAAGTTATGGCATTTCCGATCAATCAGTTATATGGCAGCTATAGGATATAGTCGGCCGATCCTTATGAAATTTGGTAGGTCGGATTGATTGGCCAAAATCCCAACTTCCTAACTTTACAAACAGCAAAGTTATGGCATTTCCGATCAATCAGTTATATGGCAGCTATAGGATATAGTCGGCCGATCTCGGCCGTTCCGACTTATGCGTGCAAAGGAAAGAAGGGTGTGTGCAAAGTTTTAATTCGATAGCTTTAAAACTGAGAGACTAGTTTGCGTAGAAACAGACAGACGGACAGACGGACAGACAGACGGACAGACAGACAGACGGACAGACAGACGGACAGACGGACATGGCTATATCAACTCAGGAGGTGATCCTGATCAAGAATATATATACTTTATAGGGTCGGAGATGTCTCCTTCACTGCGTTGCACACTTTTGACCAAAATTATAATACCCTCTGCAAGGGTATAAAAAATATAATTTAGAAATTAAATTCTTACAAATAAAAATTTATTTTACTATCTAATAAAAATTTGAAAAAGCTATTTAAACATAATTGTGATAACAATTTAAATCCAAGAAATAAATCTGTTGCCAACCATCCCACTTCGACCCGAGATAAAAGAAAAACTTAAGACTCCCCATTAAACCAATTTCAACAAAAAATACCCTTTTACGATTCAAAATGGAGGAAATGAAGGAGGTACTAAACCGACTTGACTCCACTATTGCGGCCTTAACCACACAAATGGTGGGCATGAAGGAGGATGTTAAGAAAATGGGGGCTAGGGTAAATGTTCTCGAAACCGACCTAAAGCGGCGTAACCCAGTAGCAAATATACCGCTACCACTAACGCGCCCTCGTACAGAGTACGAACTCAAAGAGTCTTCGGCAGTGCCGGATTGTGTAAAAGAACTTCTAACTTTCGAGGGGGATTCCGAGAAGTATGTTTCTTGGGTTAATAGGGCCCAATCGATTATTAACGACTATGAAGTCATCCGGGACAGACCCTTGTATAGGTCAGTTCTCGTCCAAATTAGGCAGAAGATTAGAGGCAACGCCGATATGGCGCTTAATGCCTACAACGTAAATGATGATGACTGGGACGAAGTTAAAAGGGTACTAGCGCTACACTATGCCGACAAAAGAGATGTTGGTACGTTGGAGTATGAGCTAACCCAAATGACCCAGGGCAGTCAGAAATTAGAGGACTTCTACCTTAAGGTAAATAACCATATCTCCCTAATCATGAATAGGATAAAAAGCATGGGTTACTCCACGGAGATAACAAACGCTTTCCTTGCTGGGCAAAGGGACAAGGCCCTCAACGCCTTTATTAGAGGGCTAAGTGGCGACGCGTCTAGGCTTTTAATAATACGTAAGCCTGCAGACGTCCACGAAGCATACTCCATTTGTGTGGAGTTGCAGATAATGGAACCAAGGAACCCTACACCTAGAGCGCCCTTATTTAAACAAACCTTTAACCAAGGTTACCAAGGCTATAGACAGCCCAATTCACCGAGATTCCCTCAGACACATCAAATTAATTATAGGCCACAGATGAGTTCAGGTCACAACTATGCTCCAAGTGGAAGCATACAGGGCCCACCAAGATTTCAGGGGGCTAGACCAGCTATTAAATATGAGCCGAACCAATCAGGTCAGAGCTATAGGTCCAATTTCAACTCGCGTCAAGGAGAGGCCGGCGGCATCAAACGAAGCCGGAGCGCTAACTCCAACCTGAATCCCTTCCGTAAAGCACAAAGGCTTTACAATATACAGTCCACTTCATTCTCGAACCCCGCCTCCAATGAATACTACCAACAAGAGTCTGGTAACGAGGCTGAGGAATTATCGGACCCACCTCAAGGGGTAGAACATTGTTCCCCCGTACAAGAAGTAGCCTGTGTTAGCGATGGGGAACCAAATTTTATGACCGACGCCTCTCTAGTATACCATACATAGAATATGAGACTAGAAATGGGGCTAAGCTACAATTCCTCATAGACACCAGCGCTAATAACAACTTTATAAGCCCCAAAAATTCCGCCGGTTCCACAACGTTATCTACACCATTCATTGTCCAATCTGCTGGGGGTGACATAAAAATCACAAACAGTATAACGGGACCATTTTTTAAACCAATAGGAAACGATACAGTTGTCACGTTTTTTGTCCTTCCCGGACTCAAATCATTTGACGGCATTATTGGATGACACCAAACACTGACCAACAATTTCTTACGAACAGGGTGACACGGTATATGTCGCCAACAAACAGATTAAAACAAAAGAAAAGCAGCGATTCAAGCCTGAAGAGGTTCAGGATGACCGTAGAGTCACTATAAAAACAAGATCGGGAAAATTTTTCACAAATCTCATTTAAAAAAGTAATTTGGGAACTCCTAAGGTAAAATTTTACTCTCGATCTCCAGACCGGGAGGGCTGCCAACAGATTATTTTAATTTTTTTTACAACTGTTTCACAATAAAAGCATAAAGGGAAGTGTGTATTAAATGTTTCACTAACTCATAACCTCCTTCAAAAACCAATTAAATCAACTAAAAATTTTTTTTAGCACTTAAGAAATATAAAAGAAAATAGTTAAGCAACACTTAGATTAAGAAGAAAATTATACTAAAGGATAAAGGGTAACGATAAGACACAAGAAAACACGAATACAAACACCTAGACTAAGAAAGAATAACGACCTAACTATAAGAATTTACATTTTTTATTTTAACCTTTTGCTGACACTATAAGCGCGTCCGCAATCTATGTGGCGGCAACCCTTCATATTTTTAAATATGATTCACCGGTCGTCCCCTTACAACAAGGCACCGTCTGGAGAACCAATGGCGTCTTCAAACTGGCTCACATCATAAGTTTAGGGCGCATGCAGCAGCTCATCGACCAGATAGCAGACGAAGCTAAGTTAATCGGTGCTTTGGTGGACCACTATCCGCAACAGGCTTCAGAAGGGATCTCGCGCATGAATAGCGCACCGTCACGGAGGCAACGCTCGATCGACTGGCTAGGATCAGCTTGGAAATGGGTCGCGGGATCACCGGACAAATCGGATTGGAATGCCATTTTGAAAGAAGAAGACAGCCTGGCAAGGAACAACAACCAACAAATACGGATCAACAATAAGCTATTTGACTCAGCACAAGAATCAATCCAGAAGCTGAATGACGTAATAGGGACGGTCAACGCAATAGAAGGGGATTTCCACGTGACGACAGCCATTCTCCACAAAGCAATCATAATTGCGGACCAGGTCAACGAGATACTGAGAGCCTGCCAACTAGGAAAGACTGGAGTGGTCAACACAAACCTCTTGGACCACGAGGAGGTCGACACGATTCTGGCAGAGGTGGACAGCCTCCCGTATCAAAACGTCGTGGAAGCAGTTGAGTTTTCCCGACCTACAATCCTCACAAACGGGACTACTCTCCTGTATATCCTGGCAATGCCCAAAGTGGTGGACAGGAGATATCGACTGATGAAAATTTACCCAACGACATCGGATGGTAAACAAGTGGTACTGAAGTACACCACACTGGCAATGGACAGCCTGGAAACGTATGCGCTACTCGGAAATTGCATATCGATCGAAACACAACCGTGTGCCGAAAAAAGACCTACTCAAGTTGGATGAGGACAGTTGTATACCGAGATTGCTAAAAGGAGGCCAAGCCGAATGTGACTACCTGAGGACCTAACCAGGAAACAGTGGAACTCATCGACGACGGGACAATCTTTCTTACTAACTTCAACGGATCGGTATCGACTCCGATGAAGAAACACCACTTGGAGGGTTCGTACATCGTACAATTTGACAACGAAACAATTATGATTGGTGACCGGAACTACAGCAGCTACTCGTCAACACACCTCATGGCAATGCCAGCCGTATTAACCCAAATAAAAACCACGGGTTACGAGCTTTCGTTGAAGTACGTCCACAAATTCAGCATGGAAAACCTGAAAAGATTATCAGTCATGTCCCATGAGATTTTGATATCTTTCTCAGTAGAAATAGTCATAGCCCTCTCCATAATGACAGCAGTATACCTCGTTTGGAAAAAGGTAACATCGACCAAAGGAATTCCTAAGCTGCGAGACCCGCCTGGAAACCTGGAAGCGCGGAGTACGCCGGAACCTGCAATCAAGGCCTAAATGATCTGTGGGACACAGATCTTGTGGTGGGGAGGAGTTAACACCAGCCAACTGCCCCCTTCCCTATACCCCTCTTGAGCCCTACGACACCGAACACCGCACCATCCACCCCTCTCGGTTACCCACAAACTGGAACCCATTCCGTTCACTTTACTCAGTCATCAACAGCAACAATATTAAAGTGGCTATAATTCCAAGTGGCTGCAATAACACCGCCGAATTATGAAACCAGCGAACGCCAACGACGACAGCGATGCAGCAACAGCGACCCAGCGACACAACGACCCAGCGACCCAGCGACCGAATGTCAACAACGTCGGAACGACAGCGACAGCGACGGAACGTCAGCGATCGAATTGCATCGGCAATAGCGCAATAGCGGAAGAACACCGAGCGTCGGCTAGTTGCCTCAGCAATAGCCGCCGCTACCCCTACCCTTCGCCGAGCCCAGGCATAAGTGCAGCGTTAGCATCTGGAGTGGAGAAACACTTCGGGTCAGACACCCAAAACCGTTGGTGTCGGCTTGGATATTTCCGCAACCGCTCTGCCAGCGGTCTGCTGACGTCGCGGCGCTGCCCAAGCCAACAAGCCACCAAAATATAATTGTTAGAATTAATTCTATTTGTACCCCCGATCTGAACACTACAATATTTCTAAATAATAAAACCGCTTGTAACGAAAGAAATCGATTACAGTTTTATTTTAAAGTAAAATCGTTTTTAAATAAAAAGGGAATAAGAAGGACGAAGGAAGAAGGACGAAGTAAGCAGGACGAAGGATCAGCAGGAAGGATCAGCATGAAAATAACATCTTTTAGGTAATATAAGGGGAATTATTCTCCCTCTGACCATGACTGGTCAAAACTTACATATTTATAACTTTTTTCCAAGTTGTCGAAAGCGTTTTGTTATATTTTTTAGAATGTTTTTTCGGTGCCATTTTTTTTTATTTTTCAATAAAATATTATTTATTTATTAGTGTCGCTTACAATTCACCCAAAAGCGCGCGTTTTACAAATCAAATTAAAAGGCGCAAAATCATTTAACCAAATTTAATATTCATAAGAAATACTACAAATGGGTAATTTTTATAAAATGTATATATAATATTTAAGTATGTATTTGTATATTAACTATTTTAATTAGGTAGTATAATTAATATATTAACTATTTTAATTATTAAATAGTATATTCAATATATGACTACTTAAATTATTTAAACCTTTTTTGTTTCCCCTTTGGGTTTCTCTTTTTTCTAAATAATTAAAATAGTTAATTTACAAATATTTATATAAATTTAATTTATATTATGATAATAATTTTATATAATGTTATTATAATACGTATAATATAACAAGAAAGGAAAGCTAACTTCGGGTGGAGCCGAAGTTGAAATACCCTTGCAGAATATTCTGTAAATTATATTCTCCAAAATTATTCATATGATGCATTCTTAACACTCATAAAAATCCCAACTTCCTAACTTTAAAAACAACAAAGTTATGGCATTTCCGATCGTTCAGTTATATGGAAGCTGTAGGATATAGTCGGCCGATCCTTATGAAATTTGGTAGGTCGGATTGATTGGCCAAATATAAAACCCATAGAAAAACCCAACTTCCTAACTTTACAAACACCAAAGTTATGGCACTTCCGAACAATCAGTTATATGGCAGCTATAGGATATAGTCGGCCGATCCCGGCCGTTCCGATTGATATACTGCGTGCAAAGGAAAGAAGGGTGTGTGCAAAGTTTCAATTCGATATCTTTAAAACTGAGAGACTAGTTCGCGTAGAAACAGACAGACGGACAGACAGACGGACAGACGGACAGACGGACGGACGGACAGACGGACATGCTTATATCAACTCAGGAGGTGATCCTGATCAAGAATATATATACTTTATTGGGTCGGAGATATCTCCTTCACTGCGTTGCACACTTTTGACCAAAATTATAATACCCTCTGCAAGGGTATAAAAATACCACATATTTTTTAATCCATATATTTAAAATACAATAAATATAAAAATATTCATCCTGTTCAATCGCAAAATTTTTGAGGCTCCTAAAAATCGTTCACACGTCGCATGCTGAATACCCTAATGACAATTATTCCAATGTGAAGTCATGTATGAAATAAATTATGTTTTTTTTTTATACTTAGAAATATTTGGTCATTACTAAAAAAAAATTTTACATTCGAATAATTAGTAAATAAAGTAAATATAAAGGCAATACAATATAAGTATTTTTAATAATGTTATAATTTTAAAATAAAGAGTATATTTCGACAGCGCGCTGCATCGAATTTCTTCGCTTGTGTGCACATCACATACATTCGTCGGCTGTCGCAGTACGCGCGCAAAAGAGCGGCTGGCTGTAGAGCGCTCTCTCGCTGGCTTTTGGGCAGAGAGCGAAAAGCCAGTTGAAAAGCCAGCACAAAAAACTCGTGTGCAAAATATATTGGTCTTTGGTTCTACCTTATAAGGACCTGTATATTTGAAATCTAACTTATGTCCTGTTTCATTTTTCAATAAAACCTGATCTCCTATTTTTAAATCGAAATCTAAACTAGTTTTATCGTAACTAATTTTTTGTTTTAACCTTTGAGATTCTAGCATTAGTCAAGCTCTCTTAAATGCCTGTTCTAATCTAAATTTGGATTCCTTAGCATAATCTTCTATATTATAAAGGGTTTTATTTTATCTATGCTATTTAAATGTTTTGGTAGATTTGAAATTTTACCAAAAACTAGCTCATATGGACAATAGTCATGTGCCATAGATGGGGTTGTATTAAAACAATAGACGAAGTATCGCAGCCATACATCCCAATCTGTTTTGTCAACTGAGATGTATGAACGAATGAACAGTCTGGTGGTGGTGTGCAGTTGAAGTTATGTTTTTAATATGTAAGTATTTACACAGATCTCCAATAATTGAATTTTTATATTCTGTTCCCATGTCCGTAATGAACGTCTTCATTGGACCGTACTTTAGAATAAAATCTTCAAATATAGCTTTTGCTACTGTATTTGCACTTTTATTTGGTATAGGTATAGCTACTAGGTATTTAGTTAAATCGCAGATGAGTGTTACTGCGTATATATTTCCATTATTTGATTTTGGAAGGGGACCTATAGTATCTACAATTACTATATCAAAAGCTCTTTGTGGAGTTTTGGTTATAGTTAGTGGGGTCTTAGTATGTTTAGTCGTTTTCGACTTTTGGCTCTTTATGTACTCTTTTATGTCTTTGGACATATTTTTCCAGTAATAGTGTCTCTGGACCTTGGCCAAGGTTTTTGTAATGCCTGTATGACCACCTTGTATTGGATCATCATGGAATGTAGACAATATAGCTTCTTTTCTTTATTATTTTTTATTACGGTCACCGGGTTGAGTAGCGCTACTCTCAATGATTTCAATATATTATTGCCCATAATTTTAAAATTATCAATTGAAACATGTTCAAAGATATTTTGTCTTTGGACATATTTTTCCAGTAATAGTGTCTCTGGACCTTGGCCAAGGTTTTTGTAATGCCTGTATGACCACCTTGTATTGGATCATCATGGAATGTAGACAATATAGCTTATTTTTATACCCTTGCAGAGGGTATTATAATTTTGGTCAAAAGTGTGCAACGCAGTGAAGGAGACATCTCCGACCCTATAAAGTATATATATTCTTGATCAGGATCACCTCCTGAGTTGATATAGCCATGTCCGTCTGTCCGTCTGTCCGTCTGTCTGTCCGTCTGTCTGTCCGTCTGTCTGTTTCTACGCGAACTAGTCTCTCAGTTTTAAAGATATCGAATTGAAACTTTGCACACACCCTTCTTTCCTTTGTACGCAGTATATAAGTCGGAACGGCCGGGATCGGCCGACTATATCCTATAGCTGCCATATAACTGAACGATCGGAAATGCCATAACTTTGGTGTTTGTAAAATTAGGAAGTTGGGATTTTTTATGGGTTTTGTATTTGGCTAATCAATCCGACATGCCGAATTTCATAAGGATCGGCCGACTATATCCTATAGCTTCCATATAACTGATTGATCGGAAATGCCATAACTTTGGTGTTTGTAAAGTTAGAATGTTGGGATTTTCCGACATGCCGAATTTCTTAAGGATCGGCCGACTATATCCTATAGCTGCCATATAACTGATTGATCGGAAATGCCATAACTTTGGTGTTTGTAAAGTTAGGAAGTCGGCATTTTCTATGGGTGTTATATTTGGCCAGCCAATCCGACCTACCAAATTTCATAAGGATCGGCCGATTATATCCTATAGCTGACATATAACTGAACGATTGGAAATGTCATAACTTTGTTGTTTTTAAAGTTAGGAAGTTGAGATTTTTTATGAGTATTAAGAATGCATCATATGAATAATTTTGGAGAATATAATTTACAGAGTATTCTGCAAGGGTATATCAACTTCGGCTCCGCCCGAAGTTAGCTTTCCTTTCTTGTTCTTTATTATTTTTTATTACGGTCACCGGGTTGAGTAGCGCTACTCTCAATGATTTCAATATATTATTGCCCATAATTTTAAAATTATCAATTGAAACATGTTCAAAGATATTTTCCCACGGTGCCACTTTGAGTTGCCTGACTTTGTGAATACCGGCCTGCTTTTCAAGCCTTTGAAAAAATTGACCTAAGTCAATGGTTCCATTAGTATACAAATCGCTAACATCATATCTTGCTGTAATTTTCTTTCCGTGCTTAAATAAACACATTTTATAATTTACATGCAAGGTCACTACTTTACGTACTTCATCGTTATTAATGACTTCATATACGTTGGGCTTTGAAGCTTTTTCTAGATATTGCTTATGCAATTCTATTTGTTCTTTTCCTGCGCAGGATTATTGTCTACTTTGGTTTCTGGTAGTGACTTTCAGAATTGTATTGTTTGTTTGTATATTTTTAAAGTCTGTGATGGTTATTCTAGAGAGCGCATCGGCTACATAGTTATCTTTACCCTTTAGATACTCTACCGTAAAATTATATTCCTCCAATTCAAGTCTCATTCGTGTTAGTTTGGAACTGGGATTTACCATTGAAAATAAGTAGGTAAGTGCTCTATGGTCTGTTTTGACAGTGAAGTGTATACCATAAATATATGGTCTGAAGTGTGTTATTGCCCAATGAATGGATGCTAATTCTTGTTCTGTAGTGCTCTTGTTGCTTTCACCTTTTGTAAAGGATCTTGATGCGTATGCAACTGGAAGCTGTAGTCCATTTTTGTTTTGAGTTAGGACTGCTCCACAAGCCTATTTGCTAGCATCTGTGATTATGCAAAATTCTTTGCTAAAATCTGGGTATTGCAACAGAGTAGGATTTATTAATGCTGATTTAAGATGTTCGAAGGCATTTTGACATTGTGTTGTCCATTCGAATTTTACATCTTTCTTACATAACCTTGTTATGTGACGGGAGTATTCAGCAAAATTCTTTATAAAACGTCTGTAATAATTGCAAAATGCAATGAATCTTCTAGCGCTGTCCGCATCATGTGGGACTGGATAATTTTGAATTACGTCGTATTTTTTGTCGTCAGGCAAGATTCCTTTATCTGTGCATTTATGTCCTAAGAAGGTGACTTCATGCAAATTAAATTTATTAGTTGATAATTTTTTATAAAAAAATTAATTTTTAATTTTTATTTTGATGTTTACCTTTTATTTTATTAAATTCACTTTCACAAGTCACTTATCATATAATTAGATTTAAACTTTGATTTTCGCGACCGATCGAGTCGTTTCCAAAAAAAGAACTGCCCTTCGTTTGATAAAATATTAATCATGAAACCTCGGCTTAAGAGAATCTTGCTCAGAAGAGATTAAAAGAGATTAGGCAAAGTTAAGAGAGTAGGACAATTGGCCGATGAAATAATTGAGAAGTAATTGAAACTCAATAAATTGATTATTTGACAAAAATTTGGTTAGCAACTGGCTCGGACTAGATCGTACCCTAAGTGGAAAATTTGGAAGCTTTGTTTATGACTGCGGTCATTTGTTTACAGTAGGCCGGATGTGGTTCTCACAGGGCTCGGTTTGAGTGAGGGGAGATTCTGTTACCGAAGCTAGAATTTCCAGCGGTTGCTAAGATAGGAAAGGGTCATTTGTTTATAATAGCCCGAATGTGGCCGGTTTGAGTGAGGGGAGATTTTGCTAGCGAAGCTTAGATTTTTCAGCGGTTGCTACGATTGAAAATTTGTTTATGAAACTCATAAGCTAAGAATATTCATGGGTTGGATAACATGCATGAAAAATGAACATTTTTCAGGATGTAACTTTAGGTTGTGTTTCCTACATTTCTCTAAAACATCAGTTAAGTTCTTGAGCATACGTTTTTCGGAACAACCTATGACTATTAAGTCATCCATATAAAGACATGCTTGCGAAAAGAGTTTGGCGCTATTTTCAAACCGAATGGTAATCGCGTGAAGCGACACAAACCATTATTTGTTGAAAAGGATGTTATATCCCGTGAACTTTTTTCCAGTTCAATTTGATGAAAACCTGACATTAAGTCAAGGCATGAGAAATATTTTGCTCTACCTAGTTGATCTAAAACATCATCTATTCTAGGGAGTGGAAATTTATCAGACAATAGTTTCAATCATTAACGATAGTCAATTACTAATCGCCATTTTTTATTTTCCGAATTTGGAAGTGACTTTTATTATAAGGTGATACAGAGGGTTCCACTATTTCATCATTGATGAGTTTTTGGACTTGTTTTTGAATTTCGTCTTGTTGACTATGAGGATTTCTATAATTTTTTATATATACGGGTTCATCATCAATTAATCTCAGCTTTTGTTTATAAATGTTATTTGTAGTGATCGATTCGGTTTCTAGTCCGAATACATCACTATACTGGGTGCATAATGTTGTAAGTTGTTCATTGAATTGAGGCGGGAAGTTTCTTGCAAGTTGGGATAATACAATTTTTTGTCTGGTTTCTGAGTCAGTTTTTACTACTTCGTAGTTTGAAAGTGGTTCATGATGAATATTTTTGATATAAACTACTTGATCTGTGTTTGTGGTATTTAGTAATCTTATATATGCATTTTGGACTGTTGCGATATAGATATCATGTTGAATTTCTTGATTCGGAATTAATACACTGACTTCTTCTGAATTTATTTCGATTTTTCGCACGACTTGGGATCTTGCTGGCAGAATTAGGGAATTGTTGCCAGAACTGTACGTTATTTGAACATAAATTGGATATTTTAGGTTATTTGGTCTTATTATGTTTATGATGTGATTATCTTGAATGTTTTGAAAATTATCGGAATTTTCCTTCAATATGGATATTTCCGCACCGGAGTCTAGTAGGAAAACTAATTCCTTTCCTGATGCTACGTTCATGAAAGTGACGAATGTATTTTGACTGAGATTTAGAGAGTGCATTTTTATGTTGTTTACTGTCGTGTATCTAAAGGTGGTTGGGAGTTTCCCGAATTTGTTTGTGCTACCCTAACGTTGTTATTGTGGTTGTTGTTGTTTTCCCCACGGCTGTTTCCGCCGTTGTTGTTTCCACCACGGTTGTTGTTTCTGTAATAACTGTTATTTTGGTTATTATTATTTCTGTTATAACCATCGTTTTGATTATATCCGTTATTCTGATAATATCTGGTATTGTTATAATTACCTCGATTATTACCTCTACCGCGATAATTGTTATTATAATTATTACCGCGATAATTAATTCCACGTTGGGTGTACAATATGGAATTGGCATTGCCTGTCATTTCAGTACTACATTGTATATACTTGGCGACGGCTTCGTTCATGGTTGCAAAATTGCCTGCTTCCAATATTGTTTTGAGGCGGCTATGCTCACAATTTTTGACCATTATGGTGATGGCTTCCTTGGTGCTGAATTTGTCAGCGTGTTCGGCCGATAGGCCTTCATCAATATACGAAGCTTCAAGGAGCTTTCGTAGGTTGTCAATTTCTGTGGTGAATTTTTCTGCAGTTTTACCCTTTTGGATTGTTTTTGCCATTTTGGCTTTAACCACGTCGGATGTGTCTCCGACTATAGTATCTTGCAGTTTTTTAATTATAGCTTCTATTGTGGTTTCCTTTTGGACTCTGTATAATGTCGATCCAATTATTTTGGATTTGATGACTTCTAAAATATTGTTAAACCGTCGTCGCATGCAGACGTGTATTTATTGTGCTCCGGGAAAAAATATTCAATAAAATCACAAAAGTGCAGTGACCGTTTTAATAAATCTACTATAACGCGAAAAGACGCTTTCTGCGATGAAATCGCAAATGTTTATATTGATTGGTCATTTAATTAATATAAAACTTAACACTTAAAACTCTAATTAACTTTACCACGAATACAATGAGTCTGAACGACGTTCGCACACAACGTCAACGTGAGCAAGACGAGAGACGGCTCTCAGTACAAAGAAATAACGCGTACTTCTCTTTTAAAGCAACCGAAAATAATGCAAGCTCTGATCAAGCGCGGGCAATTACCCCCAACTTGACCGAGTTCTTAAACGTATCGAGCGAGAGAGCGCGTTCTTGCTCCCCCTCGCTACCATCGACGTCTCTGCGGCCAAAGAGCGCTGAATGTGCTCCAATGCAGGTATGCAATAACCTAAGCTCATCAGCAGTAACTAGCACCGCAATTTCTTTAACAACGTCAACTGTAACTACAACAACAACTGCAACCGTATCGACTGCTCGTTTAATGACATCATCAGCTAGCAGCGCAAATATTAATACGTCTGCCACTGCGCTGCCCGAAAAACAGAACAAAACCAATGAATGTACAAAGCCGGCTGTGCAGACTGGTATGGATCGCTACATCCAAATCAAAAGGAAGCTGAGCCCTCTAAATTCTCAACGCAAAATAACCCGTAACAATGCTAGCCTAGCTGGAATAGAAACGCCCACGAACTCAAACCGATTTAAAATCTTGGAAGACGCCTATGACGTTGAGGCGGCCGAATCCACTGAAGTCGAGAAAAGGAAGCCAAAACCTCCGCCTATTTATATTCGAGAAAAAAGTTCCAATGTTCTTGTCAACAAAATTATCGAGCTTATTGGAAAGGATAACTTCCACATAATACCTCTAGTAAAGGTTCAAATGAAGTCTGAAGATAATTACAGAGTATTATCGAAATATCTTTCCGAGAATAAAAAGAACTTTTACACGTATCAGCTAAAAAGTAGCAAGGGCCTGCAAGGTCGTACTTAAGGGCATAGAGTCCGACGTAACGCCTGCAGAGATAACAAAGGCGCTTTAAGAGAAGGGATTTAACGCTAAGACAGTCTTCAACATCCTTAACAGGGATAGAAAGCCGCAGCCACTCTTTAAGGTTGAGCTCGAACAAGAAAATAAGCCCCTAAAGAAATACGAAGTGCACCCCATTTACAATCTTCAGTTCCTGCTGCACCGCAGAATTACAGTTGAGGAACCGCACAAACGCAATGGCCCGGTACAATGTGCGAACTGCCAAGAATATGGCCATACAAGGTCATACTGTAAACTGCGCCCGGTGTGTGTAGTTTGTGGAGATCTTCATGACTCCGCACACTGCCCAACGAGCAAAGATGACTGCAACTCGAAAAAGTGCGGCAACTGCGGTGGCAATCACACTGCTAACTACAGAGGCTGCCCTGTTTACAAGGAGCTGAAAAGTCGCATCCACCAGAGAGGAACTGCCGCCCGCACCCAAAATAAACAGATGACAGCTTCCAGAACAAACCCTGAAGTCTTCTTCTCGACTGCAGCCAGATCCTCACTAGGACCCTTAAACTCTGATAAAAATGTGACTTACGCAAGCGCTTTAAAATCAGGACTGGCTAACCCTGTCTCAAAAAGTTCATTTCTGCAATCAGCATACCAAGAACCGAACACGGCTCAGCAGCAACAATTCCCGGAGCAGTCAAAAAGCAACTTCGAAGATATGATATACAGCCTGCAGCAAAGCCTTACGGAGTTTATGTCGTTTATGCGCACAACTATGCAAGATTTAATGCGAAACCAAAATCTACTGATTCAAATGCTGGTTTCACAACAATCCAAATAATGACTTCCCTAAGGATATCTACGTGGAACGCTAACGGCGTCTCACAGCATAAACTTGAGTTAGCTCAATTCCTACTCGACAACCATATCGACGTAATGCTGCTCTCAGAAACACACCTTACAAATAAATACAATTTTCAACTACGAGGTTACTCATTTTACGGAACAAATCATCCAGATGGTAAAGCACATGGTGGGACTGGAATTCTAATCAGAAGCCGTATTAAGCACCACTATCATAACAAATTTGCTAAAAAATGATCTACAGGCCACATCTATAAATATACAAACAAATACTGGCAACCAACTTACACTAGCCGCCATATACTGCCCCCCTCGCTTCACCATAGCTGAAGATGAGTTTATGCAGTTTTTCAACTCACTAGGAGACCACTTCATAGCAGCAGGGGACTACAACGCCAAGCACACACACTGGGGATCACGTCTCGTGACTCCAAAAGGAAAACAGCTCTATAATGCAGTTATAAAAGCCAAGAACAAGCTGGACTATGTTTCTCCTGGCAGACCAACATACTGGCCGGCAAACCCAAGGAAACTACCCGATTTAATAGACTTTGCAATTACCAAAAACATTTCTAAAAATCTGATAAGTGCCGAATGCCTCTCGGATCTTTCATCGGATCACTCGCCTGTCCTGTTTATTCTTCTCCGACATCCAGGCGCATTGGAGCAATCGTTTAAATTGACATCTCAGAAAACCAATTGGGTTAAGTACAAGAAATACATTAGCTCACACATTGAGCTAAGTCCTCATCAACCAAAAAAAGACAAATCTACAAATAGAACAGCTCGTCCTCGAAAAGCGACGCTTACGTCGAGAGTGGCAACTCCACAGATCCCCATCTGCTAGGCAAAGCTTCAAATATGCCTCACGTCAACTCACAAAAGCTTTACAGCAAGAAGAAGCACATGTCCACCGACGCTCACCGAAAGTAACCGTGATGCCTATTAGAAACCCCACAGGCGGCTGGGCGCGCAGCGATGTAGACAGAGCCAGCACGTTTGCCAACCACCTTAAAAAATGTCTTCCAACCAAATCCTGCCACTAGTGCGTTCACCTTGCCGACTTTACCACATGAGCCTCAGCTTCAACATGAACCAATTGAGTTTCGCCCAAACGAAATCGTTAACATCATCAAAAATCAGCTGAATCCGAAAAAATCCCCGGGCTGCGACCTCATAACTCCCAAAATGATCATTGAGCTCCCATATTGCGCCGTTTGCACTATCACCCAGCTTTTTAATGCCATCGCAAAACTTGGCCACTTTCCAGTGAGATGGAAAAAGTCGATTATAATAATGATAGGAAGCCAGGAAAAGACCACACAATTCCCACGTCGTATAGACCTATAAGCCTACTCTCATGCTTATCTAAACTCTTTGAAAAATGCGTATTGATTCGGATAAACACATACCTAAGAATCCAGGAAGGAATTCCGTCACAGCAATTTGGGTTTCGTGAAAAGCACGGAACAATTGAGCAGGTCAACCGGATAACATCAGAAATTCGGAACGCGTTCGAAAAACGAGAGTACTGTACTGCCATATTTTTAGACGTCTCTCAAGCATTTGATAGAGTTTGGCTAGAAGGTCTAATGTTCAAGATCAAGATAATGCTCCCCTACAACACCCATAAGCTTCTAGAGTCTTACCTCTACGACAGAAAATTTGCTGTTCGATGCAACACTGCTATAACTGACGATTTCACTATTGGAGCTGGAGTTCCTCAAGGAAGCGTGCTTGGGCCAACATTATATGTCCTCTACACAGCAGACATCCCAACAAGCACACGACTAACAACATCTACGTTTGCTGATGATACAGCCATTCTCAGCCGCTCAAAATGCCCGATGCAAGCAACTGCGCAGCTCGCTCTTCATCTGGTCGATGTAGAAAAGTGGCTATCAGATTGGCGAATTAAAGTGAACGAACAAAAATGCAAGCACGTTACGTTCACCCTGAACAGGCAAAACTGCCCGCCGCTCATGTTAAACCATACTCTACTCCCGCAAGCAAACGAAGTGACATATCTAGGAGTACACCTCGACAGAAGACTCACATGGCGCCGGCACATTGAAGCCAAAAGAACACACCTAAAGCTAAAAGCCAGTAGCCTTCATTGGCTTATCAACGCTCGGTCTCCCCTTAATCTTGAATATAAAGTCCTGCTGTATAACTCGGTACTAAAACCTATATGGATGTACGGCTCTCAGTTATGGGGGAATGCCAGCAATAGCAATATTGACATAGTCCAGCGAGCTCAGTCGAAGATCTTGAGAACAATCACCGGGGCACCGTGGTACGTTCGCAACGAAACCATACATCGCGACTTAAACATTCTACCAGTCAAAGAAGTGATCGCCGAACAGAAGGAAAAGTACTTTACCAAGCTATCGTTGCACCCTAACCACCTGGCGAGAGGTCTTACAAGGTTGATCAACCAATCACGCCTTCGTCGCAATGACTTACCCACCCTGCGACCGACTTGAGGCACGCGCAACCAGAATGCAGTCTTATTATACTGTTAGTTAAATTTTAATGTTAAGATTCGTAAACTTATTGTTAGTCTCAAAATTAAGAGAAGATTCAATAAATAAAAGCAAAGTTAAAATAAAAAAAAAAAAAAAAAAAATGACTTCTACAGCCAAAACCTCGAATGTACCTTTCGTAAGGTTAACCAACTTCAAAGCTGTTACGAATCTCTGAAGGTGTATCCTTTGCCCGTTAAACTCCGGGATGGCATTCGATATATCTTTAATGTATGCCCTTTGGGCAATTATCCCCTCAGCCATTGTGGTCGGATTTATTTCTACAATGCTGTTGTGAGAATCCGAGTCGGTCGATTCCTGGTCTGATAATTAAAATTGAATAAGGACTGCCGGAATAGTCAGGTTGTTTATATCTTTTTCCTCTATAGCGGGATCTGTAGAGATAGGGTCGTCAGCCCCAGGTTGTACTGGTGGATCTGATGATTCTGACTCTTCTCTAGCTTCTATCTTAAGTCGTACCTTTGCTTTATAGCTATAAGGTTATCCCGTAATTTATTTAAATATTTTGATACCTGAGATCAATGGGCTTTGTTTAGCCTATTAGTATACGCGCTGTATTGAAGCGGGTTACTAATATGCTGTGCTTGGCCGGGGTCTTGATAGTGACTTATAAGATCTGTCAAAATCAATTTTTATATTATTTAGTTCTTTATATAATTCGTCCCATTCCATTATTTAATGGAAATTTTTTCTTTTTTTATATTCTTGAAACCATCAATGAAATATGTCTTCCAAGTATCTTGTTATTGTTAATAACTGATTTAATTTTTAGGGTCGGGACGGTGCTCAATACTATCGCCTTCTGAGTACTTGAGCAATGTATCAGGGGAGAAAAGTCTAAGTTGTACCTATTCATATACTCATATTCGAATTCATTTATCAGTAGAGGCTCAGCTCCTTTTTCTATTATTGATAATACCCTGTTCTGAAAGTTGGGTTCCCTATCAAGAGTAATTCTAATACACTCTGTAGTATTCATATTTATTTATTTTTATTTATTTATTTATTTATTTCCATTGTACATTAGGTAAGATTATTGGATAATGTAATAGATTATTGGATAAAATAACATCTATATTCAATATATCAATATATGGACATACATATCTTGAACATCTTTTTATACCCTTGCAGAGGGTATTATAATTTTGGTCAAAAGTGTGCAACGCAGTGAAGGAGGCATCTCCGACCCTATAAAGTATATATATTCTTGATCAGGATCACCTCCTGAGTTGATATAGCCATGTCCGTCTGTCCGTCTGTCCGTCTGTCCGTCTGTCTGTTTCTACGCAAACTAGTCTCTCAGTTTTAAAGCTATCGAATTGAAACTTTGCACACACCCTTCTTTCCTTTGCACGCAGTATATAAGTCGGAACGGCCGGGATCGGCCGACTATATCCTATAGCTGCCATATAACTGAATGATCGGAAATGCCATAACTCTGCTGTTTGTTAAGTTAGGAAGTTGGGACTCTCTATGGGTATTATATTTGGCCAATCAATCCGACGTACCAAATTTCATAGGGATCGGCCGACTATATCCTATAGCTGCCATATAACTGATTGATCGGAAATGCCATAACTTTGGTGTTTGTAAAGTTAGGAAGCTGGGATTTTCAATGGGTTTTATATTTGGCCAATCAATTCGACCTACCAAATTTCATAAGGATCGGCCGACTATATCCTATAGCTGCCATATAACTGAACGATTGGAAATGCCATAACTTTGGTGTTTGTAAAGTTAGAAAGTTAAGATTTTCTACAGGTTTTATATTTGGCCAATCAATCCGACCTACCAAATTTCATAAGGATCGGCCGACTATATCCTATAGCTGCCATATAACTGAACGATTCGAAATGCCATAACTTTGGTGTTTTTAAAGTTAGGAAGTTTGGATTTTTTATGAGTATTAAGAATGCATCATAGGA
This sequence comes from Drosophila rhopaloa, assembly GCF_018152115.1. Taxonomy (NCBI): domain Eukaryota; kingdom Metazoa; phylum Arthropoda; class Insecta; order Diptera; family Drosophilidae; genus Drosophila; species Drosophila rhopaloa. The sequence continues at coordinate 746,270 of NW_025335031.1, forward strand.
ATAATTTTGGAGAATATTATTATAGAGAATTCTGCAAGGGTATATCAACTTCGGCTCCGCCCGAAGTTAGCTTTCCTTTCTTGTTTTAATTATTGTTGGCGCTTTATGTATTTTATATTTTGTCCAGATCATTAGCCTGGCTTTTATTTATGGCTCTCTTCGATATACATTTATTATGAAAATTATATGCCTTGTACAAAATAAATGCGCTCATAAAAAAGACAATGATTGACAATAAAATGTTCGTTAAATCTGTATTCATAGTATTGGTCTCTATTTTATTTATGACGTTTGCTGTGGAATCCACTTCTTTCACGTCTACTTAACCCATTTTGGGTGTTTTTCTTTTAGCTGCTATAAGATTTTTTATTTTAAGCGTGTAATTTAATTTATTATTTATTTGCCATTTAGTTCTCTTAGTTTAGGCTCATGTAGTTAAAAAAATTGCCTTATTGGACCTTCCTTCTTTTTTTTAAATTTGTTTTCAGCATTCTATATAATTGAGTGAAAAATATATTTTTAACAATGTAAAAACCTGCCTAGTTTTTGTATTGTTTTCAGGCCACACGCCTATTGGGCAACTTTAATGTCGCTCCATTTTACATTAATTTTTTTATATAATATGAAAAAAAATATGCATCACAGTGCAATGAAAAAAAATTATGCAACGCAGTGCATGGTTAAAAAAAATGCGCTCTATGAAGCGCTGTCGGCTCGCTGGTGCTCCTTCGCTGGCGTAAGGGGCGGCCTACCCCTCACACTTGTTGTATCAGCTGCTGATGTCCTGGGCCTATGGGCTCAGGCGGTACCGGTGCTGGCTGCACAGGCTGAACTTCCTCGATGGTCTTCTATGTTGGGGCACCGGTGCTGGCTGCACAGGTGTACTCGCAATGGGGCGAGCACAGTGGTCCCTCGTAGTCGTTCGGGCACTTCTTCTTCAGCTTGGGAATATTGATATTTTCTGGTGGAGGCAGTTTTTGGTTAGGTTTGGCAATATTTTGAATTACAGGGTAGGTGGATGTTTGTGTGGCTGTGATTTGATTTTTTCGATCGGTTAGTAAACTTTTTATATGTTCAACTTCGGCATGTATTTTTACCGAGTTGTTCCAACTTAATTCGTTTCCGCTGTTCAGCAGCTTCATTAATTCAGCCCTTCTGGCTTTTAATCTTTTCACCACGCCACTACGTTTTGCACACATCACACTCTACTCACTGCGTTTTTTTTTTTAGTTGTTTCATCTGGTCCATCGGTTACTGCTGTTGTGCACCTTGTCCTGATTTTTCGCATTTGGGCTCGAACGTCACGGTCGCCATGTAATAGGTTAAATTGCTTTTCCCATGTTCCTCCAATAATATGAGTCCGATTTGGTTTCTTTTTGGTATTCTTTATTTATTATTTTTATTTCATTTATATTTGGAGCAGAGCAGCCGTTGTTGCCGCTCTGAGCTCAAAAGAGTTTCTTCCTTAGCTTAATTTACTTAGGAGCTAAAAAGGTCTAAGTCTCGTAGCGGCGCTGCCAACAGCGGCAGCGGAGAGACGGCCTATATATTCTTAATATATATGTATATGCTCACTTAGTCTGGAGTGCGGAGGTATATGCACATACATACATGAGGTCCGCTCGTGTTGCGCTTATGCTGACACATGCACTTTCTGCATGTGAGCCAAGGCACAGCGGGCGGTTCGTTTTTCGGGCACATAGGTAGATGACCGAGACCCTGAATTGTATAAACACTGCGACAAAGTGTTACAGTGGTTGCCCTCTTGGTACTCTTGGTTCAGTGGGTGGTCGATATATATATTTTATATGTGTGCATACTACAGGAAATTTTGTAACGAATTCAACTAGCTATGCCATTCCAACATCCGACCACTATTTCCCAGGGTTTTGATTAAAAACCTGAAAAATCGGTGCGATTTTCTTCGGATTTGAGCCTTGTCATAAGTGTGGGGGTCATGTTTTTTTTTGGAAAAAATTTTTTAAATGAATTTTTTTTCTGTTAATAACACTTTGTTTGACATTTTGTAATGAATTCAATATACCTCGTTGAAGTGGGTGGTCGATATATATATTTTATATGTGTGCATACTACAGGAAATTTTGTAACGAATTCAACTAGGTATGCCATTCCAACATTCGACCACTATTTCCCAGGGTTTTGATTAAAAAACCGAAAAATCGAGCTGATATTATCCGGATCTGGGCCTTGTCATAATAGGGTGGGGGACATGATTTCTTGTCGAAAAAATTTTTCAAATCATTTTTTTTTTCTGTAAATGACACTTTGTTGGAAATTTTGTAACGAATTCAACGAGGTATGATATTCCAACATACGACCACTATTTCCCAGGGTTTTGATTAAAAAGCCGAAAAATCGAGGTTTTTTCTCCGGTTTTTGGATTTGTCATAAGGTATAGAGTAAAGTTTTTTTTTTGAAAAAATTTTACAAATAATTTTTTTTTCTGAAAATGATACTTTGTTGGAAATTTTGTAACGAATTCAACTAGGTATGCCATTCCAACATCCGACCACTATTTCCCAGGGTTTTGATTAAAAACCTGAAAAATCGATCTGATTTTCTTTGGATTTGAGCCTTGTCATAAGAGTGGAGGTCATGGTTTTTTTTCGAAAAAATTTTACAAATGAGTTTTATTTCTATAAATGACACTTTGTTGGAAATTGTGTAACGAATTCAACTACGTATGCCATTCCAACATCTGACCACTATTTCCTAGGGTTTTGATTAAGAACCTGAAAAATCGAGGTGATTTTCTTTGGATTTGAGCCTTGTCATATGGGTGGGGGTCATGGTTTTTTTTCGAAAAAATTTTTCAAATGATTTTTTTCTGTAAATGACACTTTGTTCGAAATTTTGTAACGAATTCAACGAGGTATGCCATTCTGACATTCGACCACTATTTCCCAGGGTTTTGATAAAAAAACCGAAATATCGAGCGGATATTATCCGGATCTGGGCCTTGTCATAATGGGGTGAGGGACATGATTTCTTGTCGAAAAAATTTTTCAAATCATTTTTTTTTTCTGTAAATGACACTTTGTTGTTAATTTTGTAACGAATTCAACGAGGTATGATATTCCAACATACGACCACTATTTCCCAGGGTTTTGATTAAAAACCTGAAAAATCGAGGTGATTTTCTTTGGATTTGAGCCTTGTCATAAGGGTGGGAGTCATGTTTTTTTTCGAAAAAATTTTACAAATGTTTTTTTTTTCCATAAATGACACTTTGTTGAAAATTTTGTAACGAATTCAACTAGGTATGCCATTCCAACATCCGACCATTATTTCCCAGGGTTTTGATTAAAAACCTGAAAAATTGAGGTGATTTTCTTTGGATTTGAGCCTTGTGATAAGGATGGGGGTCGTGGTTTTTTTTCGAAAAATTTTTTCAAATGATTTTTTTCTGTAAATGACACTTTCTTCGAAATTTTGTAACGAATTCAACTAGGTATGCCATTCCAACATCCGACCACTATTTCCCAGGGTTTTGATTAAAAAACCGAAAAATCGAGCTGATATTATCCGGATCTGGGCCTTGTCATAATGGGGTGGGGGACATGATTTCTTGTCGAAAAAATTTTTCAAATTATTTTTTTTTCTGTAAATGACACTTTGTTGGAAATTTTGTAACGAATTCAACGAGGTATGCCGTTCCAACATCCGACCACTATTTCCCAGGGTTTTGATGAAAAACCTGAAAAATCGAGGTGATTTTCTTTGGACTTGAGCCTTGTCATAAGGGTGGGAGTCATGGTTTTTTTCGAAAAAATTTTACAAATGATTTTTTTTCTATAAATGACACTTTGTTGAAAATTTTGTAACGAATTCAACGAGGTATGCCATTCCAACATCCGACCACTATTTCCCAGGGTTTTGCTTAAAAAACCGAAAAATCGAGCTGATATTATCCGGATCTGGGCCTTGTCATAATGGGGTGGGGGACATGATTTCTTGTCGAAAAAATTTTTCAAATCATTTTTTTTTTTCTGTAAATGACACTTTGTTGCAATTTTTGTAACGAATTCAACTAGGTATGCCATTCCAACATCCGACCACTATTTCCCAGGGTTTTGATTAAAAAACTGAAAAATCGAGCTGATTTTATCCGGATCTGGGTCTTGTCATAATGGGGTGGGGGACATGATTTCTTGTCGAAAAAATTTTTCAAATCATTTTTTTTTTCTGTAAATGACACTTTGTTGGAAATTTTGTAACGAATTCAACTAGGTATGCCATTCCAACATCCGACCACTATTTCCCAGTGATTGTAGGGGGGCGATCCTTCCACAAAAAGCACTTGAGGCACAGCAAAGATTCCCACGGCGCAAACGTAATGAAAGACGAAAAAAAATGAAGAAGTCGGGGGCGTCGTGGTATATTTCAATGTATTTCGTTCAGCTGCATACAAGAGACTCATTAAAACTTAAAACTAAAACCGCGCTCCCGCCCGCTTTACTCCGTTGAAGCGAGAGCGGGAGATCGGCAGCGGCCGTCCGAGGAGTTCGGATGCGAAACCCGAAGTTCGCACTCTGGAGCGCGGACGTTGCGAGAGGCGAGCGAGGGAGCGCAAGAGGGGCGAGAGCGAAAGCTCGGAGTGCTTAGTGACCAGCGCCAATGCAGTGGGCCACTGACCTAAACATTCCGCCCCCCCTTGCAACTACTCGGGTTGCAACATAGCCTGGTTGCTCTTCTCACGGCTGGTGACAGGCTCCGGACACGACCCACCCAAACACGGTGCTCTGGGCCACTGGCAGTCCATCCTGAATTTTCAGGAAGCCCGGCCGCATCACACTCGGATACATATCCGCGCCCAGGATGATGGAGATCGTCGCGGGGAGATAAAACCGCTCATCAGTCAGCGTAATGTCCCGGAAGTGGGTCCTTACCGCGTCGCTCAGCTCCCGGATTGGAGTGCAGATGCGCACGTGAGGCTCTATTTTAAAAATTGCGTCGAGCCGGACAGCGCTGTCGATTTTGGACCCCACGGTTGCCGAACAAATCTGTTCGCCTCCCACGTTGGTGGTCGGCAAGCGGAAACTTGACGCTAGCGAAGCGTCGATACAGCTCATAGGCGTACACGGGTCGATGAGCGCCGCAGTGTCGAAGACTCGACTCCCGGTCTCTAACCGCACCAAAGCCGTCGGTAGGAGGTTGACGCTGTGCCGCTGTAAGAGGGACGTTAAGGACGGAGCGGTGACCGCAAGCTGCGTGGCACCCCGACGAATAGCAGAAAATTGCCGCGGAGTGTCAGATGAGTGCCGTGGAGTGGCGGACGAGAGCCGAGGAGCGGCTGAGGAATGCCGTGGAGTTGCGGACGAGGGTCGAGGAGCGGCTGTAGAATGCCGTGGAGTGGCGGACGAGGGCCGAGGAGCGGCTGAGGAGTGTTGCGAAGTGCTGCCGGGCGGGACTGCCGTGATGCCATCGGTGGCTCCGAGAGATGAAGCAGAGTGTGGTGACCCTGGCCGCAAGTTTTGCAGCGATCACCTCGCCGACACGCTCCGTCGGAGTGCTCGTGGGCCAAACAGCGGCGGCAGTACCGGTTGGCAAGGAGGAACCGACGACACTTCAGAAGTTGATGGATCCCGCTACAGACTCGGCAACGGTAGGATTGCATACCTCGAGTTCGTCTGTGCTCCAATGCGATGGCGCTGCGCGGACGTGGAGACATCGTGTGAGATCTGATTGGCGGAATAGGACAAAATAAAAAATTTGGATCAGTAGTGATAAGAACTGTGAATTGGAACTACGGGTTGGAACTATTAATTGACGCTACGAATCGAAGTGATGAATTGAACCACCGGAGTGAAGGGTCGACTGGTTATTGCGGGCAGGCGGACTCTTCCATTGGAAGAAGGACGACCTTCGCTATGGGACGCTTAATGAGTCCCCGTGCAGTGCGGATGTCGACCACAAGAACATGGCCATCGGCTCCTGGAAACACCGCAGCGATTCTGCCTAATCGCCACTCATTGGACGGAAGGTTGTCTTCCTTGACTACCACCATGTCCTCGGCACGGAGATTTCTTGTAGGGGTTCCCCACTTATTCCGCTTATGGAGTTCCTTGAGGTACTCCTCCTTCCATCGCAGACGAAATTGTTGATGAAGAGCCTTCAGATGCTGCCAGCGGTTTATAATAGATGTGGTGTCCCCCTTTATCTCGGGTTCGACCATGGCGAGGAGGGGCCCTCCAACAAGAAAGTGCCCAGGCGTAAGTGCCAACAGGTCAGTGGGGTCTTCGGACATCGGCGCGAGCGGACGCGAATTCAGGCATGCTTCGATCCTAGCTAGAAGCGTGGACAGCTCTTCGAATGTATATTTTCGCGTCGCCGTAGACTTGTAGAACAGGGTCTTGAAGCTCTTAACACCTGCTTCCCACAAACCTCCCATGTGGAGTGCTCCCGGAGGAATGAATTGCCAGAGCAGCTGCTGGTGACTATAGGCACCTGTCACAGCTTCCTTGAGAGCTTGGAGAAACTCGCGGGAGAGTAAGGCAGCCGCACCCACAAAGGTCTTGCCATTGTCCGACTGAACTTGACGGGGGCATCCTCTTCGGGACACGAAACGGGCGAAGGCGGCGAGAAACTTCTCAGTCGTAAGGTCGGAAGTAGGTTCTAAATGGATGGCCTTAGTGGCGAAGCACACCAACACCAGCACATACCCTTTCGTAATGAGACAGGCTCGTCCCGTGTAGTTTTTGATGTCAAAGGGACCGGCATAGTCCACACCGGTATATGTGAAAGGGCGCGAGAAGGACGTTCGTTCTTTTGGTAAGTCTCCCATCAGGTGCGTTTGCAACCTCTTTTTGTGGATGATGCAGACCTTGCATGAATATATGACGGACTTGACCAAATTCCTCACCCTCGGGATCCAGAACTTGAAACGGATCAAACGGATCATAAGCTGATTGCCACCGTGCAGCGTTATGCGATGCGTAAAATGGACGAGGAGTCGAGACAGATGGCAATCGTATGGAAGGATGACAGGATGCCGTTCATCATACTGGAGAAGTTCGGAAGCCGTGACTCGGCCGCATGCTCTCATGAGCCCTTGGGAATCAATGAACGGGCTCAGGTTTTGGACCAGGCTTGATGCTAGCACTGGCCGTTTCTGGCTTAAGCAGCCCATCTCAAGGGCAAAGTGCCTGCGTTGCGTGACGGAAATCAGGAGCCGCTCGGCCGACGCAATTTCAGGAGCTGTCAAGGGATCCTCAAACGGGGACATGAGCTTTCGCGAACGCTGGATGAACCGATGAGCGTAAGCGAGGACTCGCAACGCGTTTTGATTAAAAAACCGAAAAACCGAGCTGATATTATTCGGATCTGGGCCTTGTCATAATTGGGTGGGGCACATGATTTCTTGTCGAAAAAATTTTTCAAATCATTTTTTTTCTGTAAATAACACTTTGTTGGAAATTTTTTAACGAATTCAACAAGGGTTCTTATTAAAATTTTTCAAATGATTTTTTTTTCTGTAAATGACACTTTGTTCGAAATTTTGTAACGAATTCAACTAGGTATGCCATTCCAACATACGACCACTTTCCCAGGGTTTTAATTAAAAAACCGAAAAATCGAGGTGGTTTTCTTCGGATTTTGGATTTGTCATAAGGGATGGGGTTAGGTTTTTTTTTTTTGAAAAAATTTTTCAAATGATTTTTTTTTCTATAAATGAAACTTTGTTAGAAATTTTGTAACGAATTCAACTAGGTATGCCATTCCAACATCCGACCACTATTTCCCAGGGTTTTGATTAAAAACCTGAAAAATCGATGTGATTTGCTTCGGATTTGAGCCTTGTCATAAGGGTGAGGGTCATGGTTTTTTTTCAAAAGATTTTTCAAATGATTTTTTTTTCTATAAATGAAACTTTGTTGGAAATTTTGTAACGAATTCAACTAGGTATGCCATTCCATCATCCGACCACTATTTCCCAGGGTTTTGTTTAAAAACCTGAAAAATCGACGTGATTTTCTTTGGATTTGAGCCTTGTCATAAGGGTCATGGTTTTTTTTCGAAAAAAATTTTTAAATGATTTTTTTTTGTAAATGACATGAGTCATGGTTTTTTTTTCGAAAAAAATTTTCAACTGATTTTTTTTCGTAAATGACATTTTGTTGGAAATTTTGTAAAGAATTCAACTATGTATGCCATTCCAACATCTGACCACTATTTCACAGGGTTTTGATTAAAAACCTGAAAAATCGAGGTGATTTTCTTTGGATTTTGGTTTTGTCATAAGGGTGGGGGTCATGTTTTTTTTTTTTTTAATTTTTCAACTGATTCTGAATCCTTTTCCTTTTTTGGAAATTTCCCAGGGTTTTGATTAAAAACATGAAAAATCGAGGTGATTTTCTTTGGATTTAAGCCTTGTCATAAAAGTGGGAGTCATGGTTTTTTTTCGAAAAAAATTTTCAAATGATTTTTTTTTCGTAAATGACACTTTGTTGGAAATTTGGTAACGAATTCAACTAGGTATGCCATTCCAACATCTGACCACTATTTCCCAGGGTTTTGATTAAAAACCTGAAAAATCAAGGGGATTTTGGATTTGAGCCTTGTCATAAGGGTGGGGGTCACCTAGATTTTTCGGTTTTTTAATCAAAACCCTGGGAAATAGTGGTCGAATGTTGGAATGGCATACCTTGTTGAATTCGTTACCAACAAAGTGTCACTCACAGAAAAAAATATCATTTAAAAAATTTTTTCGGAAAGAAATCATGTCATCCACCACATTATGACAAGTCCCAAATCCGGATAATATCAGCTCGATTTGTCGTTTTTTAATCAAAACCCTGGGAAATAGTGGTTGGAATGGCATACCTCGTTGAATTCGTTACAAAATTTCGAACAAAGTGTCATTTACAGAAAAAAAATCATTTGAAAAATGTTTTCGAAAAAAACAGATGACCCCCACCCTTATGACAAGGCTCAAATCCAAAATCACCTTGAATTTTCAGGTTTTTAATCAAAACCCTGGGAAATAGTGGTCAGATGTTGGAATGGCATACCTAGTTGAATTCGTTACACAATTTCCAACAAAGTGTCATTTACAGAAAAAAAAATCATTTGAAAAATTTTTTTAAAAAAGAAAACATGACTCCCACCCCCACAGAAAAAAAAATCAGTTGAAAAATTTTTTCAAAAAAAAACATGACCTTCACCCTTATGACAAAACCAAAATCCAAAGAAAATCAACTCGATTTTTCGGTTTTTAATCAAACCCCTGGGAAATTGTGGTCGAATGTTTGAATGTCATACCTCGTTGAATTCGTTACCAAATTTCCAACAAAGTGGCATTTCCAGACAAAAATATCATTTGAAAAATTTTTTCGAAAAAAAGTGATGAACCCCACCCTTACGACAACGCCAAAATCCAAAGAAAATCACCTCGATTTTTCAGGTTTTTAATCAAAACCCCGTGAAATAGTGGTCAGATGTTGGAATGGCATACATAGTTGAATTCTTTACAAAATTTCCAACAAAATGTCATTTACGAAAAAAAATCAGTTGAAAATTTATTTCGAAAAAAAAACCATGACTCCCACCTTTATGACAAGGCTCAAATCCAAATAAAATCACGTCGAATTTTCATGTTTTTAATCAAAACCCTGGAAAATAGTGGTCGGATGATGGAATGGCATACCTAGTTGAATTCGTTACGAAATTTCCAACAAAGTGTCATTTACAGAAAACAAAATAAATTTGAAAAATTTTTTCGATAAAAAAACATGACTCTCGCCCTTATGTCAAGGCTCAAATCCGAAGAAAATCACCTCGATTTTTCATGTTTCTAATCAAAACCTTGTGAAATAGTGGTCGGATGTTGGAATGGCATTCCTAGTTGAATTCGGTACAAAATTTCGAACAAAGTGTCACTTACAGAAAAAAAATCATTTGAAAAATTTTTCCCAAAAAAAATCATGACCCCCACCCTTATGACAAGGCTCAAATCCAAAGAAAATCACATCGATTTTTTCAGGTTTTTAATCAAAACCCTGGGAAATAGTGGTCGGAAGTTGGAATGGCATACCTTGTTGAATTCGTTACAAAATTTCGAACAAAGTGTCATTTACAGAAAAAAAAAAACATTTGTAAAATTTTTACAAAAAAAAAACCTGACCCCATCCTTTATGACAAATTTTTTATCAAAACCCTGGGAAATAGTGGTCGTATGTTGGAATATCATACCTCGTTGTCATAAGGGTGAGGGTCATGTTTTTTCTCGAAAAAATTTTTCAAATGATTTTTTTTCTGTAAATGACACTTTGTTCGAAATTTTGTAACGAATTCAACTAGGTAGGCCATTCCAACATCCGACCACTATTTCCCACGGTTTTGATTAAAAGCATGAAAAATCAAGGTGATTTTCTTTAGATTTAAGCCTTGTCATAAGGGTGAGGGGAATTGATTTTCTTTGGATTTTGGTTTTGTCATAGGGGTGGGGGTCATGTTTTTTTTTTTAATTTTTCAACTGATTCTGATTCCTTTTCTGTAAGTTACACTTTGTTGGAAATTTCCCAGGGTTTTGATTAAAAACATGAAAAATCGAGGTGATTTTCTTTGGATTTAAGCCTTGTCATAAAGGTGGGGCTCATGGTTTTTTTTCGAAAAAATTTTTCAAATGATTTTTTTTTCGTAAATGACACTTTGTTGGAAATTTTGTAACGAACTCAACTAGGTATGCCATTCCAACATCTGACCACTATTTCCCAGGGTTTTGATTAAAAACCTGAAAAATCAAGGTGATTTTGGATTTGAGCCTTGTCATAAGGGTGGGGGTCATCTGTTTTTTTCGAAAACATTTTTCAAATGATTTTTTTTCTGTAAATGACACTTTGTTCGAAATTTTGTAACGAATTCAACGAGGTATGCCATTCCAACCACTATTTCCCAGGGTTTTGATTAAAAAACGAAAAATCGAGCTGATATTATCCGGATTTGGGACTTGTCATAATGGGGTGGAGGACATGATTTCTTTCCGAAAAATTTTTTTAAATGATATTTTTTTCTGTGAATGACACTTTGTTGGTAACGAATTCAACAAGGTATGCCATTCCAACATTCGACCACTATTTCCCAGGGTTTTGATTAAAAAACCGAAAAATCTAGGTGTTTTTCTTTGATCAAAACCCTGTGAAATAGTGGTCAGATGTTGGAATGGCATACCTCGTTGAATTCATTACAAAATTTCCAACAAAGTGTCATGTACAGAAAAAAAATAATTTGAACATTTTTTTCGAAAAAAAACATGACCCCCACCCTTATGACAAAGCCAAAATCCGAAGAAAAACACCTAGATTTTTCGGTTTTTTAATCAAAACCCTGGGAAATAGTGGTCGGATGATGGAATGGCATACCTAGTTGAATTCGTTACGAAATTTCCAACAAAGTGTCATTTACAGAAAACAAAATAAATTTGAAAAATTTTTTCGAAAAAAAAACAGGAACCCCACCCTTATGACAAAACCAAAATCTAAAGAAAATCAATTTCCCTCACCCTTATGACAAGGCTTAAATCTAAAGAAAATCACCTCGATTTTTCATGTTTCTAATCAAAACCTTGTGAAATAGTGGTCGGATGTTGGAATGGCATTCCTAGTTGAATTCGGTACAAAATTTCGAACAAAGTGTCACTTACAGAAAAAAAATCATTTGAAAAATTTTTCCCAAAAAAAATCATGACCCCCACCCTTATGACAAGGCTCAAATCCAAAGAAAATCACATCGATTTTTTCAGGCTTTTAATCAAAACCCTGGGAAATAGTGGTCGGAAGTTGGAATGGCATACCTTGTTGAATTCGTTACAAAAATTCGAACAAAGTGTCATTTACAGAAAAAAAAACATTTGTAAAATTTTTTACAAAAAAAAAACCTGACCCCATCCTTTATGACAAATTTTTTATCAAAACCCTGGGAAATAGTGGTCGTATGTTGGAATATCATACCTCGTTGTCATAAGGGTGAGGGTCATGTTTTTTCTCGAAAAAATTTTTCAAATGATTTTTTTTCTGTAAATGACACTTTGTTCGAAATTTTGTAACGAATTCAACTAGGTATGTCATTCCAACATCCGACCACTATTTCCCACGGTTTTGATTAAAAGCATGAAAAATCGAGGTGATTTTCTTGAGATTTAAGCCTTGTCATAAGGGTGAGGGAAATTGATTTTCTTTAGATTTTGGTTTTGTCATAAGGGTGGGGTTCCTGTTTTTTTTTCGAAAAAATTTTTCAACTGATTTTTTTTTTGTAAATGAAATGACACTTTGTTGGAAAATGACACTTTGTTGGAAATTTTGTAACGAATTCAACTAGGTATGCCATTCCAACATCTGACCACTATTTCCCAGGGTTTTGATTAAAAACCTGAAAAATCGAGATGATTTTCTTTGGGCTTTGGCGTTGTCGTAGGGGTGGGGTTCATAATTTTTTTTCGAAAAAATTTTTCAAATGATATTTTTTTCTGGAAATGCCACTTTGTTGGAAATTTGTTAACGAATTCAACGAGGTATGACATTCAAACATTCGACCACAATTTCCCAGGTGTTTGATTAAAAAACCGAAAAATCGAGTTGATTTTCTTTGGATTTTGGTTTTGTCATAAGGGTGGGGTTCCTGTTTTTTTTTCGAAAAAATTTTTCAACTGATTTATTTTTCTGTAAATGAAACTTAGTTGGAAATTTTGTAGCGAATTCAACTAGGTATGCCATTTCAACATCTGACCACTATTTCCCAGGGTTTTGAAAAATCGAGGTGATTTTCTTTTGATTTTGGCGTTGTCGTAAGAGTAGGGTTCATCATTTTTTTATATGATATTTTTTTCTGGAAATGCCACTATGTTGGAAATTTGGTAACGAATTCAACGAGGTATGACATTCAAACATTCGACCACAATTTCCCAGGGGTTTGATTAAAAAACCGAAAAATCGAGGTGATTTTTTTTGGATTTGAGCCTTGTCATAAGGTTGGGGGTCATGTTTTTTTATCGAAAACATTTTTCTAATGATTTTTTTTTTGGAAATGACACTTTGTTGGAAATTTTGTAACGAATTCAACTAGGTATGCCATTCCAACAACTGACCTATATTTCCCAGGGTTCTGATTAAAAACCTGAAAAATCGAGGTGATTTTGGAATTGAGCCTTGTCATAAGGGTGGGGCTCATAATTTTTTTCGAAAAAATTTTGCAAATGATATTTTTTTCTGGAAATGTCACTTTGTTGGAAATTTGGTAACGAATTCAACGAGGTATGACATTCAAACATTTGACCACAATTTCCCAGGGGATTGATTAAAAAACCGAAAAATCGAGTTGATTTTCTTTGGATTTTGGTTTTGTCATAAAGGTGGGGGTCATGTTTTTTTTTCGAAAAAATTTTTTACTGATTTTTTTTTTCTGTGGGGGTGGGGGTCATGTTTTTTTTTGTTTTTAATTTTTCAAATGATTTTTTTTTCTGTAAATGACACTTTGTTGGAATTTTTGTAACGAATTCAACTAGGTATGCCATTCCAACATCCGACCACTATTTCCCAGGGTTTTGATTAAAAAACTGAAAAATCGAGCTGATATTATCCGCATCTGGGCCTTGTCACAATGGGGTGGGGGACATGATTTCTTGTCGAAAAAATTTTTCAAATCATTTTTTTTTTTCTGTAAATGACACTTTTTTGGAAATTTTGTAACGAATTCAACGAGGTATGATATTCCAACATACGACCACTATATCCCAGGGTTTTGATTAAAAACCTGAAAAATCGAGGTGATTTTCTTTGGATTTGAGCCTTGTCATAAGGGTTGGGGTCATGGTTTTTTTTTGAAACAGTTTTACAAATGATTTTTTTTTCTATAAATGACACTTTGTTGGAATGTAATAATTCCTTCAATATTATGAGTCCGATTTGGTTTCTTTTTGGTATTCTTTATTTATTATTATACCCTTGCAGAGGGTATTATAATTTTGGTCAAAAGTGTGCAACGCAGTGAAGGAGACATCTCCGACCCTATAAAGTATATATATTCTTGATCAGGATCACCTCCTGAGTTGATATAGCCATGTCCGTCTGTCCGTCTGTCCGTCTGTCCGTCTGTCCGTCTGTCCGTCTGTCTGTTTCTACGCAAACTAGTCTCTCAGTTTTAAAGCTATCGGATTGAAACTTTGCACACACCCTTCTTTCCTTTGCACGCAGTATATAAGTCGGAACGGCCGGGATCGGCCGACTATATCCTATAGCTGCCATATAACTGATTGATCGGAAATGCCATAACTTTCGTGTTTGTAAAGTTAGGAAGTTGGGATTTTCTATGGGTTTTATATTTGGCCAATCAATCCAACCTACCAAATTTCATAAGGATCGGCCGACTATATCCTATAGCTGCCATATAACTGATTGATCGGAAATGCCATAACTTTGGTGTTTGTAAAGTTAGAAAGTTGGGATTTTCTATGGATTTTATTTTTGGCCAATCAATCCGACCTACCAAATTTCATAAGGATCGGCCGACTATATCCTATAGCTGCCATATAACTGATTGATCGGAAATGCCATAACTTTGGTGTTTGTAAAGTTAGGAAGTTGGGATTTTCTATGGATTTTATTTTTGGCCAATCAATCCGACCTATCAAATTTCATAAGGATCGGCCGACTATATCCTATAGCTGCCATATAACTGATTGATCGGAAATGCCATAACTTTGGTGTTTGTAAAGTTAGAAAGTTGGGATTTTCTATGGGTTTTATATTTGGCCAATCAATCCGACCCACCAAATTTCATAAGGATCGGCCGACTATATCCTATAGCTGCCATATAACTGAATGATCGGAAATGCCATAACTTTGGTGTTTGTAAAGTTAGGAAGTTGGGATTTTCTATGGATTTTATTTTTGACCAATCAATCCGACCTACCAAATTTCATAAGGATCGGCCGACTATATCCTATAGCTGCCATATAACTGATTGATCGGAAATGCCATAACTTTGGTGTTTGTAAAGTTAGGAAGTTGGGATTTTCTATGGATTTTATTTTTGGCCAATCAATCCGACCTATCAAATTTCATAAGGATCGGCCGACTATATCCTATAGCTGCCATATAACTGAACGATTGGAAATGCCATAACTTTGTTGTTGTTAAAGTTAGGAAGTTCGGATTTTTTATGAGTATTAAGAATGCATCATATGAATAATTTTGGAGAATATAATTTACAGAGTATTCTGCAAGGGTATATCAACTTCGGCTCCGCCCGAAGTTAGCTTTCCTTTCTTGTTTTTATTTCATTTATATTTGGAGCAGAGCAGCCGTTGTTGCCGCTCTGAGCTCAAAAGAGTTTCTTGCTTAGCTTAATTTACTTAAGCCTAGTATCCACTTCGACGTAAACTCCAGTCATGAGAGAGAGCGAGAGGCAAACAGCTGGCGTTCACTTTTCGTCGCGCCTTTTTTTCACGTCGATCGACGAAAAAAATACCAGAAAATTCCACAGCGTTGCCAGTCTGTGGAAATAAACTTTGGGTGAACCCTAGCGAAAAGATTAAAAAATTTTTTTTGGCTTCTCACTGAACATTATAAGAAATGAAGGAAAAAACTCAAAAAACTCACAAAAGTCGATTGCAGGTGTTTACATGTGAGGACAAAATAACATTAATACTATCTGGGGTGCCTCTTGTCAGAGCAAAATGTTTTTTAGGTCCAGAATGTACGAAAAAACACAATAAAAGTGCAGCTATGAACTTTAAATTAGCAAATAATTATCAGTAAATTAAAAAAAAAGAGCTGTTAACTTTAAATTGTATTGTTATACCCTTGCAGAGGGTATTATAATTTTGGTCAAAAGTGTGCAACGCAGTGAAGGAGACATCTCCGACCCTATAAAGTATATATATTCTTGATCAGGATCACCTCCTGAGTTGATATAGCCATGTCCGTCTGTCCGTCTGTCCGTCTGTCCGTCTGTCTGTTTCTACGCAAACTAGTCTCTCAGTTTTAAAGCTATCGGATTGAAACTTTGCACACACCCTTCTTTCCTTTGCACGCAGTATATAAGTCGGAACGGCCGGGATCGGCCGACTATATCCTATAGCTGCCATATAACTGATTGATCGGAAATGCCATAACTTTCGTGTTTGTAAAGTTAGGAAGTTGGGATTTTCTATGGGTTTTATATTTGGCCAATCAATCCAACCTACCAAATTTCATAAGGATCGGCCGACTATATCCTATAGCTGCCATATAACTGATTGATCGGAAATGCCATAACTTTGGTGTTTGTAAAGTTAGAAAGTTGGGATTTTCTATGGGTTTTATATTTGGCCAATCAATCCGACCCACCAAATTTCATAAGGATCGGCCGACTATATCCTATAGCTGCCATATAACTGAATGATCGGAAATGCCATAACTTTGGTGTTTGTTAAGTTAGGAAGTTGGGATTTTCTATGGATTTTATTTTTGACCAATCAATCCGACCTACCAAATTTCATAAGGATCGGCCGACTATATCCTATAGCTGCCATATAACTGATTGATCGGAAATGCCATAACTTTGGTGTTTGTAAAGTTAGGAAGTTGGGATTTTCTATGGATTTTATTTTTGGCCAATCAATCCGACCTATCAAATTTCATAAGGATCGGCCGACTATATCCTATAGCTGCCATATAACTGAACGATTGGAAATGCCATAACTTTGTTGTTGTTAAAGTTAGGAAGTTCGGATTTTTTATGAGTATTAAGAATGCATCATATGAATAATTTTGGAGAATATAATTTACAGAGTATTCTGCAAGGGTATATCAACTTCGGCTCCGCCCGAAGTTAGCTTTCCTTTCTTGTTTTTTAATTTCTTTGTACAGCGGCAGACTTGTCTTGCCAAGGTATTTGATAATATCTTTTAAAGGCTCTTTCCCGCAAATACGATATTTGAATTTTAACTGCTTGTCAACAAACCCAGCCGATTGACAGTACGACCGTAGCACGCTCAAATCTGATGAACTCTCAAACTTTTGGTCACACTGGAAAGATTAAAGTTTTTACGCTAGCGTAATCGTTTGTCGATCTGGATTCTAGGCTTTAGGAGCTAAGGTAGTAGCTCGTAGCGGCGCTGCCAACAGCGGCAGCGGAGAGACGGCCTATATATCTGTATAAGCTCACTTAGTCTGGAGTGCGGAGGTATATGCACATACATACATGAGGTCCGCTCGTGTTGCACTTATGCTGACACATGCACTTTCAGCATGTGAGCCAAGGCACAGCGGGCGGTTCGTATTTCGGGCACTTAGGTTGATGACCGAGACCCTGAATTGTATAAACACTGCGACAAAGTGTTACAGTGGTTGCCCTCTTGGTACTCTTGGTACAGTGGGTGGTCGATATATATATTTCATATGTGTGCATACTACATCTCCCTCCTTTTGAAAAATAACGTAATATAATGGAGTTATTTTCTTTGAGAAAACTTTGAGAAAATTGATATTTATAATAAGATTTAAAAATTTTTTTTTTGTTTTTAATTTTTCTATTATTTTTTTGGTTATTATTGTGTATTCTTATTTTAGATATGGTAATCCTATATGCTCTTTCATTATGTATGGCCATACGTGATATATTTATGAAATAAGAATTGACTATGAAATAAAGAGTTTTAATCTATCTTTAATCTATCAATTAGCCAATCAGTCGAAAACGTTCGAAAAAAAATAAGCGCGAGGTTTTGCGTTTCGCGATGCAAATCGCATATCGTAAACTAAAGTTTTAATTAATTAAATAATTAATCTTTACGCACTAACTATAAACAAATGAGTAAGAACGTGGATCAGCGCACTCAACGACAAAAACAACAAGACGAAACCCGTGAAAAAATTCAGAGAGAACTAGACAAACGTCGTCTCTCTTTCGCCCGTAACAACGCCTATTTTACGGTGACGAGTAATACTCTAGAACCGAAAGTGCTTGAAGGTGCAAGTTTACTGACCGCCGAAAACCAGAGAGCTAACTCTTGCTCTCCCGCCCTGCTCTTCACCGCTCGAACGCCATGGAGTGAGCAATGCAAGACTCCAACAGAGCTTCTGCCGCCTAGCGCAACAACAACAGAAACTACTTCGACTACTACAACGGTCTCTGTCGCCAACAATGCAATAACGACTCCACCCTCTTCTTGTGCTGCGGGTAAAGCAACAACACAACCAAGTGCAAAAATCGGTGCAAACGGCAAAAACAAAGCTACGGTAGAAGAAGTGACAATTCTGCAAGCGGGTTCGCCCATTCAGACAGGCATGGATCGCTACATTAATATCTCCAAGCGCAAGCTAACACCCCCAAAAAACTCGGACGGCAATAAGCCCAAAATAAATCGTTCCAACAAAGGCCCTGTAAATCCCGAGCCATTAGATGAAAACAGATTTTCCATTCTGGCGGAGCCTGAAACAGAGTCTGAACAATTAGCCCCAAGGAAACTAAAGCCCCCACCTATTTTTATTCGGGAGAAGATCTCGAATACCCTAGTCAACAAAATAGTTGAGCTTGTCGGAAAAGATAACTTTCATGTTATTCCGCTTATGAAAGGGAATATAAGCGAAACTAAACTCCAAACCAAAACCGAAGACGATTTCCGAGCAGTGTCGAAGTACTTAAACGATGCCAAAAAGAATTACTACACGTACCAGCTGAAAAGTTGCAAAGGTTTGCAAGTTGTGCTTAAGGGAATAGAACCCGATGTGACCCCCTGCGAAATTACAGAGGCCTTAAAGAAAACGGTTTTTGCGCAAAAAATGTTATAAACATTTTGAACAAAAACAAGAAGCCGCAACCACTCTTCAAGGTCGAGCTGGAGCCAGACAGCAGAACTTTGAAAAAAAACGCAGTGCACCCGATCTACAAGTTGCAGTACCTTCTGCACCGTAGGATCACAGTGGAAGAGCCGCACAAACGGACCGGACCAGTGCAATGCACAAACTGCCAGGAATACGGTCATACCAGGGCTTACTGCACCCTCAGGTCAGTATGTGTCGCTTGTGGAAACTGCCACGGCTCCGAACCCTGCCCTGCCAACAAGGAAGACTCTCTCACTAAAAAGTGTGTAAACTGCCAAGGAAACCACACAGCTAACTACAGAGGCTGTCCAGTCTACAAGGCGATGAAAAGTCGGATGCAACGAGCAACAACGGCACGCTCCCTGAACACACAAAACACTTACATGAGATCACAAACGGCACCGGAAGTTTTCTTCGCAAAAGCAGCCAGATCATCATTTGGCCCTTCAATTACCACCAACGGAATTTCTTACGCCAGTGCTCTAAGATCAGGCACAGCTCACATAGAGCCGAAAGTTGATAACATCCAGCAGGCCATGGGACAGCCACAAAGTAACATGGAATCTATGATGATTACTTTGCAACAAAATATGATGGAATTTATGTCCTTCATGAAAACCACCATGCAAACCCTTATGCAAAACCAAAATATCTTACTACAAATGCTTGCAGCTCAGCAGTCCAAATAAACCATGCCTAGCCTTCGAATAACTCTGTGGAACGCCAACGGTGGTTCACGGCATAAACCTGAAATAACTCAATTTCTGAACGAAAACCACATCGACGTTATGTTGCTGGCAGAAACGCATCTCACCAGCAAATATAACTTCCAAATACGGGGATACACGTTCTATGGCACAGAACACCAACGGTTTGCTAAAACTCATCTGCAATCTACATCGATAAAATTACAGTTGGGCAACTACAACCTTGCCATTGCCGCTGTCTACTGCCCACCCCGCTTTACAGTCTCCGAAGACCAATTCATGGACTTCTACAATTCGCTTGGAGAGCGATTCATAGCAGCAGGAGATTACAACGCCAAGCACACGCACTGGGGATCCCGCCTTGTGACCCCCAAAGGAAGGCAACTATATAATGCACTCATTAAAACATGCAACAAACTGGACTACGTTTCACCAGGCAGCCCTACATACTGGCCTACAGATCCTAGAAAACTACCTGATTTAATTGATTTTGCTGTGACAAAAAACATCTCTCGCAATCTAATATCTGCAAAATCGCTTTTGGATCTATCATCGGACCACTCACCAGTGCTAATAACTCTTCTTCAAAGCCCGGAATTAATCGAGCACCCTCGCAGGCTGACGTCGCATCGAACCAACTGGCTGAAGTTCAAAAAGTACGTAAGTTCCCACATTGAACTAACTCCACAGCTCAACATCAAGGAGGACATCGACTGCTACGCCGATGCCCTGGAGTCTGTACTCGTCGCAGCAGCCAAAGTCTCAACACCGCAAGGGAGGGATGGGCACACACACCAACACAAAACTAACCATGAAATCGAACAGCTTGTTCTGGAGAAAAGACGTTTGAGACGTACTTGGCAAACCAGCAGATCGCCATCCTCAAAACAAAGTCTTAAAGAAGCTGGTCGCAGACTTACCAGGGCTCTAAGGCAAGAAGAAGAAAAAGCACAACGCCAGTACATTGAGAAACTTTCACCCACCAGCACTAAGCATCCCTTGTGGAGGGCCCACCCAAAACTAAGTGCGCCGGCCGAAACAGTAATCCCCATAAGAGACTCTTCAGGCAGCTGGGCCAGAAGCGACAAAGACAGAGCTTGTACATTTGCTTTACACCTTCGAAATGTTTTTCAGCCAAACCCTGCAACTATGTCATTCGCACTACCGTCGCCGTCAATTCGAATTGAATCAGAGACGGAGCCAATTCTGTTTCAACCAAATGAAATTGCAAAAGTAATCAGCGAGCAATTGAAACCAAAAAAGGCCCCAGGCGGTGATCAAATAACTCCCAAAATGTTAATCGAACTTCCAAACTGTGCAGTTGAGGTTATTTGTAAACTCTTCAACGGGATTACACGACTTGGCTATTTCCCAAAAAAATGGAAAAAATCGGTAATCATAATGATCCCAAAGCCAGGGAAAGATCACACAATACCAGCTTCGTATAGACGGATATGTTTACTCTCGTGTCTGTCAAAACTGCTCGAAAAATGCCTTCTGACGCGCATCATTCCATATCTGAAAGAGCACAACGTTATTCCAGCACATCAAATTGGCTTTCGAGAAAGCCATGGAACAATAGAGCAAGTCAACAGATTAACAACAGAAATAAGGACTGCATTCGAGCTTCGGGAATACTGCAGTGCGGTATTCCTTGACGTTGCACAGGCTTTCGACCGAGTCTGGCTTGATGGCCTTATCCATAAAATCAGAACGATCCTGCCAGGAAACACTCACAGGATACTGGAATCGTACCTTTACAACAGAGCCTTCGCCGTGAGATGCAACACCACAACATCCGATGACTACGCTATAGAGGCTGGAGTTCCCCAAGGTAGCGCCCTTGGTCCAACTCTATTTCTCCTCTACACCGCAGATATTCCCACGAACGAGCGGCTAACTACTTCTACATTCGCAGACGATACCGCGATCATAAGTCGGTCCAAATGCCCAACTCAGGCAACAGCACTACTAGCTGATCATCTCGTTGTAGTGGAGAGGTGGTTATCAGACTGGCGTATAAAAATAAATGCGCAAAAGTGTAAACACATAACGTTTACTCTTAACAGACAAACGTGTCCCCCGCTAACCCTGAATAACACGCCACTTCCACAAGCAGAAGATGTAACGTACCTTGGCATCCACCTAGACAGGAGACTTACATGGCGGAGACATATCGAAGCTAAAAAAATTCACCTAAAACTAAAATCAAACAGTCTCCATTGGCTTTTAAACGCGCGCTCCCCCCTCTGCCTGGACTTCAAGGTCCTGCTCTACAATTCAACGCTTAAGCCAGTCTGGACCTACGGCTCCCAATTGTGGGGAAACGCGAGCAGCAGCAACATCGACATTATTCAGCGAGCACAATCAAAAATCCTGAGAACTATCACTGGGGCACCTTGGTATGTTCGGAACGACAACATCCACAGAGATCTTGGCATTCTACCCGTAAAAGATGAAATATCAAAACAAAAAGCGTCCTACCACACCAAGCTAACTTCTCATCCAAACCAGCTCGCCAGGGGCCTAGCCAGGGCTTCCATCCGGACCCGATAGCAACGCAATGACCTTCCAGCTCAGCAATAGTTATTAGAGCCCTAAATTTTCGCGCCAGTCACCTTGACTGTCAGATAGCTTTTTAATTTAAGATTCTATATACTTATTGTTAGTCTCAATTCAGAGAAGATCCAATAAATAAAATGCAAATGTAAAAAAAAAATAAAAAAAATCTATCTTTATGTACTGTTTTTTTTTTATTGTTTATTATAGTTACGTTATCTCTATCTCCTATTTGTTCTACCAAAGACCAATATAAACTCTAAGATGCGTAACGCCCATACATTGGTTTTGCAATATGCAGCTCGTTTTTTGGTGGCGACGAAAATTCCGCTATCTCCGCTCGCACAAAGTTGGGAGCGTAAAAATCTAAAAATAGAATTGCACGAATAAGGATGTGTGCGTATTTGTTCCAAAAGACGATTTTCGTCCAGAAATCATTTCTGGACTAAGAAACTAATTGTGTGTCAAAAGAACTTCTATGATTGAACAGGATGATTATTTAAATTGCATTTATGTATATATGGCAATGAAGCTTGATGTAAAACTTTTTTATATACCATAAAAATTAATATCTCCATATTTAATTCATAGTTTCATTTTACATATTTAAATTAAGGGGTTATCCGGGTCTTGACACTTCAAAAAATTCATTTTTTTCCAACTTTTTTATATAATAGTACAAAGTTTCAGGAATGTTGTCTGAAAATTTCAAGTCGATCGAAGCAAAACTGTAGGAATGGGAGAAATTTAAAGCCCAGGCGTCGAACGTCACAACGGGCCATTCGGGGTCTGGCGTCGGGCAGATGCGGCACTTTAAACGCGTTTTTCTCAAAACCATTTTTTTGAAGTCGGTAGTCACGATTTCTCAAAAACTATTGCACCGATAAACTTCTGCTTTTGCACACTTTTTTTTAGACATAATTCTCTTGTCCTTAACGGAGGGATTTTTTAAATTTTTAATTACAACTCATTTTGTAAGCCAAAATATGGCCAAAATTTTCGTAAAAAATGACACTTTATATGAAAAGCGCTACAAAAAATTCAATTTTTAATTTTTAAAAAAAATGGCTCTTAGAGGACAAGCGAGACACATTCACTATCAGAATAATTTTAGTTTTTTGATTTCAGATAAAAATTGGCGGAGATATTTTGCCTACCGCAAGGACACAATTTTTTATGAGGTCAAGTTCAAGCCTGTCTCAACGGCTCAATTTTAAAAATTTTTGGTTCAAATTTTTACACAATGTTGGTCAAACCATAAACATTAATGTACAATAAATGAAATTTGTGAAATTGTCGTAAGATCTTAAAAAAAAATTCACGAAAATAGGTTTTTTTTCGTGCTCCAAGACCCGGATAACCCCTTAAAGCTAAAAACAAAACTTTTAAATCAAAACAAATAAAACTGGCTTATTAAATTTAAAAATTTTTCAATAAAGCTTAATAGATTTGAATATAATATGATTATTAAACAAAAACAAAGCGAACTATATTTAAATTGAATATATCTAAAGGATATTTAATTAAATATATTTCGCTTTTTTTTTATCCATGGCTGTTTTTATTAACTTTAAAATGGAAATATTAAATTTAATTTTTTTTTCAAATATATTAAACTTTAATTCGAATAACATCATATCTAATATTATCAACCTGCATTTAAATCTATTCTTATTTACTCAAGCAGTTTTATTGTGTTTGTGTTAAAAGGTATGTTTTTATACCCTTGCAGAGGGTATTATAATTTTGGTCAAAAGTGTGCAACGCAGTGAAGGAGACATCTCCGACCCTATAAAGTATATATATTCTTGATCAGGATCACCTCCTGAGTTGATATAGCCATGTCCGTCTGTCCGTCTGTCCGTCTGTCCGTCTGTCCGTCTGTCCGTCTGTCCGTCTGTCTGTCCGTCTGTCTGTTTCTACGCGAACTAGTCTCTCAGTTTTAAAGATATCGAATTGAAACTTTGCACACACCCTTCTTTCCTTTGCACGCAGTATATAAGTCGGAACGGCCGGGATCGGCCGACTATATCCTATAGCTGCCATATAACTGATTGATCGGAAATGCCATAACTCTGCTGTTTGTTAAGTTAGGAAGTTGGGACTTTCTATGGGTTTTATATTTGGCCAATCAATCCGACGTACCAAATTTCATAAGGATCGGCCGACTATATCTTATAGCTGCCATATAACTGATTGATCGGAAATGCCATAACTTTGGTGTTTGTAAAGTTAGGAAGTTGGGATTTTCTATGGGTTTTATATTTGGCCAATTAATCCGACCTACCAAATTTCATAAGGATCGGCCGACTATATCCTATAGCTGCCATATAACTGATTGATCGGAAATGCCATAACTTTGGTGTTTGTTAAGTTAGGAAGTTGGGATTTTCTATGGGTTTTATTTTTGCCTAATCAATCCGACATATCAAATTTCATAAGGATCGGCCGACTATATTCTATAGCTGCCATATAACTGAACGATTGGAAATGATATAACTTTGGTGCTTTTAAAGTTAGGAAGTTGGGATTTTTTATGAGTATTAAGAATGCATTATGAATGATTTTGGAGAATATAATTTGCAGAATATTCTGCAAGGGTATTTCAACTTCGGCTCCGCCCGAAGTTAGCTTTCCTTTCTTGTTATAATTAATTTAAATATATAAAACGAAACATTTAATTTAATATCCAGATATTCATTTTTATTTATCCATCGTTTTTTTGTATACCTAATAAATATTTAAAGCTAATATTATTATTTTATAAAAAGTTAAACTATTTATAATAACACGAATTGAATTATAAAACTAAGCTACAGGATATCCTATTTATATTTAATATTACGTACATACATATTTATAACTTTTTTCCAAGTTGTCGAAAGCGTTTTGTTATATTTTTATACCCTTGCAGAGGGTATTATAATTTCAGTCAAAAGTTTGCAACGCAGTGAAGGAGACATTTCCGACCCAATAAAGTATATATATTCTTGATCAGCATCACCAGGAGAGTCGATATAGCCATGTCCGTCTGTCCGTCTGTCCGTCCGTCTCTCCGTCCGTCTGTCCGTCCGTCTGTCCGTCCGTCCGTTTCTACGCAAACTAGTTCCTCAGTTTTAAAGCTATCTGCTTGAAACTTTCCCAAAAGTTGTCTTTCTATTGCAGGTAGTATATAAGTCGGAACGAGCCGGATCGGGCCATTATATCATATAGCTGCCATATAACTGAACGATCGGAAATGCCACAACTTTGATGTTTTTAAAGTTAGGAAGTTGGGATTTTCTATGGGTTTTATTTTTGGCCGATCAGTCTGACCTACCAAATTTCATAAGGATCGGCTGACTATATCCTATAGCCGCCATATAACTGATTGATCGGAAATGCCATAACTTTGGTGTTTGTAAAGTTAGGAAGTTGGGATTATCTATGGGTTTTATTTGTGGCCAATCAATCCGACCTGCTAAATTTCATAAGGATCGGCCGACTATATCCTATAGCTGCCATATAACTGAACGATTGGAAATGACATAACTTTGGTGTTTTTAAAGTTGGGATTTTTTCTGAGTATTAAGATAGCATCATATGAATAACCGATCCGATTTTGGAGAATATAACTTACAGAATATTCTGCAAGGGTATATCAGCTTCGGCTCCGCCCGAAGTTAGCTTTCTTTCTTGTTTAGAATGTTTTTTCGGTGCCATTTTTTTTTAATTTTTCAATAAAATATTATTTATTTATTAGTGTCGCTTACAATTCACCCAAAAGCGCGCGTTTTACAAATCAAATTAAAAGGCGCAAAATCATTTAACCAAATTTAATATTCATAAGAAATACTACAAATGGGTAATTTTTATAAAATGTTTATATAATATTTAAGTATGTATTTGTATATTAACTATTTTAATTAGGTAGTATAATTAATATATTAACTATTTTAATTATTAAATAGTATATTCAATATATTGACTACTTAAATTATTTAAACCTTTTTTGTTTCCCCTTTGGGTTTCTCTTTTTTCTAAATAATTAAAAAATTTTAATTTACAAATATTTATATAAATTTAATTTATATTATGATAATAATTTTATATAATGTTATTATAATACGTATAATATAACAAGAAAGGAAAGCTAACTTCGGGCGGAGCCGAAGTTGAAATACCCTTGCAGAATATTCTGTAAATTATATTCTCCAAAATTATTCATATGATGCATTCTTAACACTCATAAAAATCCCAACTTCCTAACTTTAAAAACAACAAAGTTATGGCATTTCCGATCGTTCAGTTATATGGCAGCTGTAGGATATAGTCGGCCGATCCTTATGAAATTTGGTAGGTCGGATTGATTGGCCAAATATAAAACCCATAGAAAAACCCAACTTCCTAACTTTACAAACACCAAAGTTATGGCACTTCCGAACAATCAGTTATATGGCAGCTATAGGATATAGTCGGCCGATCCCGGCCGTTCCGACTTATATACTGCGTGCAAAGGAAAGAAGGGTGTGTGCAAAGTTTCAATTCGATATCTTTAAAACTGAGAGACTAGTTCGCGTAGAAACAGACAGACGGACAGACAGACGGACAGACGGACGGACGGACAGACGGACAGACGGACATGCTTATATCAACTCAGGAGGTGATCCTGATCAAGAATATATATACTTTATAGGGTCGGAGATTTCTCCTTCACTGCGTTGCACACTTTTGACCAAAATTATAATACCCTCTGCAAGGGTATAATACCACATATTTTTTAATCCATATATTTAAAATACAATAAATATAAAAATATTCATCCTGTTCAATCGCAAAATTTCTGAGGCTCCTAAAAATCGTTCACACGTCGCATGCTGAATACCCTAATGACAATTATTCCAATGTGAAGTCATGTATGAAATAAATTATGTTTTTTTTTTATACTTAGAAATATTTGGTCATTACTAAAAAAAATTTTACATTCGAATAATTAGTAAATAAAGTAAATATAAAGGCAATACAATATAAGTATTTTTAATAATGTTATAATTTTAAAATAAAGAGTATATTTCGACAGCGCGCTGCATCGAATTTCTTCTCTTGTGTGCACATCACATACATTCGTCGGCTGTCGCAGTACGCGCGCAAAAGAGCGGCTGGCTGTAGGGCGCTCTCTCGCTGGCTTTTGGGCAGAGAGCGAAAAGCCAGTTGAAAAGCCAGCACAAAAAACTCGTGTGCAAAATATATTGGTCTTTGGTTCTACCTTATAAGGACCTGTATATTTGAAATCTAACTTATGTCCTGTTTCATTTTTCAATAAAACCTGATCTCCTATTTTTAAATCGAAATCTAAACTAGTTTTATCGTAACTAATTTTTTGTTTTAACCTTTGAGATTCTAGCATTAGTCTAGCTCTCTTAAATGCCTGTTCTAATCTAAATTTGGATTCCTTAGCATAATCTTCTATATTATAAAGGGTTTTATTTTATCTATGCTATTTAAATGTTTTGGTAGATTTGAAATTTTACCAAAAACTAGCTCATATGGACAATAGTCATGTGCCATAGATGGGGTTGTATTAAAACAATAGACGAAGTATCGCAGCCATACATCCCAATCTGTTTTGTCAACTGAGATGTATGAACGAATGAACAGTCTGGTGGTGGTGTGCAGTTGAAGTTATGTTTTTAATATGTAAGTATTTACATAGATCTCCAATAATTGAATTTTTATATTCTGTTCCCATGTCCGTAATGAACGTCTTCATTGGACCGTACTTTAGAATAAAATCTTCAAATATAGCTTTTGCTACTGTATTTGCACTTTTATTTGGTATAGGTATAGCTACTAGGTATTTAGTTAAATCGCAGATGAGTGTTACTGCGTATATATTTCCATTATTTGATTTTGGAAGGGGACCTATAGTATCTACAATTACTATATCAAAAGCTCTTTGTGGAGTTTTGGTTATAGTTAGTGGGGTCTTAGTATGTTTAGTCGTTTTCGACTTTTGGCTCTTTATGTACTCTTTTATGTCTTTGGACATATTTTTCCAGTAATAGTGTCTCTGGACCTTGGCCAAGGTTTTTGTAATGCCTGTATGACCACCTTGTATTGGATCATCATGGAATGTAGACAATATAGCTTCTTTTTCTTTATTATTTTTTATTACGGTCACCGGGTTGAGTAGCGCTACTCTCAATGATTTCAATATATTATTGCCCATAATTTTAAAATTATCAATTGAAACATGTTCAAAGATATTTTCCCACGGTGCCACTTTGAGTTGCCTGACTTTGTGAATACCGGTCTGCTTTTCAAGCCTTTGAAAAAATTGACCTAAGTCAATGGTTCCATTAGTATACAAATCGCTAACATCATATCTTGCTGTAATTTTCTTTCCGTGCTTAAATAAACACATTTTATAATTTACATGCAAGGTCACTACTTTACGTACTTCATCGTTATTAATGACTTCATATACGTTGGGCTTTGAAGCTTTTTCTAGATATTGCTTATGCAATTCTATTTGTTCTTTTCCTGCGCAGGATTATTGTCTACTTTGGTTTCTGGTAGTGACTTTCAGAATTGTATTGTTTGTTTGTATATTTTTTAAGTCTGTGATGGTTATTCTAGAGAGCGCATCGGCTACATAGTTATCTTTACCCTTTAGATACTCTACCGTAAAATTATATTCCTCCAATTCAAGTCTCATTCGTGTTAGTTTGGAACTGGGATTTACCATTGAAAATAAGTAGGTAAGTGCTCTATGGTCTGTTTTGACAGTGAAGTGTATACCATAAATATATGGTCTGAAGTGTGTTATTGCCCAATGAATGGATGCTAATTCTTGTTCTGTAGTGCTCTATACTGGGTGCATAATGTTGTAAGTTGTTCATTGAATTGAGGCGGGAAGTTTCTTGCAAGTTGGGATAATACAATTTTTTGTCTGGTTTCTGAGTCAGTTTTTACTACTTCGCAGTTTGAAAGTGGTTCATGATGAATATTTTTGATATAAACTACTTGATCTGTGTTTGTGGTATTTAGTAATCTTATATATGCATTTTGGACTGTTGCGATATAGATACCATGCTGAATTTCTTGATTCGGAATTAATACACTGACTTCTTCTGAATTTATTTCGATTTTTCGCACGACTTGGGATCTTGCTGGCAGAATTAGGGAATTGTTGCCAGAACTGTATGTTATTTGAACATAAATTGGATATTTTAGGTTATTTGGTCTTATTATAAGCCAGTCTTCAGACGGCTTGAAGTCTAATTGACAGTTGTATCTTTTGATAAAATCGATTCCTAGTATTCCATCACATGGAATAGCGAATTGCATATTTACGATATGGAAATCATGTGGCATTATGTACTTTGAAGTTTGAATTTCAAGTTAACCCTTTTGATTTGGTAACATCCTGATTTATACCCTGTATGTTTATGATGTGATTATCTTGAATGTTTTGAAAATTATCGGAATTTTCCTTCAATATGGATATTTCCGCACCTGTGTCTAGTAGGAAAACTAATTCCTTTCTTGATGCTACGTTCATGAAAGTGACGAATGTATTTTGACTGAGATTTAGAGTGTGCATTTTTATGTTGTTTACTGTCGTGTATCTAAAGGTGGTTGGGAGTTTCCCGAATTTGTTTGTGCTACCCTAACGTTGTTATTGTGGTTGTTGTTGTTTTCCCCACGGCTGTTTCCGCCGTTGTTGTTTCCACCACGGTTGTTGTTTCTGTAATAACTGTTATTTCGGTTATTATTATTTCTGTTATAACCATTGTTTTGATTATATCCGTTATTGTTATTTCTGTTATAACCATCGTTTTGATTATATCCGTTATTCTGATAATATCTGGTATTGTTATAATTACCTCGATTATTACCTCTACCGCGATAATTGTTATTATAATTATTACCGCGATAATTAATTCCACGTTGGGTGTACAATATGGAATTGGCATTGCCTGTCATTTCAGTACTACATTGTATATACTTGGCGACGGCTTCGTTCATGGTTGCAAAATTGCCTGCTTCCAATATTGTTTTGAGGCGGCTATGCTCACAATTTTTGACCATTGTGGTGATGGCTTCCTTGGTGCTGAATTTGTCAGCGTGTACGAAGCTTCAAGGAGCTTTCGTAGGTTGTCAATTTCTGTGGTGAATTTTTCTGCAGTCTTACCCTTTTGGATTGTTTTTGCCATTTTGGCTTTAACCACGTCGGATGTTTCTCCGACTATAGTATCTTGCAGTTTTTTAATTAAATATTGTGGTTTCGTTTTGGACTCTGTATAATGTCTATCCAATTATTTTGGATTTGATGACTTCTACATCCAAAACCTCGAATGTACCTTTCGTAAGGTTAACCAACTTCAAAGCTGTTACGAATCTCTGAAGGTGTATCCTTTGCCCGTTAAACTCCGGGATGGCATTCGATATATCTTTAATGTATGCCCTTTGGGCAATTATCCCCTCAGCCATTGTGGTCGGATTTATTTCTACAATGCTGTTGTGAGAATCCGAGTCGGTCGATTCCCGGTCTGATAATTAAAATTGAATAAGGACTGCCGGAATAGTCAGGTTGTTTATATCTTTTTCCTCTATATCGGGATCTGTAGAGATAGGGTCGTCAGCCCCAGCTTGTACTGGTGGATGTGATGATTCTGACTCTTCTCTAGCTTCTATCTTCAACGGTGTGTTTAGGATAGTTGGTACTGAAATTTTTAAGTCGTACCTTTGCTTTATAGCTATAAGGTTATCCCGTAATTTATTTAAATATTTTGATACCTGAGATCAATGGGCTTTGTTTCTATGTCCTATTAGTATACGCGCTGTATTGAAGCGGGTTACTAATATTGCTGATGCTTGTTCACGGGGTCTTGATAGTGACTTATAAGATCTGTCAAAATCAATTTTTATATTATTTAGTTCTTTATATAATTCGTCCCATTCCATTATTTAATGAAATATGTCTTCCAAGTATCTTGTTATTGTTAATAACTGATTTAATTTTTAGGGTCGGGACGGTGCTCAATACTATCGTCTTCTGAGTACTTGAGCAATGTATCAAGGGAGAAAAGTCTAAGTTGTACCTATTCATATACTCATATTCGAATTCATTTATCAGTGGAGGCTCAGCTCCTTTTTTTTATTATTGATAATACCCTGTTCTGAAAGTTGGGTTCCCTATCAAGAGTAATTCTAATACACTCTGTAGTATTCATATTTATTTATTTTTATTTATTTATTTATTTATTTTCATTGTACATTAGGTAAGATTATTGGATAATGTAATAGATTATTGGATAAAATAACATCTATATTCAATATATCAATATATGGACATACATATCTTGAACATCTTTTTGTAATTATTGTTGGCGCTTTATGTATTTTATATTTTGTCCAGATCATTAGCCTGGCTTTTATTTATGGCTCTCTTCGATATACATTTATTATGAAAATTATATGCCTTGTAAAAAATAAATGCGCTCATAAAAAAGACAATGATTGACAATAAAATGTTCGTTAAATCTGTATTCATAGTATTGGTCTCTATTTTATTTATGACGTTTGCTGTGGAATCCACTTCTTTCACGTCTACTTAACCCATTTTGGGTGTTTTTCTTTTAGCTGCTATAAGATTTTTTATTTTAAGCGTGTAATTTAATTTATTATTTATTTGCCATTTAGTTCTCTTAGTTTAGGCTCATGTAGTTAAAAAAATTGCCTTATTGGACCTTCCTTCTTTTTTTTAAATTTGTTTTCAACATTCTATATAATTGAGTGCCTAGTTTTTGTATTGTTTTCAGGCCACACGCTTATTGGGCAACTTTAATGTCGCTCAATTTTACATTAATTTTTTTTATATAATATGAAAAAAAATATGCATCACAGTGCAATGAAAAAAAATTATGCAACGCAGTGCATGGTTAAAAAAAATGCGCTCTATGAAGCGCTGTCGGCTCGCTGGTGCTCCTTCGCTGGCGTAAGGGGCGGCCTACCCCTCACACTTGTTGTATCAGCTGCTGATGTCCTGGGCCTATGGGCTCAGGCGGTACCGGTGCTGGCTGCACAGGCTGAACTTCCTCGATGGTCTTCTATGTTGGGGCCCCGGTGCTGGCTGCACAGGTGTACTCGCAATGGGGCGAGCACAGTGGTCCCTCGCAGTCGTTCGGGCACTTCTTCTTCAGCTTGGGAATATTGATATTTTCTGGTGGAGGCAGTTTTTGGTTAGGTTTGGCAATATTTTGAATTACAGGGTAGGTGGATGTGTGTGTGGCTGTGATTTGATTTTTTCGATCGGTTAGTAAACTTTTTATATGTTCAACTTCGGCATGTATTTTTACCGAGTTGTTCCAACTTAATTCGTTTCCGCTGTTCAGCAGCTTCATTAATTCAGCGTTTCTGGCTTTTAATCTTTTCACCACGCCACTACGTTTTGCACACATCACACTCTACTCACTGCGTTTTTTTTTGTTAGTTGTTTCATCTGGTCCATCGGCTACTGCTGTTGTCCACCTTGTCCTGATTTTTCGCATTTGGGCTCGAACGTCACGGTCGCCATGTAATAGGTTAAATTGCTTTTCCCATGTTCCTCCAATAATATGAGTCCGATTTGGTTTCTTTTTGGTATTCTTTATTTATTATTTTTATTTCATTTATATTTGGAGCAGAGCAGCCGTTGTTGCCGCTCTGAGCTCAAAAGAGTTTCTTGCTTAGCTTAATTTACTTAGGAGCTAAAAAGGTCTAAGTGTCGTAGCGGCGCTGACAACAGCGGCAGCGGAGAGACGGCCTATATATTCTTAATATATAAGTTAACACCAGCCAACTGCCCCCTTCCGTATACCCCTCTTGAGCCCTACGACACCGAACACCGCACCATCCACCCCTCTCGGTTACCCACAAACTGGAACCCATTCCGTTCACCCTACTCAGTCATCAACAGCAACAATATTAAAGTGGCTATAATTCCAAGTGGCTGCAATAACACCGCCGAATTATGAAACCAGCGAACGCCAACGACGACAGCGATACAGCAACAGCGACCCAGCGACCCAGCGACCGAATGTCAACAACGTCGGAACGACAGCGACAGCGACGGAACGTCAGCGATCGAATTGCATCGGCAATAGCGCAATAGCGGAAGAACACCGAGCGTCGGCTAGCTGCCTCAGCTATAGCCGCCGCTACCCCTACCCTTCGCCGAGCCCAGGCATAAGTGCAGCGTTAGCATCTGGAGTGGAGAAACACTTCGGGTCAGACACCCAAAACCGTTGGTGTCGGCTTGGATATTTCCGCCACCGCTCTGCCAGCGGGCTGCTGACGTCGCGGCGCTGCCAAAGCCAACAAGCCACCAAAATATAATTGTTAGAATTAATTCTATTTGTACCCCCGATCCGAACACTACAATATTTCTAAATAATAAAACCGCTTGTAACGAAAGAAATCGATTACAGTTTTATTTTAAAGTAAAATCGTTTTTAAATAAAAAGGGAATAAGAAGGACGAAGGAAGAAGGACGAAGTAAGCAGGACGAAGGATCAGCAGGAAGGATCAGCATGAAAATAACATCTTTTAGGTAATATAAGGGGAATTATTCTCCCTCTGACCATGACTGGTCATAACTGGCGCCCGAGCAGTCTCCACTTCCTTGTGGAAGTGGAAGAAACGCCCCCAAAAAAGAAAAAAAGAAAAGGAAAGGGGAACAAATTCAGAATACGGTGTTGGTTGTGTAAAACTTTTTTTTTTTTTTTTTTTAAACATTTGCATTTTATTTATTGGATCTTCTCTGAATTGAGACTAACAATAAGTATATAGAATCTTAAATTAAAAAGCTATCTGACAGTCAAGGTGACTGGCGCGAAAATTTAGGGGCTCTAATAACTATTGCTGAGCTGGAAGGTCATTGCGTTGCAATCGGGTCCGGATGGAAGCCCTGGCTAGGCCCCTGGCGAGCTGGTTTGGATGAGAAGTTAGCTTGGTGTGGTAGGACGCTTTTTGTTTTGATATTTCATCTTTTACGGGTAGAATGCCAAGATCTCTGTGGATGCTGTCGTTCCGAACATACCAAGGTGCCCCAGTGATAGTTCTCAGGATTTTTGATTGTGCTCGCTGAATAATGTCGATGTTGCTGCTGCTCGCGTTTCCCCACAATTGGGAGCCGTAGGTCCAGACTGGCTTAAGCGTTGAATTGTAGAGCAGGACCTTGAAGTCCAGGCAGAGGGGGAGCGCGCGTTTAAAAGCCAATGGAGACTGTTTGATTTTAGTTTTAGGTGAATTTTCTTAGCTTCGATATGTCTCCGCCATGTAAGTCTCCTGTCTAGGTGGATGCCAAGGTACGTTACATCGTCAGCTTGTGGAAGTGGCGTGTTATTCAGGGTTAGCGGGGGACACGTTTGTCTGTTAAGAGTAAACGTTATGTGTTTACACTTTTGCGCATTTATTTTTATACGCCAGTCTGATAACCACCTCTCCACTACAACGAGATGATCAGCTAGTAGTGCTGTTGCCTGAGTTGGGCATTTGGACCGACTTATGATCGCGGTATCGTCTGCGAATGTAGAAGTAGTTAGCCGCTCGTTCGTGGGAATATCTGCGGTGTAGAGGAGAAATAGAGTTGGACCAAGGGCGCTACCTTGGGGAACTCCAGCCTCTATAGCGTAGTTATCGGATGTTGTGGTGTTGCATCTCACGGCGAAGGCTCTGTTGTAAAGGTACGATTCCAGTATCCTGTGAGTGTTTCCTGGCAGGATCGTTCTGATTTTATGGATAAGGCCATCAAGCCAGACTCGGTCGAAAGCCTGTGCAACGTCAAGGAATACCGCACTGCAGTATTCCCGAAGCTCGAATGCAGTCCTTATTTCTGTTGTTAATCTGTTGACTTGCTCTATTGTTCCATGGCTTTCTCGAAAGCCAAATTGATGTGCTGGAATAACGTTGTGCTCCTTCAGATATGGAATGATGCGCGTCAGAAGGCATTTTTCGAACAGTTTTGACAGACACGAGAGTAAACTTATCGGTCTATACGAAGCTGGTATTGTGTGATCTTTCCCTGGCTTTGGGATCATTATGATTACCGATTTTTTCCATTTTTTTGGGAAATAGCCAAGTCGTGTAATCCCGTTGAAGAGTTTACAAATAACCTCAACTGCACAGTTTGGTAGTTCGATTAACATTTTGGGAGTTATTTGATCACCGCCTGGGGCCTTTTTTGGTTTCAATTGCTCGCTGATTACTTTTGCAATTTCATTTGGTTGAAACAGAATTGGCTCCGTCTCAGAGTCAATTCGAATTGACGGCGACGAATGAATTAGTTGCAGGGTTTGGCTGAAAAACATTTCGAAGGTGTAAAGCAAATGTACAAGCTCTGTCTTTGTCGCTTCTGGCCCAGCTGCCTGAAGAGTCTCTTATGGGGATTACTGTTTCGGCCGGCGCACTTAGTTTTGGGTGGGCCCTCCACAAGGGATGCTTAGTGCTGGTGGGTGAAAGTTTCTCAATGTACTGGCGTTGTGCTTTTTCTTCTTCTTGCCTTAGAGCCCTGGTAAGTCTGCGACCAGCTTCTTTAAGACTTTGTTTTGAGGATGGCGATCTGCTGGTTTGCCAAGTACGTCTCAAACGTCTTTTCTCCAGAACAAGCTGTTCGATTTCATGGTTAGTTTTGTGTTGGTGTGTGTGCCCTTCCCTCCCTTGCGGTGTTGAGACTTTGGCTGCTGCGACGAGTACAGACTCCAGGGCATCGGCGTAGCAGTCGATGTCCTCCTTGATGTTGAGCTGTGGAGTTAGTTCAATGTGGGAACTTACGTACTTTTTGAACTTCAGCCAGTTGGTTCGATGCGACGTCAGCCTGTGAGGGTGCTCGATTAATTCAGGGCTTTGATGAAGAGTTATTAGCACTGGTGAGTGGTCCGATGATAGATCCAAAAGCGATTTTGCAGATATTAGATTGCGAGAGATGTTTTTTGTCACAGCAAAATCAATTAAATCAGGTAGTTTTCTAGGATCTGTAGGCCAGTATGTAGGGCTGCCTGGTGAAACGTAGTCCAGTTTGTTGCATGTTTTAATGAGTGCATTATATAGTTGCCTTCCTTTGGGGGTCACAAGGCGGGATCCCCAGTGCGTGTGCTTGGCGTTGTAATCTCCTGCTGCTATGAATCGCTCTCCAAGCGAATTGTAGAAGTCCATGAATTGGTCTTCGGAGACTGTAAAGCGGGGTGGGCAGTAGACAGCGGCAATGGCAAGGTTGCAGTTGCCCAACTGTAATTTTATCGATGTAGATTGCAGATGAGTTTTAGCAAACCGTTGGTGTTCTGTGCCATAGAACGTGTATCCCCGTATTTGAAAGTTATATTTGCTGGTGAGATGCGTTTCTGCCAGCAACATAACGTCGATGTGGTTTTCGTTCAGAAATTGAGTTATTTCAGGTTTATGCCGTGAAACACCGTTGGCGTTCCACAGAGTTATTCGAAGGCTAGGCATGGTTTATTTGGACTGCTGAGCTGCAAGCATTTGAAGTAAGATATTTTGGTTTTGCATAAGGGTTTGCATGGTGGTTTTCATGAAGGACATAAATTCCATCATATTTTGTTGCAAAGTAATCATCATAGATTCCATGTTACTTTGTGGCTGTCCCATGGCCTGCTGGATGTTATCAACTTTCGGCTCTATGTGAGCTGTGCCTGATCTTAGAGCACTGGCGTAAGAAATTCCGTTGGTGGTAATTGAAGGGCCAAATGATGATCTGGCTGCTTTTGCGAAGAAAACTTCCGGTGTCGTTTGTGATCTCATGTAAGTGTTTTGTGTGTTCAGGGAGCGTGCCGTTGTTGCTCGTTGCATCCGACTTTTC
The DNA here is from genome assembly GCF_018152115.1 of Drosophila rhopaloa. Lineage (NCBI taxonomy): Eukaryota > Metazoa > Arthropoda > Insecta > Diptera > Drosophilidae > Drosophila > Drosophila rhopaloa. Next base: position 783,196 of record NW_025335031.1, read on the forward strand.
ATCGCCTTGTAGACTGGACAGCCTCTGTAGTTAGCTGTGTGGTTTCCTTGGCAGTTTACACACTTTTTAGTGAGAGAGTCTTCCTTGTTGGCAGGGCAGGGTTCGGAGCCGTGGCAGTTTCCACAAGCTACACATACTGACCTGAGGGTGCAGTAAGCCCTGGTATGACCGTATTCCTGGCAGTTTGTGCATTGCACTGGTCCGGTCCGTTTGTGCGGCTCTTCCACTGTGATCCTACGGTGCAGAAGGTACTGCAACTTGTAGATCGGGTGCACTGCGTTTTTTTCAAAGTTCTGCTGTCTGGCTCCAGCTCGACCTTGAAGAGTGGTTGCGGCTTCTTGTTTTTGTTCATAATGTTTATAACATTTTTTGCGCAAAAACCGTTTTCTTTTAAGGCCTCTGTAATTTCGCAGGGGGTCACATCGGGTTCTATTCCCTTAAGCACAACTTGCAAACCTTTGCAACTTTTCAGCTGGTACGTGTAGTAATTCTTTTTGGCATCGTTTAAGTACTTCGACACTGCTCGGAAATCGTCTTCGGTTTTGGTTTGGAGTTTAGTTTCGCTTATATTCCCTTTCATAAGCGGAATAACATGAAAGTTATCTTTTCCGACAAGCTCAACTATTTTGTTGACTAGGGCATTCGAGATCTTCTCCCGAATAAAAATAGGTGGGGGCTTTAGTTTCCTTGGGGCTAATTGTTCAGACTCTGTTTCAGGCTCCGCCAGAATGGAAAATCTGTTTTCATCTAATGGCCCGGGATTTACAGGGCCTTTGTTGGAACGATTTATTTTGGGCTTATTGCCGTCCGAGTTTTTTGGGGTGTTAGCTTGCGCTTGGAGATATTAATGTAGCGATCCATGCCTGTCTGAATGGCCGAACCCGCTTGCAGAATTGTCACTTTTTCTACCGTAGCTTTGTTTTTGCCGTTTGCACCGATTTTTGCACTTGGTTGTGTTGTTGCTTTACCCGCAGCACAAGAAGAGGGTGGAGACGTTATTGCATTGTTGGCGACAGAGACCGTTGTAGTAGTCGTAGTAGTTTCTGTTGTTGTTGCGCTAGGCGGCAGAAGCTCTGTTGGAGTCTTGCATTGCTCACTCCATGGCGTTCGAGCGGTGAAGAGCAGGGCGGGAGAGCAAGAGTTAGCTCTCTGGTTTTCGGCGGTCAGTAAACTTGCACCTTCAAGCACTTTCGGTTCTAGAGTATTACTCGTCACCGTAAAATAGGCTTTGTTACGGGCCAAAGAGAGACGACGTTTGTCTTGTTCTCTCTGAATTTTTTCACGGGTTTCGTCTTGTTGTTTTTGTCGTTGAGTGCGCTGATCCACGTTCTTACTCATTTGTTTATAGTTAGTGCGTAAAGATTAATTATTTAATTAATTAAAACTTTAGTTTACGATATGCGATTTGCATCGCGAAACGCAAAACCTCGCGCTTATTTTTTTTTTCGAACGTTTTCGACTGATTGGCTAATTGTTTTTCCGGAGCGTTAATAAAACACGTCTGCACGCAGCCGAATTGAATTGGTTTTTTTTTTTTTTTTTTTTTTTTTATTTTTATTTTTATTTATTTTTTTTTTTTAAACTAAGTTAAGTAAAATTGAAACAAAGGAAAAATGTTGCTTGTGTGAAGAAAAAATATTAAAGTGAAAATATTAAAATATTGGTGAAAGTTACACAGTTATCCGCTGCGGTGGGGGTGCTGCCGTTCAGAGCTGCCACTCCCCACGGGCGCAAAAAAAAATTGTGAATAAAAAAGTCGGTGAACCTGCCGCGGCGATTTGTCCATGCACACTGTTGCGCGGCATATTCGCGGGCACAAATAAAAAACCGAGTTAACAAAAAAGAAGGCAATAGTCCGCTGCGGCGATAAGTCCACCCCAATGGGTAGCTTAATCGCGAGCGTAAAAAAAATTGCGATAAATCATAATAAAAAACAAGATAACCGCTGCGGCAATTAATTTGCGAGCGGAAAAATATTTAAATAAAAAAATATAATAAAAAAATATAATAATAATCAGAAACCAATATTTTAAAAACTGTGTATGGCAATCTGCTGGAAAGGCTAACGAATGTGGAATGCATTCAAAAAAGCTGCCCAGTGGATTGTGTGGCAATCGTACCTTAGTACGCGAAACGCCAAAACGGACAAATACGGACCATCGCGCCTATTAACACACTTAGCAGATAAGAGAAAACACACAAATAAAAAACAAGAGAGAACGCTATAGTCGGGTGCCCCGACTATCAGATACCCGTTACTCTGGTAAAGGGAGTGCGAGGGAGATGGAGATAGAAACTTTGATCACGCATAACTTTTTAACGAATGGTCCGATTTGGAAAATTTCTTCTACATTTCGATAGGTATTGATAAACACAATAAAACTGCATTTTTATTTTTTCGAAATATTTAAATTTTTAAAATCGTATATAAGCGATTGTGGTCGTTAAAGGGGGCGTGGCACCGTTTTGAAACAAACTTGCGCTGCGTAGGAACTCCTAGAATCTGCATGCAAAATGCCAATCTTCTAGCTTTTATAGTTTCCGAGATCTCAGCGTTCATACGGACAGACAGACAGACGGACAGACAGACGGACAGACGGACAGACGGACAGACGGACATGGCTATATCGACTCGGCTAGTGACCCTGATCAAGAATATATATACTTTATAGGGTCGGAAACGCTTCCTTCTAGCTGTTACATACTTTTGCACGAATACAATATACCCTTTTACTCTACGAGTAACGGGTATAATAAGGAAAAAATACACCAAGAAATCTGACCAAAATTTTTTTTTTTTTAAAACAAAAATGAAACGAAAAACTAATTCTTATTTACTTTCAGAATAATAACCTTGTAAGAAGGAGTCTAAATAAACAACATTGAACAATTCCATTAAAAACAAGCCAAAGAGGCCAATAAAGGGTGAGTGAAACAATTTCATACACATATTTCCCTATTAATAAAAATAAAGAAAAATCGAAAATACAGTTAAAAAACAAATTCCTACAAATAAGTTTATCAAAAAAAAAAAAAACAAAAAAATATAATTTAGAAATTAAATTCTTACAAATAAAAATTTATTTTACTATCTAATAAAAATTTGAAAAAGCTATTTAAACATAATTTTGATAACAATTTAAATCCAAGAAATAAATCTGTTGCCAACCATCCCTCTTCGACCCGAGATAAAAGAAAAACTTAAGACTCCCCATTAAACCAATTTCAACAAAAAAATACCCTTTTACGATTCAAAATGGAGGAAATGAAGGAGGTACTAAACCGACTTGACTCCACTATTGCGGCCTTAACCACACAAATGGTGGGCATGAAGGAGGATGTTAAGAAAATGGGGGCTAGGGTAAATGTTCTTGAAACCGACCTCGAGCGGCGTAACCCAGTAGCAAATATACCGCTACCACTAACGCGCCCTCGTACAGAGTACGAACTCAAAGAGTCTCCGGCAGTGCCGGATTGTGTAAAAGAACTTCTAACTTTCGAGGGGGATTCCGAGAAGTATGTTTCTTGGGTTAATAGGGCCCAATCCATTATTAACGACTATGAAGTCATCCGGGAAAGACCCTTGTATAGGTCAGTTATCGTCCAAATTAGGCAGAAGATTAGAGGCAACGCCGATATGGCGCTTAATGCCTACAACGTAAAGGATGATGACTGGGACGAAGTTAAAAGGGTACTAGCGCTACACTATGCCGACAAAAGAGATGTCGGTACGTTGGAGTATGAGCTAACCCAAATGACCCAGGGCAGTCAGAAATTAGAGGACTTCTACCTTAAGGTAAATAACCATATCTCCCTAATCATGAATAGTATAAAAAGCATGGGTTACTCCACGGAGATAACAAACGCTTTCCTTGCTGGGCAAAGGGACAAGGCCCTCAACGCCTTTATTAGAGGGCTAAGTGGCGACGCGTCTAGGCTTTTAATAATACGTAAGCCTGCAGACGTCCACGAAGCATACTCCATTTGTGTGGAGTTGCAGATAATGGAACCAAGGAACCCTACACCTAGAGCGCCCTTATTTAAACAAACCTTTAACCAAGGTTACCAAGGCTATAGACAGCCCAATTCACCGAGATTCCCTCAGACACATCAAATTAATTATAGGCCACAGATGAGTTCAGGTCACAACTATGCTCCAAGTGGAAGCATACAGGGCCCACCAAGATTTCAGGGGGCTAGACCAGCTATTAAATATGAGCCGAACCAATCAGGTCAGAGCTATAGGTCCAATTTCAACTCGCGTCAAGGAGAGGCCGGCGGCATCAAACGAAGCCCGAGCGCTAACTCCAACCTGAATCCCTTCCGTAAAGCACAAAGGCTTTACAATATACAGTCCACTTCATTCTCGAACCCCGCCTCCAATGAATACTACCAACAAGAGTCTGGTAACGAGGCTGAGGAACTATCGGACCCACCTCAAGGGGTAGAATATTGTTCCCCCGTACAAGAAGTAGCCTGTGTTAGCGATGGGGAACCAAATTTTATGACCGACGCCTCTCTAGTATACCATACATAGAATATGAGACTAGAAATGGGGCTAAGCTACAATTCCTCATAGACACCGGCGCCCGAAAGAGGTCCGCGTTCAAGTCTTGGAAAAATATTACTTCACCAGGATGGCGAGTATTATTCGTGCACAGCTTTCGACCTGCACCATTTGTAAGCTGCAAAAATACGACAGGCACCCCAATAAACCCTTGCTGCAACCAACCCCTATCCCAAATTACCCGTGTGAAATACTTCATATCGACGTTTTCACATTAGAAAAGAAAATTTATCTCAGTTGCATCGACAAATTCTCCAAGTTTGCCAAACTTTTTCCCTTACAATCAAAGTCAGCGATTCATCTCCGCGAGACCCTATTAGATGCACTTCATTATTTCACCGCACCTAGAATGATTGTGTCGGACAACGAAAGAGGTCTTCTGTGCCCAACTGTCCTGAATTATTTGCGAACACTAGGAATTGAGCTATACCATACTCCTACTCAAAAAAGCGAAGTAAACGGCCAGGTTGAAAGATTTCATTCTACATTCATGGAAATATATCGATGCTTGAAGAAGGAATATCCGACTTTCAAACCCACCGAACTTATACCTATTGTCACAGACAGGTACAATAACTCTGTCCACTCGGTGACGAATAAAAAACCCGTAGATATTTTCTTTAATCGTACCTCTAGAATAAATTACCAGGGTTTGGCCAATTTCAAAGAGCAAACTTTTGAAGATATTCGAGGTCTCATAGAATATAAACAAACACTGACCAACAATGGGCGCAATAAAAATAGAAGCGACCCAATTTCTTACGAACAGGGTGACACGGTATAAGTCGCCAACAAACAGATTAAAACTAAAGAAAAGCAGCGGTTCAAGCCTGAAGAGGTTCAGGATGACCGTAGGGTCACTATAAAAACAAGATCGGGAAAAATTTTTCACAAATCTCATTTAAAAAAGTAATTTGGGAACTCCTAAGGAAAAATTTTACTCTCGATTTCCAGACCGGGAGGGCTGCCAACAGATTATTTTAATTTTTTTACAACTGTTTCACAATAAAAACATAAAGGGAAGTGTGTATTAAATGTTTCACTAACTCATAACCTCCTTCAAAAACCAATTAAATCAACTAAAAATTTTTTTAGCACTTAAGAAATATAAAAGAAAATAGTTAAGCAACACTTAGATTAAGAAGAAAATTATACTAAAGGATAAAGGGTAATGATAAGACACAAGAAAACACGAATAAAAACACCTAGACTAAGAAAGAATAACGACCTAACTATAAGAATCTACATTTTTTATTTAACCTTTTGCTGACACTATAAGCGCGTCCGCAATCTATGTGGCGGCAACCCTTCATATTTTTAAATATGATTCACCGGTCGTCCCCTTACAACAAGGCACCGTCTGGAGAACCAATGGCGTCTTCAAACTGGCTCACATCATAAGTTTAGGGCGCATGCAGCAGCTCATCGACCAGATAGCAGACGAAGCTAAGTTAATCACGGACCAACGGATCGGTGCTTTGGTGGACCATTATCTGCAACAGGCTACAGAAGGGATCTCGCGCATGAATAGCGCACCGTCACGGAGGCAACGCTCGATCGACTGGCTAGGATCAGCTTGGAAATGGGTCGCGGGATCACCGGACAAATCGGATTTGAATGCCATTTTGAAAGAAGAAGACAGCCTGGCAAGGAACAACAACCAACAAATACGGATCAACAATAAGCTATTTGACTCAGCACAAGAATCAATCCAGAAGCTGAATGACGTAATAGGGACGGTCAACGCAATAGAAGGGGATTTCCACGTGAAAACAGCCATTCTCCACAAGGCAATCATAATTGCGGACCAGGTCAACGAGATACTGAGAGCCTGCCAACTAGGAAAGACTGGAGTGGTCAACACGAACCTCTTGGACCACGAGGAGGTCGACACGATTCTGGCAGAGGTGGACAGCCTCCCGTATCAAAACGTCGTGGAAGCAGTTGAGTTTTCCCGACCTACAATCCTCACAAACGGGACTACTCTCCTGTATATCCTGGCAATGCCCAAAGTGGTGGACAGGAGATATCGACTGATGAAAATTTACCCAACGACATCGGATGGTAAACAAGTGGTACTAAAATACACCACACTGGCAATGGACAGCTTGGAAACGTATGCGCTACTCGGAAATTGCATATCGATCGGTAACACAACCGTGTGCCGAGAAAAAGACCTACTCAAGTTGGATGAGGACAGTTGTATACCGAGATTGCTAAAAGGAGGCCAAGCCGAATGTGATTTCCTGAGGACTAACCAGGAAACAGTGGAACTCATCGACGACGGGACAATCTTTCTAACTAACTTCAACGGATCGGAAATTGTGGAACGAATTCAACTACGTATGCCATTCCAACATCCGACCACTATTTCCTAGGGTTTTGATTAAAAACCTGAAAAATCGAGGTGAGTTTCTTTGGATTTGAGCCTTGTCATATGGGTGGGGGTCATGGTTTTTTTTTCGAAAAATTTTTTCAAATGATTTTTTTTACTGTAAATGACACTTTCTTCGAAATTTTGTAACGAATTCAACTAGGTATGCCATTCCAACATCCGACCACTATTTCCCAGGGTTTTGATTAAAAAACCTAAAAAAAGAGCTGATATGATTTCTTGTCGAAAAAATTTTTCAAATTATTTTTTTTTCTGTAAATGACACTTTGTTGGAAATTTTGTAACGAATTCAACGAGGTATGCCGTTCCAACATCCGACCACTATTTCCCAGGGTTTTGATTAAAAACCTGAAAAATCGAGGTGATTTTCTTTGGACTTGAGCCTTGTCATAAGGGTGGGAGTCATGGTTTTTTTCGAAAAAATTTTACAAATGATTTTTTTTCTATAAATGACACTTTGTTGGAAATTTTGTAACGAATTCAACGAGGTATGCCGTTCCAACATCCGACCACTATTTCCCAGGGTTTTGATTAAAAAACCGAAAAATCGAGCTGATATTATCCGGATCTGGGCCTTGTCATAATGGGGTGGGGGACATGATTTCTTGTCGAAAAAATTTTTCAAATCATTTTTTTTTTTCTGTAAATGACACTTTGTTGCAATTTTTGTAACGAATTCAACTAGGTATGCCATTCCAACATCCGAACACTATTTCCCAGGGTTTTGATTAAAAAACTGAAAAATCGATCTGATTTTATCCGGATCTGGGTCTTGTCATAATGGGGTGGGGGACATGATTTCTTGTCGAAAAAATTTTTCAAATCATTTTTTTTTTCTGTAAATGACACTTTGTTGGAAATTTTGTAACGAATTCAACTAGGTATGCCATTCCAACATCCGACCACTATTTCCCAGTGATTGTAGGGGGCGATCCTTCCACAAAAAGCACTTGAGGCACAGCAAAGATTCCCACGGCGCAAACGTAATGGAAGACGAAAAAAAATGAAGAAGTCGGGGGCGTCGTGAGGCTCTATTTTAAAAATTGCGTCGAGCCGGACAGCGCTGTCGATTTTGGACCCCACGGTTGCCGAACAAATCTGTTCGCCTCCCACGTTGGTGGTCGGCAAGCGGAAACTCGACGCTAGCGAAGCGTCGATACAGCTCATAGGCGTACACGGGTCGATGAGCGCCGCAGTGTCGAAGACTCGACTCCCGGTCTCTAACCGCACCAAAGCCGTCGGTAGGAGGTTGACGCTGTGCCGCTGTAAGAGGGACGTTAAGGACGGAGCGGTGACCGCAAGCTGCGTGGCACCCCGACGAATAGCAGAAAATTGCCGCGGAGTGTCAGATGAGTGCCGTGGAGTGGCGGACGATTGCCGAGGAGCGGCTGAGGAATGCCGTGGAGTTGCGGACGAGGGTCGAGGAGCGGCTGTAGAATGCCGTGGAGTGGCGGACGAGGGCCGAGGAGCGGCTGAGGAGTGTTGCGGAGTGCTGCCGGGCAGGACTGCCGTGATGCCATCGGTGGCTCCGAGAGATGAAGCAGAGTGTGGTGATCCTGGCCGCAAGTTTTGCAGCGATCACCTCGCCGACACGCTCCGTCGGAGTGCTCGTGGGCCAAACAGCGGCGGCAGTACCGGTTGGCAAGGACAGCCCGGAGCCTCTTCTCGGCACTCAGACGGAGGAACCGACGACACTTCAGAAGTTGATGGATCCCGCTACAGACTCGGCAACGGTAGGATTGCATACCTCGAGTTCGTCTGTGCTCCAATGCGATGGCGCTGCACGGACGTGGAGACATCGTGTGAGATCTGATTGGCGGAATAGGACAAAATAAAAAATTTGGATCAGTAGTGATAAGAACTGTGAATTGGAACTACGGGTTGGAACTATTAATTGACGCTACGAATCGAAGTGATGAATTGAACCACCGGAGTGAAGGGTCGACTGGTTATTGCGGGCAGGCGGACTCTTCCATTGGAAGAAGGACGACCTTCGCTATGGGACGCTTAATGAGTCCCCGTGCAGTGCGGATGTCGACCACAAGAACATGGCCATCGGCTCTTGGAAACACCACAGCGATTCTGCCTAATCGCCACTCATTGGACGGAAGGTTGTCTTCCTTGACTACCACCATGTCCCCGGCACGGAGATTTCTTGTAGGGGTTCCCCACTTATTCCGCTTATGGAATTCCTTGAGGTACTCCTCCTTCCATCGCAGACGAAATTGTTGATGAAGAGCCTTCAGATGCTGCCAGCGGTTTATAATAGATGTGGTGTCCCCCTTTATCTCGGGTTCGACCATGGCGAGGAGGGGCCCTCCAACAAGAAAGTGCCCAGGCGTAAGTGCCAACAGGTCAGTGGGGTCTTCGGACATCGGCGCGAGCGGACGCGAATTCAGGCATGCTTCGATCCTAGCTAGAAGCGTGGACAGCTCTTCGAATGCATATTTTCGCGTCGCCGTAGACTTGTAGAACAGGGTCTTGAAGCTCTTAACACCTGCTTCCCACAAACCTCCCATGTGGAGTGCTCCCGGAGGAATGAATTGCCAGAGCAGCTGCTGGTGACTATAGGCACCTGTCACAGCTTCCTTGAGAGCTTGGAGAAACTCGCGGGAGAGTAAGGCAGCCGCACCCACAAAGGTCTTGCCATTGTCCGACTGAACTTGACGGGGGCATCCTCTTCGGGACACGAACCGGGCGAAGGCGGCGAGAAACTTCTCAGTCGTAAGGTCGGAAGTAGGTTCTAAATGGATGGCCTTAGTGGCGAAGCACACCAACACCAGCACATACCCTTTCGTAATGAGACAGGCTCGTCCCGTGTAGTTTTTGATGTCAAAGGGACCGGCATAGTCCACACCGGTATATGTGAAAGGGCGCGAGAAGGACGTTCGTTCTTTTGGTAAGTCTCCCATCAGGTGCGTTTGCAACCTCTTTTTGTGGATGATGCAGACCTTGCATGAATATATGACGGACTTGACCAAATTCCTCACCCTCGGGATCCAGAACTTGAAACGGATCAAACGGATCATAAGCTGATTGCCACCGTGCAGCGTTATGCGATGCGTAAAATGGACGAGGAGTCGAGACAGATGGCAATCGTATGGAAGGATGACAGGATGCCGTTCATCATACTGGAGAAGTTCGGAAGCCGTGACTCGGCCGCATGCTCTCATGAGCCCTTGGGAATCAATGAACGGGTTCAGGTTTTGGACCAGGCTTGATGCTAGCACTGGCCGTTTCTGGCTTAAGCAGCCCATCTCAAGGGCAAAGTGCCTGCGTTGCGTGACGGAAATCAGGAGCCGCTCGGCCGACGCAATTTCAGGAGCTGTCAAGGGATCCTCAAACGGGGACATGAGCTTTCGCGAACGCTGGATGAACCGATGAGCGTAAGCGAGGACTCGCAACGCCTTTTGATTAAAAAACCGAAAAACCGAGCTGATATTATTCGGATCTGGGCCTTGTAATAATTGGGTGGGGCACATGATTTCTTGTCGAAAAAATTTTTCAAATCATTTTTTTTTCTGTAAATAACACTTTGTTGGAAATTTTTTAACGAATTCAACAAGGGTTCTTATTAAAATTTTTCAAATGATTTTTTTTTCTGTAAATGACACTTTGTTCGAAATTTTGTAACGAATTCAACTAGGTATGCCATTCCAACATACGACCACTTTCCCAGGGTTTTAATTAAAAAAGCGAAAAATCGAGGTGATTTTCTTCGGATTTTGGATTTGTCATAAGGGATGGGGTCCGGTTTTTTTTTTGAAAAAATTTTTCAAATGTATTTTTTTTTCTGTAAATGACACTTTGTTGAAAATTTTGTAACGAATTCAACTAGGTATGTCATTCCAACATCCGACCACTATTTCCCAGGGTTTTGATTAAAAGCATGAAAAATCGAGGTGATTTAGATTTGAGCCTTGTCATAAGGGTGGGGGTCATGGTTTTTTTTGGAAAAAATTTTTCAAATGATTTTTTTTTTCTGTAAATGACACTTTGTTGGAAATTTTGTAATGAATTCAACGAGTCGAATTCAACATTCGACCACTGTTTCCCATGGTTTTGATTAAAAAACCGAAAGAACGAGCTGATATTATCCGGATCTGGACCTTGTCATAATGGGGTGGGGGACATGGTCTTTTGTCGAAAAAAGTTTTCAAATTATTTTTTTCTGTAAATAACACTATGTTGGAAATTTTTTAACGAATTCAACAAGGTATGCCATTCCATTATCCGACCAATATTTCCAAGGGTTTTGATTAAAAACCTAAAAAATCGAGGTGATTTTCTTTGGATTTGAGCCTTGTCATAAGGGTGGGGGTCATGGTTTTTTTGGAAAAAAATTTTCAAATGATTTCTTTTTTCTGTAAATGACAATTTGTTGGAAATTTTGTAACGAATTCATCGAGGTATGATATTCCAACATACGACCACTATTTCCCAGAGTATTGATTAAAAAACCGAAAAATCGAGGTGATTTTCTTCGGATTTTGGATTTGTCATAAGGGATGGGGTCAGGTTTTTTTTTTTTTAATTTTACAAATGTTTTTTTTTTCTGTAAATGACACTTTGTTGGAAATTTTGTAATGAATTCAACGAGGTATTCCAACATTCGACCACTATTTCCCATGGTTTTGATTAAAAAACCGAAAAAACGAGCTGATATTATCCGGATCTGGACCTTGTCATAATGGGGTGGGGGACATGGTCTCTTGTCGGAAAAATTTTTTTAAATCATTTTTTTTCTGTAAATAACACTTTGTTGGAAATTTTTTAACGAATTCAACAAGGTATGCCATTCCAACATCCGACCACTATTTCACAGGGTTTTGATTAAAAACATGAAAAATCGAGGTGATTTTCTTTGGATTTGAGCCTTGTCATAAGGGTGGGGGTCTTGGTTTTTTTCGAAAAAATTTTTCAAATGATATTTTTTTCTGTAAATGACACTTTGTTCGAAATTTTGTAACGAATTCAACGAGGTATGATATTTCAACATACGACCACTATTTCCCAGGGTTTTGATTAAAAAACCAAAAAATCGAGGTGATTTTCTTCGGATTTTGGATTTGTCATAAGGGATGGGATCAGGTTTTTTTTTTTGTAAAAAATTTTACATATGTTTTTTTTTTCTGTAAATGACACTTTGTTCGAAATTTTGTAACGAATTCAACAAGGTATGCCATTCCAACTTCCGACCACTATTTCCCAGGGTTTTGATTAAAAACCTGAAAAAATCGAGGTGATTTTCTTTGGATTTGAGCCTTGTTATAAGGGTGGGGGTCATGGTTTTTTTTCGAAAAAATTTTTCAAATGATTTTTTTTTCTATAAATGAAACTTTGTTGGAAATTTTGTAACGAATTCAACTGGGTATGCCATTCCAACATCCGACCACTATTTCCCAGGGTTTTGATTAAAAACCTGAAAAATCGATGTGATTTGCTTCGGATTTGAGCCTTGTCATAAGGGTGAGGGTCATGGTTTTTTTTCAAAAGATTTTTCAAATGACTTTTTTTTCTATAAATGAAACTTTGTTGGAAATTTTGTAACGAATTCAACTAGGTATGCCATTCCAACATCCGACCACTATTTCCCAGGGTTTTGTTTAAAAACCTGAAAAATCGAGGTGATTTTCTTTGGATTGGAGCCTTGTCATAAGGGTCATGGTTTTTTTTCGAAAAATTTTTAAGTGATTTTTTTTTGTAAATGACACTTAGTTCGAAATTTTGTAACGAATTCAACTAGGTATGCCATTCCAACATCCGACTATTTCCCAGGGCTTTGATTAAAAACCTGAAAAATCGAGGTGATTTTCTTCGGATTTGAGCCTTGTCATAAGGGTGAGGGTCATCTGTTTTTGCAAAATAATTTTTGAATTGATTTTTTTTTCTGTAAATGACACTTTGTTCGAAATTTTGTAACGAATTCAACTAGGTATGTCATTCCAACATCCGACCACTATTTCCCAGGGTTTTGATTAAAAACCTAAAAAAATCGAGGTGATTTGGTTCGGATTTGAGCCTTGACATAAGGGCGAGAGACATGTTTTTTTTTCGAAAAAATTTTTTAAATTTATTTTGTTTTCTGTAAATGACACTTTGTTGGAAATTTCGTAACGAATTCAACTAGGTATGCCATTCCATCATCCGACCACTATTTCCCAGGGTTTTGATTAAAAACATGAAAATTCGAGGTGATTTTATTTGGATTTGAGCCTTGTCATAAAGGTGGGAGTCATGGTTTTTTTTTCGAAAAAAATTTTCAACTGATTTTTTTTCGTAAATGACATTTTGTTGGAAATTTTTTACGACAACGCCAAAATCCAAAGAAAATCACCTCGATTTTTCAGGTTTTTAATCAAAACCCTGTGAAATAGTGGTCAGATGTTGGAATGGCATACATAGTTGAATTCTTTACAAAATTTCCAACAAAATGTCATTTAGGAAAAAAAATCAGTTGAAAATTTTTTTCGAAAAAAAACCGTGACTCCCACCTTTATGACAAGGCTCAAATCCAAATAAAATCACCTCGAATTTTCATGTTTTTAATCAAAACCCTGGGAAATAGTGGTCGGATGATGGAATGGCATACCTAGTTGAATTCGTTACGAAATTTCCAACAAAGTGTCATTTACAGAAAACAAAATAAATTTGAAAAATTTTTTCGAAAAAAAAACATGACTCTCGCCCTTATGTCAAGGCTCAAATCCGAAGAAAATCACCTCGATTTTTCATGTTTCTAATCAAAACCCTGTGAAATAGTGGTCGGATGTTGGAATGGCATTCCTAGTTGAATTCGGTACAAAATTTCGAACAAAGTGTCACTTACAGAAAAAAATCCTTCGCTCCAAAGCTTTGATCCCACCAGCTCAATAGGGGTACATCCACGAGATAAGATATCTGCCGGATTCTGTCGTGACGGTACGTGCCTCCAAGTCATTCCCTTAGTTCTCTCCTGTATCTGCGAAATCCTGTTCGAAACGAAAATGTTAAAGTCCGAAGGAGGTTGACGGATCCAAGCCAAAACTATTGTCGAATCTGACCAACAATGAAAAGAGCAAGATCGAGGTGCAATTTGTGCCACTTGAGAGACAAGTTCGGACAGTAAAAGAGCGGCAGATAACTCCAACTTCGGAATCGTGAGGGTCTTCAAGGGTGCGACTCTTGATTTTGAGCAAAGTAGGTTCGAAGAAACTATGCCTTGGTTCTCTGATCGAACGTAAATGCAAGCTCCGTAAGCTGCCATGCTTGCATCGCAAAATCCATGTATTTCGCACGATGAGTTATGCTGTAGAACAAAGCGTGGAAATTTCAAGCAAGCAACTGCGGCGATCTGCGACATGTGCTCCAACCAAGCGGAATGTAAAGATTGCGGCAGAGACTCATCCAGTCGAGTTTATCCTTCCATAAGACCTGCATGAAAACTTTAAGTTTGGTTATGATCGGTGCTATTAATCCAAGGGGATCGTAAAACCTAGCGATAGCCGACAGAATGCTGCGCTTAGTTGCGGGTTTTTCAGTCCATTCGTTTGAGAAGCTGAAAAGCAAGCTATCCGATAGCGTGTCCCAAGATAAACCTAACGCCTTTGTAACGTCAGTTCCGTCGTGGAACTTTAAAGTTTTCTCCCGATCCGAGTCATCCACTCCTTCTAGCGCCGCAGGTTCGTTGGAACACCATTTGCGAATTGGGAAATGTCCTATTTCCAAGAGCGCCTTGATTTGTTGACGAATTTCAACGACCTCCTCAATGGTGTCTCCTCCTGCGATTAAATCATTGACGTAGAAATTTGTGCGTATGATTTTAGCTGCTACTGGAAACTCCGCTTCTTCATCGTAAGACAGCTGCTGCATTGCACGAATTGCCAAAAAAAGCAGCAGGCTTCGTGCCATAGGTTACGGTGTCGAGCGAGTAAACTTGTACCTCGTCTTCTGGCCGATCGCGCCACAAAATACATTGTAGAAACTGATGGGGATGTGTAACCCGAACGCAGCGATACATTTTGCAAATATCTCCACACAAAGCAACCTTGAAAAATCGAAAACGAAGCAGGGTAGTGAAGATTTTTGGTTGAATGGAAGGGCCAGCGTACAACAAATCGTTTAACGAATATCCCGAAGTGGACTTCGCGGAGCCGTCGAAAACAACTCGCAGTTTTGTCGTTGTGGTGGGGTAGGTAATATTGATGAGCTGCAGCATTTTTAGTTGCTAGAGACATGTGGCCAAGGTTTAGATACTCGTCTATAAAGGCTTTATATTGCGACTTCAGCTCTAAATTTCTAGCTAATTTGGCCTCGAGTGCTTTAAAACGAAGAAGCGCACGATCGAATGAATCTCCTAGAACATCGAAAGTAGTTTTGGCAGGAAGTAGTACCGAATATTGGCCAGATTCAAGCCGAGTGTATTCCTGCTGAAATAGCTGCTCGCATAGAGCTTCCTCTTTCGAAATGGTTTTTGTAGAATCTGCGCAATTGTCGATTTCCCAAAATTTCTTTAGTATCTCAGAGATCGACTCCGACTCCGAATGAGTGCTGGGCTCTTGAGATATGGAAACTAAAGATGAGCGACCGGAAGATCCTACTGTCAGACACCCTGAGACGATCCAGCCAAGTCTGGTTTTCTGCAGAGTGGGTAAATTGCTGCCTAATCGAATTTGTCCAATACAAAGCAGCTCGAAGAATATGCTTGCTCCAATAAGCAAGTCGATGCGTTGACTTTTGTAGAAGAGCGGGTCGGCGAGCTCGAGATTTTCCGGTATTTTCCATTCAGACGCGTTAAGATCGAAATGCGGGTGATAATCGGTTATTGACTGGGTGACAGCAGCTGAGAGCGAAGTGCTATACTTTGCGTTACTCGACTGCGCGAAAATATAAACCGATTTATCCGAAGCGAGCGAGGATTCACCGATTCCTGATATGGAGATGACTGACCGATGGACCTTGAGCTGAAGCTGATTGGCGAAACGAGAGGTGACGAAATTGATTTGAGAAGCCGAATCGAGCAGGGCTCTGCATGGCACGAACACGCCAGAGCGATTTTTTACGTAGACTATGGCGGTAGCAAGCAGCACGTATTCGGATCTAGTCGGCGATGAAGCTAAAGGCTGTATTTTGGACAAGGCTAGAGAGACGTGAGATGATCCTTGCGGAAGTATTTCTGGAGCAGGCTGGGGCAGGGTTGCAACGGGATTTGGTTCCAAGTGAAGAAGACTATGATGCCTCTGGCGGCAGTGTCTACAGTTGCCAGACTTGCATTGCTGTAGGCTGTGTCCCTTTCGTAGGCAGTTAAGGCAAAGATGTAGCCTTTTTGACTCTCTATACCGCTGATTGGGGTTCAATCCTAAGAATTGTGGACATTTTGTCAAATAATGTTCCCTAGACTCGCACAGGGTACATGCTGGCATAGTTGATGATGAAGCAATGAGGGTGCTACGACAAAATTTGCTAGCTACTTTTCCAACCTGTTTGCTAGGTGCTTGGCTTACCATAGCGTATTCCAAATTTTCCATCATGCGGCATCTAAGATCCAAAAACGATGAGAATTTATCCCAATTTGGCAGCTCCTTGGAAGGCAACCTTTCTTCCCACCTCTCCTGGGTCTGAATGTCCAGTTTTGAAACGATGAGATGGATTAAAAGGCCGTCATAGATTTCCTTCGTAGAGGCCATAGAAGCCAGGGCGCGCAAATGAGAATTTGCCTTGTCGCTCAACTGCCGCAGGCTACTTGCGGATCCCTTCTCCACCCCTGGTAGCTTGAATAAAGACCGAACATGAGCCTGAAAGTGCAATAATTTATTATCAAATCTCGAGGTTAATAATTCCAAAGCCCTGTCGTAATTATTTTCCGTGGGCTCTAGAGAGCGAATTGCATCCAGCGCTATGCCGTCCAAACATGCACGAAGATGCTGGAATTTTTCCACCTTTGTTAGGTCTTCGTTCTTTCCCACTACCGTGTTGAACATGGCGAAGAAATCCGGCCAATCGATGTATGCTCCGCCAAATCGCGGAAGCTGAAATTCCGGTAGCCTGGTGGGCCGCGAGTTGCACTTGAAGGCGGCAGTGTGGCCACCGAGGATGCCATGCAGCTCAGTTGAATTTGCCAACGACTTTCTCTTTTCACTATTGAGATGGCGGCAGATCCTTCCTTTCGTCTCACAATATGCCGTGGTAAAGGTTAAGCGCGCATCCGACTCCAGCTCCTAGATCACAAGCCGTTCGAGGTTAAGTCGAGAGCTATCGAAAGTCTGTAGGGTATTCGAAAGTCACCGCACGAAATTTGCACTGCACCTGCACTTGGGCCAGCGAAAACCAAAGACCGAATTTGAGGGTAATGACGGAATCGAAAACAAAGGGCAACGACCTCTGCCTGGCGCGCGAAGTTGTATAACACTTGCCGTTATGCAAAAGGTTCAGACTGTACAGCAGCCGATTCTAACTGTACACTGTATGTATGTATGTCGGTATGTGCGAATACCGTGCGAAGCGATGCGAAAAGGTTTGTGTGTGTGTGTGGCCCTGCCGCGGCACGTGCAAGGGGCGCTTAGAATTATTAAAACGATATTTAATAATTGCTTCACTTTAACACAAGTTCACGATCACGTCGGGGTCACCAATGTTTAGAGGAGGCATTCATTTATGCCACCTTTTTTGCGAATGTTTAACGAATTTTAAACTATGCGGTGTGTGAACGGTGTTAAAAGAAAAAGCCGAGAGTATGGTTCGATTTCAAATATATATGTTTTATTGCTGGAAGCGAGAGCGAACGAACTGCTTCGTACCAGCGATCAAAAGCGAATGCAAAAATGAGAGTGCGCAGGTCCGAGAGATCAGCGAGCGCAGTCGCTTATCTCGGCTTATCTCACCCACGCATGCAGATAGATAAATGAGAAGCTTTTGTTTACATTGTTGTTGTCAGTGATGCTGACCAAAATAGAAAACAATAAATGGTTTTAAAATGATTTTAAATTGATTTCTGCGGCTGCTCCCGACAGACACTTTGTTGGAAATTTTGTAACGAACTCAACAAGGTATGCCATTCCAACATCTGACCACTATTTCCCAGGGTTTGATTAAAAACTTGAAAAATCGAGATGATTTTCTTTGGGTTTTGGCGTTGTCGTAGGGGTGGGGTTCATCATTTTTTTTCGAAAAAATTTTTCTATTGATATTTTTTCTGGAAATTCTACTTTGTTGGAAATTTGTTAACGAATTCAACGAGGTATGACATTCAAACATTCGACCACAATTTCCCAGGTGTTTGATTAAAAACATGAAAAATCGAGATGATTTTCTTTGGATTTAAGCCTTGTCATAAGGGTGGGGGTCATGGTTTTTTTTCGAAAAAATTTTTCAAATGATTTTTTTTCGTAAATGACACTTTGTTGGAAATTTGGTAACGAATTCAACGAGATATGACATTCAAACATTTGACCACAATTTCCCAGGGGTTTGATTAAAAAACCGAAAAATCGAGTTGATTTTCTTTGGATTTTGGTTTTGTCATAAGGGTGAGTGTCATGTTTTTTTTCGAAAAAATTTTTCAACTAATTTTTTTTTCTGTGGGGGTGGGGGTCATGTTTTTTTTTTCAAAACAATTTTTCAAATGTTTTGTTTTTCTGTAAATGACACTTTGTTGGAAATTGTGTAACGAATTTAACTAGGTATGCCATTCCAACATCTGACCACTATTTCCCAGGGTTTTGATGAAAAACCTGAAAAATCAAGGTGATTTTGGATTTGAGCCTTGTCATAAGGGTGGGGGTCATCTGTTTTTTTCGAAAACATTTTTCAAATAATTTTTTTCTGTAAATGACACTTTGTTCGAAATTTTGTAACGAATTCAACGAGGTATGCCATTCCAACCACTATTTCCCAGGGTTTTGATTAAAAAACGAAAAATCGAGCTTATATTATCCGGATTTGGGACTTGTCATAATGGGGTGGAGGACATGATTTCTTTCCGAAAAAATTTTTTAAATGATATTTTTTTCTGTGAGTGACACTTTGTTGGTAACGAATTCAACTAGGTATGCCATTCCAACATCTGACCACTATTTCTCAAGGTTTTAATTAAAAACCTGAAAAATCGAGGTGATTTTCTTCGGATTTGATCCTTGTCATAAGGGTGGGGGTCATGTTTTTTTTATCGGAAAAATTTTTCAAATGATTTTTTTTTCTGTAAATGACACTTTGTTGGAAATTTTGAAACGAATTCAACTAGGTATGCCATTCCAACATCTGACCACTATTTCCCGGGGTTTTGATTAACAACCTGAAAAATCAAGGTGATTTTCTTTGGATCTGGGCCTTGTCATAATGGGGTGGGGGTCATGTTTTTTTTTATCGAAAAAATTTTTCAAATGATTTTTTTTCTGTTAATGACACATTGTTGGAAATTTTGTAACGAATTCATAAACGTATGCCATTCCTACATTCGACCACTATTTTCCCAAAACCGAAAAATCGAGGTGATTTTCTTTGGATTTGATCCTTGTCATAAGGGTGGGGGTCATGTTTTTTTTATCGGAAAAATTTTTCAAATGATTTTTTTTTCTGTAAATGACACATTGTTGGAAATTTTGTAACGAATTCAACTAGGTATGCCATTCCAACATTCGACCACTATTTCCCAGGGTTTTGATTAAAAACATGAAAAATCGAGGTGATTTTCTTCGGATCTGGGCCTTGTCATAATGGGGTAGGGGTCATGTTTTTTTATCAAAAAAATTTTTCAAATGATTTTTTTTTCTGTAAATGACACATTGTTGGAAATTTTGTAACGAATTCATAAACGTAGGCCATTCCTACATTCGACCACTATTTCCCATGGTTTTGATTAAAAAACCGAAAAATCGAGGTGATTTTCTCTGGATTTGAGCCTTGTCATATAGGTGGGGTTCATGGTTTTTTTCGAAAAAATTTTTCAAATGATTTTTTTTTCTGTAAATGATACTATGTTGGAAATTTTGTAACGAAATCAACGAGGTATGCCATTCCACATCCAAACACTATTTCCCAGGGTTTTGATTAAAAAACCGATAAATCGAGGTGATTTTCTCCGGACTTTGGCCTTGTCATAAGGGCGTTTTCGAAAAAAATTTTCAAACGATATATGCCATTCCAACATCTGACCACTAATTCCCAGGGTTTTGATTAAAAAACCGAAAAATCGAGGTGATTTTTTTTGGAAATGAGCCTTGTCATTTAGGTGGGGTTCATGGTTTTTTTTCGAAAAAATTTTTCAACTGATTATTTTTTTTGTAAATGAGACTTTGTTGGAAATTTTGAACGAATTCAGCTAGGTATGCCATTCCAACATCTGACCACTATTTCCCAGGGTTTTGATTAAAAAACCGAAAAATCGAGGTGATTTTCTTTGGATTTTGGCGTTGTCGTGAAAAAATTATGAACAACACATAATTTTTTTTCGAAAAAAATTTTCAAATGATATTTTTTTCTGGAAATGCCATTTTGTTGGAAATTTGGTAACGAATTCAACGAGGTATGCCATTCCAACATCTGACCACTATTTCCCAGGGTTTTGATTAAAAAACCGAAAAATCGAGGTGATTTTCTTTGGATTTTGGCGTTGTCGTAAGGGTGGGGTTCATAATTTTTTTTCGAAAAAATTTTTCAAATGATATTTTTTTCTGGAAATGCCATTTTGTTGGAAATTTGGTAACGAATTCAACGAGGTATGACATTCAAACATTCGACCACAATTTCCCAGGGGTTTGATTAAAAAACCGAAAAATCGAGTTGATTTTCTTTGGATTTTGGTTTTGTCATAAGGTTGGGGGTTATGTTTTTTTTTCGAAAAAATTTTTAAACTGATTTTTTTTTCTGTAAATGACACTTTGTTGGAAATTTTGTAACGAATTCAACTAGGTATGCCATTCCAATATCTGACCACTATTTCCCAGGGTTTTGAGTAAAACATAAAAAATCGAGGTGATTTTCTTTGCATTTGTGCCTTGTCATAAGGGGGGTCATGTTTTTTTTCGGAAAAATTTTTCAAATGATTTTTCTTTCTGTAAATGACATTTTGTTGGAAATTTTGTAACGAATTCAACTTGGTATGACATTCCAACATCTGACCACTATTTCCCACGGTTTTGATTAAAACCCTGAAAAATCGAGGTGATTTTCTTTGGATTTGAGCCTTGTCATAAGGGTGGGGGTCATGTTTTTTTTTATCGGAAAAATTTTTCAAATGATTTTTTTTTTCTGTAAATGACACTTTGTTGGAAATTTTGTAACGAATTCTACTAGGTATGCCATTCCAACATCTGACCACTATTTCCCGGGGTTTTGATTGACAACCTGAAAAATCGAGGTGATTTTCTTTGGATTTGAGCCTTGTCATATCATTTTTAAATGATATTTTTTCTGTAAATGACACTTTGTTCGAAATTTTGTAACGAATTCAACTAGGTATGCCATTCCATTATTCGATCACTATTTCCCAGGGTTTTGATTAAAAACATGAAAAATCGAGGTGATTTTCTTCGGATCTGGGCCTTGTCATAAGGGTGGGGCTCATGTTTTTTTATCGAAAACATTTTTCTAATGATTTTTTTTTGTAAATGACACTTTGTTGGAAATTTTGTAACGAATTCAACTAGGTATGCCATTCCAACAACTGACCTATATTTCCCAGGGTTCTGATTAAAAACCTGAAAAATCGAGGTGATTTTGGAATTGAGCCTTGCCATAAGGCTGGGGCTCATAATTTTTTTCGAAAAATTTTGCAAATGCCACTTTGTTGGAAATTTGGTAACGAATTCAACGAGGTATGACATTCAAACACTCGATTAAAAAACCGAAAAATCGAGTTGATTTTCTTTGGATTTTGGTTTTGTCATAAGGGTGGGGGTCATGTTTTTTTTTCGAAAAAATTTTTTTACTGATTTTTTTTTCTGTAAATGACACTTTGTTGGAAATTTTGTACGTAACGAATTAAACTAACTGACAAACTGACAACTATTTCCCAGAGTTTTGATTAAAAACCTGAAAAATCGAGGTGATTTTCTTCGGATTTGAGCCTTGTCATAAGGTTGAGGGTCAGTTTTTTTTTCGAAAAAATTTTTCAAATGATTTTTTTCGTAAATGACACTTTGTTGGAAATTTTTTTAACAAATTCAACTAGGTATGCCATTCCAACATCTGACCACTATTTCCCAGGGTTTTGATTAAAAACCTGAAAAATCAAGGTGATTTTCTTCGGATTTGAGCCTTGTCATAGGGGTGAGGGTCATGTTTTTTTTTAATAAATTTTTTAAATGATTTTTTTTTCGTAAATGACACTTTGTTGGAAATTTCCCAGGTTTTGATTACAAACATGAAAAATCGAGTTAATTTTCTTTGGATTTTGTCATAAGGGTGGGGGTCATGTTTTTTTTCGAAAAATTTTTTAAACTGATTTTTTTTCTGTAAATGACACATTGTTGGAAATTTTGTAACGAATTCAACTAGGTATGCCATTCCAATATCTGACCACTATTTCCCACGGTTTTGATTAAAACCCTGAAAAATCGAGGTGATTTTCTTTGGATTTGAGCCTTGTCATAAGGGTGGGGGTCATGTTTTTTTTATCGGAAAAATTTTTCAAATGATTTTTTTTTGGAAATGACACTTTGTTGGAAATTTTGTAACGAATTCAACGAGGTATGGCATTCAAACATTCGACCACAATTACCCAGGGGTTTGATTAAAAAACCGAAAAATCGAGTTGATTTTCTTTGGATTTTGGTTTTGTCATAAGGGTGGGGGTCATGTTTTTTTTTCGAAAAATTTTTTTAACGAATTCAACTAGGTATGCCATTCCAACATCTGACCACTATTTCCCAGGGATTTGATTAAAAACCTGAAAAATCGAGGTGATTTTCTTCGGATTTGAGCCTTGTCATAGGGGTGAGGGTCATGTTTTTTTTGGAATAAATTTTTCAAATGATTTTTTTTTCTGTAAATGACACTTTGTTGGAAATTTTGTAACGAATTCAACTAGGTATGCCATTCCAATATCTGACCACTATTTCCCAGGGGTTTGATTAAAAAACCGAAAAATCGAGGTGATTTTGTTTGGATTTGAGCCTTGTCATAAGGGTGGGGCTCATGTTTTTTATCGAAAACATTTTTCTAATGATTTTTTTTTTGTAAATGACACTTTGTTGGAAATTTTGTAACGAATTCAACTAGGTATGCCATTCCAATATCTGACCACTATTTCCCAGGGCTTTGATTAAACACGTGAAAAATCGAGGTGATTTTCTCGGATTTGAGCCTTGTCATAGGGGTGAGGGTCATGTTTTTTTTCGAAAAAATTTTTAAAATGATTTTTTTTCGTAAATGACACTTTGTTGGAAATTTCGTAACGAGTTCAACTAGGTATGCCCTTCCAACATCTGACCACTATTTCCCACGGTTTTGATTAAAACCCTGAAAAATCGAGGTGATTTTCTTTGGATTTGAGCCTTGTCATAAGGGTGGGGGTCATGTTTTTTTTTATCGGAAAAATTTTTCAAATGATTTTTTTTTTGTAAATGACACTTTGTTGGAAATTTTGTAACGAATTCAACTAGGTATGCCATTCCAACATTCGACCACTATTTCCCAGGGTTTTGATTAAAAACATGAAAAATCGAGGTGATTTTCTTCGGATCTGGGCCTTGTCATAATGGGGTGGGGGTCATGTTTTTTTTATCGAAAAAATTTTTCAAATGATTTTTTTTTGTAAATGACACTTTGTTGGAAATTTTGTAACGAATTCAACTAGGTATGCCATTCAAACATCTGACCACTATTTCCCAGGGTTTTGATTAAAAACCTGAAAAATCGAGGTGATTTTCTTTGGATTTTGATTTTGTTATAAGGGTGGGGGTCATGTTTTTTTTCGAAAAAATTTTTCAAATTATATTTTTTTCTGGAAATGCCACTTTGTTGGAAATTTGGTAACGAATTCAACGAGGTATGACAATCAAACATTCGACCACAATTACCCAGGGGTTTGATTAAAAAACCGAAAAATCGAGTTGATTTTCTTTGGATTTTGATTTTGTTATAAGGGTGGGGGTCATGTTTTTTTTCGAAAAATTTTTTTAACTGATTTTTTTCTGTAAATGACACTTTGTTGGAAATTTTGTAACGAATTCAACTAGGTATGCCATTCCAACATCTGACCACTATTTCCCAGGGTTTTGATTAAAAAACCGAAAAATCGAGGTGATTTTCTTTGGATTTTGGCGTTGTCGTAAGGGTGGGGTTCATAATTTTTTTTCGAAAAAATTTTTCAAATGATATTTTTTTCTGGAAATGCCATTTTGTTGGAAATTTGGTAACGAATTCAACGAGGTATGACAGGGGTTTGATTAAAAAAACCGAAAAATCGAGTTGATTTTCTTTGGATTTTGATTTTGTCATAAGGGTGGGGGTCATGTTTTTTTTTCGAAAAAATTTTTCAACTGATTTTTTTTCTGTAAATGACACTTTTATGGAAATTTTGTAACGAATTCAACTAGGTATGCCATTCCAACATCTGACCACTATTTCCCAGGGTTTTGATTAAAAAACCGAAAAATTGATGTGATTTTCTTTGGATTTTGGCGTTGGGGTTCATAATTTTTTTTCGAAAAAATTTTTCAAATGATATTTTTTTCTGGAAATGCCATTGTGTTGAAAATTTGGTAACGGATTCAACGAGGTATGAGATTCAAACATTCGGCCACAATTTCACATGGGTTTGATTAAAAAACCGAAAAATCGAGTTGATTTTTCTTTGGATTTTGGTTTTGTCATAAAGGTGGGGGTCATGTTTTTTTTTCGAAAAATTCAACTAGGTATGCCATTCCTACATCTGACCACTATTTCCCAGGGTTTTGATTAAAAACCTGAAAAATCGAGGTGATTTTCTTCGGATTTGAGCCTTGTCTTCAGGGTGAGGGTCAGTTTATTTTTCGAAAAAATTTTTCAAATGATTTTTTTTTCGTAAATGACACTTTGTTGGAAATTTTTTAACGAATTCAACTAGGTATGCCATTCCTACATCTGACCACTATTTCCCAGGGTTTTGATTAAAAACCTGAAAAATCGAGGTGATTTTCTTCGGATTTGAGACTTGTCATAGGGGTGAGGGTCATGTTTTTTTGGAATAAATTTTTCAAATGATTTTTTTTCTGTAAATGACACTTTGTTGGAAATTTTGTAACGAATTCAACTAGGTATGCCATTCCAACATCTGACCACTATTTCCCAGGGTTTTGATAAAAAAACCTGAAAAATCGAGGTGATTTTCTTTGGATTTGAGCCTTGTCATAAGGGTGGGGGTCATGTTTTTTTTTATCGAAAACATTTTTCTAATGATAGGTAGGTATGCCATTCCAACATCTGACCACTATTTCCCAGGGTTTTGATTAAAAACCTGAAAAATCGAGGTGATTTTCTTTGGATTTTGGCGTTGTTGTAAGGGTGGGGTTCATAATTTTTTTTCGAAAAATTTTTCAAATTATATTTTTTTCTGGAAATGCCACTTTGTTGGAAATTTGGTAACAAATTCAACGAGGTATGACAATCAAACATTCGACCACAATTACTCAGGTATGACATTCAAACATTCCACCACAATTACCCAGGGGTTTGATTAAAAAACCGAAAAATCGAGTTGATTTTCTTTGGATTTTGATTTTGTCATAACGGTGGGGGTCATGTTTTTTTTTCGAAAAAATTTTTCAACTCATTTTTTTTTTTTAAATGACACTTTGTTGGAAATTTTGAAACGCATTCAAATAGGTATGCCATTCCAACATCTGACCACTATTTCCCAGGGTTTTGATTAAAAAACCGAAAAATCGAGGTGATTTTCTTCGGATTTTGGCGTTGTCGTAAGGGTGGGGTTCATCATTTTTTTTCGAATAAATTTTTCAAATGATATTTTTTTCTGGAAATGCCATTTTGTTGGAAATTTGGTAACGAATTCAACGAGGTATGCCATTCCAACATCTGACCACTATTTCCCAGGGTTTTGATTAAAAAACCGAAAAATCGAGGTGATTTTCTTTGGATTTTGGCGTTGTCGTAAGGGTGGGGTTCATAATTTTTTTTCGAAAAATTTTTCAAATGATATTTTTTTCTGGAAATGCCATTTTGTTGGAAATTTGGTAACGAATTCAACGAGGTATGACATTCAAACATTCGACCACAATTTCCCAGGGGTTTGATTAAAAAACCGAAAAATCGAGTTGATTTTCTTTGGATTTTGGTTTTGTCATAAGGTTGGGGGTTATGTTTTTTTTTCGAAAAAATTTTTAAACTGATTTTTTTTTCTGTAAATGACACTTTGTTGGAAATTTTGTAACGAATTCTACTAGGTATGCCATTCCAACATCTGACCACTATTTCCCGGGGTTTTGATTGACAACCTGAAAAATCGAGGTGATTTTCTTTGGATTTGAGCCTTGTCATATCATTTTTAAATGATATTTTTTCTGTAAATGACACTTTGTTCGAAATTTTGTAACGAATTCAACTAGGTATGCCATTCCATTATTCGATCACTATTTCCCAGGGTTTTGATTAAAAACATGAAAAATCGAGGTGATTTTCTTCGGATCTGGGCCTTGTCATAAGGGTGGGGCTCATGTTTTTTTATCGAAAACATTTTTCTAATGATTTTTTTTTTGTAAATGACACTTTGTTGGAAATTTTGTAACGAATTCAACTAGGTATGCCATTCCAACAACTGACCTATATTTCCCAGGGTTCTGATTAAAAACCTGAAAAATCGAGGTGATTTTGGAATTGAGCCTTGTCATAAGGCTGGGGCTCATAATTTTTTTTCGAAAAATTTTGCAAATGCCACTTTGTTGGAAATTTGGTAACGAATTCAACGAGGTATGACATTCAAACACTCGACCACAATTTCCCAGGGGATTGATTAAAAAACCGAAAAATCGAGTTGATTTTCTTTGGATTTTGGTTTTGTCATAAGGGTGGGGGTCATGTTTTTTTTTTCGAAAAAATTTTTTTACTGATTTTTTTTTCTGTAAATGACACTTTGTTGGAAATTTTGTACGTAACGAATTAAACTAACTGACAAACTGACAACTATTTCCCAGAGTTTTGATTAAAAACCTGAAAAATCGAGGTGATTTTCTTCGGATTTGAGCCTTGTCATAAGGTTGAGGGTCAGTTTTTTTTCGAAAAAATTTTTCAAATGATTTTTTTCGTAAATGACACTTTGTTGGAAATTTTTTAACAAATTCAACTAGGTATGCCATTCCAACATCTGACCACTATTTCCCAGGGTTTTGATTAAAAACCTGAAAAATCAAGGTGATTTTCTTCGGATTTGAGCCTTGTCATAGGGGTGAGGGTCATGTTTTTTTTTTAATAAATTTTTTAAATGATTTTTTTTTTGTAAATGACACTTTGTTGGAAATTTCCCAGGTTTTGATTACAAACATGAAAAATCGAGTTAATTTTCTTTGGATTTTGTCATAAGGGTGGGGGTCATGTTTTTTTTCGAAAAAATTTTTAAACTGATTTTTTTTTCTGTAAATGACACATTGTTGGAAATTTTGTAACGAATTCAACTAGGTATGCCATTCCAATATCTGACCACTATTTCCCACGGTTTTGATTAAAACCCTGAAAAATCGAGGTGATTTTCTTTGGATTTGAGCCTTGTCATAAGGGTGGGGGTCATGTTTTTTTTTATCGGAAAAATTTTTCAAATGATTTTTTTTTTGGAAATGACACTTTGTTGGAAATTTTGTAACGAATTCAACGAGGTATGGCATTCAAACATTCGACCACTATTTCCCAGGGGTTTGATTAAAAAACCGAAAAATCGAGTAGATTTTCTTTGGATTTTGGTTTTGTCATAAGGGTGAGGGTCATGTTTTTTTTTTCGAAAAATTTTTTAACGAATTCAACTAGGTATGCCATTCCAACATCTGACCACTATTTCCCAGGGATTTGATTAAAAACCTGAAAAATCGAGGTGATTTTCTTCGGATTTGAGCCTTGTCATAGGGGTGAGGGTCATGTTTTTTTGGAATAAATTTTTCAAATGATTTTTTTTTCTGTAAATGACACTTTGTTGGAAATTTTGTAACGAATTCAACTAGGTATGTCATTCCAATATCTGACCACTATTTCCCAGGGGTTTGATTAAAAAACCGAAAAATCGAGGTGATTTTGTTTGGATTTGAGCCTTGTCATAAGGGTGGGGCTCATGTTTTTTATCGAAAACATTTTTCTAATGATTTTTTTTTGTAAATGACACTTTGTTGGAAATTTTGTAACGAATTCAACTAGGTATGCCATTCCAATATCTGACCACTATTTCCCAGGGCTTTGATTAAACACCTGAAAAATCGAGGTGATTTTCTCGGATTTGAGCCTTGTCATAGGGGTGAGGGTCATGTTTTTTTTCGAAAAAATTTTTAAAATGATTTTTTTTCGTAAATGACACTTTGTTGGAAATTTTGTAACGAATTCAACTAGGTATGTCATTCCAATATCTGACCACTATTTCCCAGGGGTTTGATTAAAAAACCGAAAAATCGAGGTGATTTTGTTTGGATTTGAGCCTTGTCATAAGGGTGGGGCTCATGTTTTTTATCGAAAACATTTTTCTAATGATTTTTTTTTGTAAATGACACTTTGTTGGAAATTTTGTAACGAATTCAACTAGGTATGCCCTTCCAACATCTGACCACTATTTCCCACGGTTTTGATTAAAACCCTGAAAAATCGAGGTGATTTTCTTTGGATTTGAGCCTTATCATAAGGGTGGGGGTCATGTTTTTTTTATCGGAAAAATTTTTCAAATGATTTTTTTTTTTGTAAATGACACTTTGTTGGAAATTTTGTAACGAATTCAACTAGGTATGCCATTCCAACATTCGACCACTATTTCCCAGGGTTTTGATTAAAAACATGAAAAATCGAGGTGATTTTCTTCGGATCTGGGCCTTGTCATAATGGGGTGGGGGTCATGTTTTTTTTATCGAAAAAATTTTTCAAATGATTTTTTTTTTGTAAATGGCACTTTGTTGGAAATTTTGTAACGAATTCAACTAGGTATGCCATTCAAACATCTGACCACTATTTCCCAGGGTTTTGATTAAAAACCTGAAAAATCGAGGTGATTTTCTTTGGATTTGAGCCTTGTCATAAGGTTGGGGGTCATGTTTTTTTATCGAAAACATTTTTCTAATGATAGGTAGGAATGCCATTCCAACATCTGACCACTATTTCCCAGGGTTTTGATTAAAAACCTGAAAAATCGAGGTGATTTTCTTTGGATTTGAGCCTTGTCATAAGGGTGGGGGTCATGTTTTTTTTATCGAAAACATTTTTCTAATGATAGGTAGGTATGCCATTCCAACATCTGACCACTATTTCCCAGGGTTTTGATTAAAAACCTGAAAAATCGAGGTGATTTTCTTTGGATTTTGGCGTTGTTGTAAGGGTGGGGTTCATAATTTTTTTCGAAAAAATTTTTCAAATTATATTTTTTTCTGGAAATGCCACTTTGTTGGAAATTTGGTAACGAATTCAACGAGGTATGACAATCAAACATTCGACCACAATTACTCAGGGGTTTGATTAAAAAACCGCAAAATCGAGTTGATTTTCTTTGGATATTGATTTTGTCATAAGGGTGGGGGTCATGTTTTTTTTCGAAAAATTTTTTTAACTGATTTTTTTCTGTAAATGACACTTTGTTGGAAATTTTGTAACGAATTCAACTAGGTATGCCATTCCAACATCTGACCACTATTTCCCAGGGTTTTGATTAAAAAACCGAAAAAATCGAGGTGATTTTCTTTGGATTTTGGCGTTGTCGTAAGGGTGGGGTTCATAATTTTTTTCGAAAAAATTTTTCAAATGATATTTTTTTCTGGAAATGCCATTTTGTTGGAAATTTGGTAACGAATTCAACGAGGTATGACAGGGGTTTGATTAAAAAACCGAAAAATCGAGTTGATTTTCTTTGGATATTGATTTTGTCATAAGGGTGGGGGTCATGTTTTTTTTTCGAAAAAATTTTTCAACTGATTTTTTTTTCTGTAAATGACACTTTCATGGAAA
This sequence comes from Drosophila rhopaloa, assembly GCF_018152115.1. Lineage (NCBI taxonomy): Eukaryota > Metazoa > Arthropoda > Insecta > Diptera > Drosophilidae > Drosophila > Drosophila rhopaloa. The sequence continues at coordinate 813,249 of NW_025335031.1, forward strand.
TTTTGTAACGAATTCAACTAGGTATGCCATTCCAACATCTGACCACTATTTCCCAGGGTTTTGATTAAAAAACCGAAAAATTGATGTGATTTTCTTTGGATTTTGGCGTTGGGGTTCATAATTTTTTTTCGAAAAAATTTTTCAAATGATATTTTTTTCTGGAAATGCCATTGTGTTGGAAATTTGGTAACGGATTCAACGAGGTATGAGATTCAAACATTCGGCCACAATTTCACATGGGTTTGATTAAAAAACCGAAAAATCGAGTTGATTTTTCTTTGGATTTTGGTTTTGTCATAAAGGTGGGGGTCATGTTTTTTTTTCGAAAAATTTTTTTAACGAATTCAACTAGGTATGCCATTCCTACATCTGACCACTATTTCCCAGGGTTTTGATTAAAAACCTGAAAAATCGAGGTGATTTTCTTCGGATTTGAGCCTTGTCTTCAGGGTGAGGGTCAGTTTATTTTTCGAAAAAATTTTTCAAATGATTTTTTTTTCGTAAATGACACTTTGTTGGAAATTTTTTAACGAATTCAACTAGGTATGCCATTCCAACATCTGACCACTATTTCCCAGGGTTTTGATTAAAAAACCGAAAAATTGATGTGATTTTCTTTGGATTTTGGCGTTGGGGTTCATAATTTTTTTCGAAAAAATTTTTCAAATGATATTTTTTTCTGGAAATGCCATTGTGTTGGAAATTTGGTAACGGATTCAACGAGGTATGAGATTCAAACATTCGGCCACAATTTCACATGGGTTTGATTAAAAAACCGAAAAATCGAGTTGATTTTTCTTTGGATTTTGGTTTTGTCATAAAGGTGGGGGTCATGTTTTTTTTCGAAAAATTTTTTTAACGAATTCAACTAGGTATGCCATCCCTACATCTGACCACTATTTCCCAGGGTTTTGATTAAAAACCTGAAAAATCGAGGTGATTTTCTTCGGATTTGAGCCTTGTCATAAGGTTGAGGGTCAGTTTTTTTTTCGAAAAAATTTTTCAAATGATTTTTTTCGTAAATGACACTTTGTTGGAAATTTTTTTAACAAATTCAACTAGGTATGCCATTCCAACATCTGACCACTATTTCCCAGGGTTTTGATTAAAAACCTGAAAAATCAAGGTGATTTTCTTCGGATTTGAGCCTTGTCATAGGGGTGAGGGTCATGTTTTTTTTTAATAAATTTTTTAAATGATTTTTTTTTGTAAATGACACTTTGTTGGAAATTTCCCAGGTTTTGATTACAAACATGAAAAATCGAGTTAATTTTCTTTGGATTTTGTCATAAGGGTGGGGGTCATGTTTTTTTTCGAAAAAATTTTTAAACTGATTTTTTTTTCTGTAAATGACACATTGTTGGAAATTTTGTAACGAATTCAACTAGGTATGCCATTCCAATATCTGACCACTATTTCCCACGGTTTTGATTAAAACCCTGAAAAATCGAGGTGATTTTCTTTGGATTTGAGCCTTGTCATAAGGGTGGGGGTCATGTTTTTTTTATCGGAAAAATTTTTCAAATGATTTTTTTTTTGGAAATGACACTTTGTTGGAAATTTTGTAACGAATTCAACGAGGTATGGCATTCAAACATTCGACCACAATTACCCAGGGGTTTGATTAAAAAACCGAAAAATCGAGTTGATTTTCTTTGGATTTTGGTTTTGTCATAAGGGTGAGGGTCATGTTTTTTTTTCGAAAAATTTTTTTAACGAATTCAACTAGGTATGCCATTCCAACATCTGACCACTATTTCCCAGGGATTTGATTAAAAACCTGAAAAATCGAGGTGATTTTCTTCGGATTTGAGCCTTGTCATAGGGGTGAGGGTCATGTTTTTTTTGGAATAAATTTTTCAAATGATTTTTTTTCTGTAAATGACACTTTGTTGGAAATTTTGTAACGAATTCAACTAGGTATGTCATTCCAATATCTGACCACTATTTCCCAGGGGTTTGATTAAAAAACCGAAAAATCGAGGTGATTTTGTTTGGATTTGAGCCTTGTCATAAGGGTGGGGCTCATGTTTTTTATCGAAAACATTTTTCTAATGATTTTTTTTGTAAATGACACTTTGTTGGAAATTTTGTAACGAATTCAACTAGGTATGCCATTCCAATATCTGACCACTATTTCCCAGGGCTTTGATTAAACACCTGAAAAATCGAGGTGATTTTCTCGGATTTGAGCCTTGTCATAGGGGTGAGGGTCATGTTTTTTTCGAAAAAATTTTTAAAATGATTTTTTTCGTAAATGACACTTTGTTGGAAATTTTGTAACGAATTCAACTAGGTATGTCATTCCAATATCTGACCACTATTTCCCAGGGGTTTGATTAAAAAACCGAAAAATCGAGGTGATTTTGTTTGGATTTGAGCCTTGTCATAAGGGTGGGGCTCATGTTTTTTATCGAAAACATTTTTCTAATGATTTTTTTTTTGTAAATGACACTTTGTTGGAAATTTTGTAACGAATTCAACTAGGTATGCCCTTCCAACATCTGACCACTATTTCCCACGGTTTTGATTAAAACCCTGAAAAATCGAGGTGATTTTCTTTGGATTTGAGCCTTATCATAAGGGTGGGGGTCATGTTTTTTTATCGGAAAAATTTTTCAAATGATTTTTTTTTTTGTAAATGACACTTTGTTGGAAATTTTGTAACGAATTCAACTAGGTATGCCATTCCAACATTCGACCACTATTTCCCAGGGTTTTGATTAAAAACATGAAAAATCGAGGTGATTTTCTTCGGATCTGGGCCTTGTCATAATGGGGTGGGGGTCATGTTTTTTTATCGAAAAAATTTTTCAAATGATTTTTTTTTGTAAATGGCACTTTGTTGGAAATTTTGTAACGAATTCAACTAGGTATGCCATTCAAACATCTGACCACTATTTCCCAGGGTTTTGATTAAAAACCTGAAAAATCGAGGTGATTTTCTTTGGATTTGAGCCTTGTCATAAGGTTGGGGGTCATGTTTTTTTTATCGAAAACATTTTTCTAATGATAGGTAGGAATGCCATTCCAACATCTGACCACTATTTCCCAGGGTTTTGATTAAAAACCTGAAAAATCGAGGTGATTTTCTTTGGATTTGAGCCTTGTCATAAGGTTGGGGGTCATGTTTTTTTTATCGAAAACATTTTTCTAATGATAGGTAGGAATGCCATTCCAACATCTGACCACTATTTCCCAGGGTTTTGATTAAAAACCTGAAAAATCGAGGTGATTTTCTTTGGATTTTGGCGTTGTTGTAAGGGTGGGGTTCATAATTTTTTTCGAAAAAATTTTTCAAATTATATTTTTTTCTGGAAATGCCACTTTGTTGGAAATTTGGTAACGAATTCAACGAGGTATGACAATCAAACATTCGACCACAATTACTCAGGGGTTTGATTAAAAAACCGAAAAATCGAGTTGATTTTCTTTGGATTTTGATTTTGTTATAAGGGTGGGGGTCATGTTTTTTTTCGAAAAATTTTTTTAACTGATTTTTTTTCTGTAAATGACACTTTGTTGGAAATTTTGTAACGAATTCAACTAGGTATGCCATTCCAACATCTGACCACTATTTCCCAGGGTTTTGATTAAAAAACCGAAAAATCGAGGTGATTTTCTTTGGATTTTGGCGTTGTCGTAAGGGTGGGGTTCATAATTTTTTTTCGAAAAAATTTTTCAAATGATATTTTTTTCTGGAAATGCCATTGTGTTGGAAATTTGGTAACGGATTCAACGAGGTATGAGATTCAAACATTCGGCCACAATTTCACATGGGTTTGATTAAAAAACCGAAAAATCGAGTTGATTTTTCTTTGGATTTTGGTTTTGTCATAAAGGTGGGGGTCATGTTTTTTTTCGAAAAATTTTTTTTAACGAATTCAACTAGGTATGCCATCCCTACATCTGACCACTATTTCCCAGGGTTTTGATTAAAAACCTGAAAAATCGAGGTGATTTTCTTCGGATTTGAGCCTTGTCTTCAGGGTGAGGGTCAGTTTATTTTTCGAAAAAATTTTTCAAATGATTTTTTTTTCGTAAATGACACTTTGTTGGAAATTTTTTAACGAATTCAACTAGGTATGCGATTCCAACATCTGACCACTATTTCCCAGGGTTTTGATTAAAAACCTGAAAAATCGAGGTGATTTTCTTCGGATTTGAGCCTTGTCATAGGGGTGAGGGTCATGTTTTTTTTGGAATAAATTTTTCAAATGATTTTTTTTTCTGTAAATGACACTTTGTTGGAAATTTTGTAACGAATTCAACTAGGTATGCCATTCCAACATCTGACCACTATTTCCCAGGGTTTTGATTAAAAACCTGAAAAATCGAGGTGATTTTCTTTGGATTTGAGCCTTGTCATAAGGGTGGGGGTCATGTTTTTTTATCGAAAACATTTTTCTAATGATAGGTAGGTATGCCATTCCAACATCTGACCACTATTTCCCAGGGTTTTGATTAAAAACCTGAAAAATCGAGGTGATTTTCTTTGGATTTTGGCGTTGTTGTAAGGGTGGGGTTCATAATTTTTTTTCGAAAAAATTTTTCAAATGATATTTTTTTCTGGAAATGCCACTTTGTTGGAAATTTGGTAACGAATTCAACGAGGTATGACAATCAAACATTCGACCACAATTACTCAGGTATGACATTCAAACATTCCACCACAATTACCCAGGGGTTTGATTAAAAAACCGAAAAATCGAGTTGATTTTCTTTGGATTTTGATTTTGTCATAACGGTGGGGGTCATGTTTTTTTTTCGAAAAAATTTTTCAACTCATTTTTTTTTTTAAATGACACTTTGTTGGAAATTTTGAAACGCATTCAAATAGGTATGCCATTCCAACATCTGACCACTATTTCCCAGGGTTTTGATTAAAAAACCGAAAAATCGAGGTGATTTTCTTCGGATTTTGGCGTTGTCATAGGGGTGAGGGTCATGTTTTTTTTCGAAAAAATTTTTAAAATGATTTTTTTTCGTAAATGACACTTTGTTGGAAATTTCGTAACGAATTCAACTAGGTATGCCATTCCAAAATCCGACCACTATTTCCCAGGGTTTTGATTAAAACATAAAAAATCGAGGTTATTTTCTTTGGATTTGTGCCTTGTCATAAGGGGGGTTATGTTTTTTTTTCGGAAAAATTTTTCAAATGATTTTTCTTTCTGTAAATGACATTTTGTTGGAAATTTTGTAACGAATTCAACTAGGTATGCCATTCCAACATTCGACCACTATTTCCCAGGGTTTTGATTAAAAACATGAAAAATCGAGGTGATTTTCTTCGGATCTGGGCCTTGTCATAATGGGGTGGGGGTCATGTTTTTTTTATCGAAAAAATTTTTCAAATGATTTTTTTTTGTAAATGACACTTTGTTGGAAATTTTTTAACGAATTCAACTAGGTATGCGATTCCAACATCTGACCACTATTTCCCAGGGTTTTGATTAAAAACCTGAAAAATCGAGGTGATTTTCTTCGGATTTGAGCCTTGTCATAGGGGTGAGGGTCATGTTTTTTTTGGAATAAATTTTTCAAATGATTTTTTTTTTCTGTAAATGACACTTTGTTGGAAATTTTGTAACGAATTCAACTAGGTATGCCATTCCAACATCTGACCACTATTTCCCAGGGTTTTGATTAAAAACCTGAAAAATCGAGGTGATTTTCTTTGGATTTGAGCCTTGTCATAAGGGTGGGGGTCATGTTTTTTTTATCGAAAACATTTTTCTAATGATAGGTAGGTATGCCATTCCAACATCTGACCACTATTTCCCAGGGTTTTGATTAAAAACCTGAAAAATCGAGGTGATTTTCTTTGGATTTTGGCGTTGTTGTAAGGGTGGGGTTCATAATTTTTTTTCGAAAAAAATTTTTCAAATGATATTTTTTTCTGGAAATGCCACTTTGTTGGAAATTTGGTAACGAATTCAACGAGGTATGACAATCAAACATTCGACCACAATTACTCAGGTATGACATTCAAACATTCGACCACAATTACCCAGGGGTTTGATTAAAAAACCGAAAAATCGAGTTGATTTTCTTTGGATTTTGATTTTGTCATAACGGTGGGGGTCATGTTTTTTTTTCGAAAAAATTTTTCAACTGATTTTTTTTTTTAAATGACACTTTGTTGGAAATTTTGAAACGCATTCAAATAGGTATGCCATTCCAACATCTGACCACTATTTCCCAGGGTTTTGATTAAAAAACCGAAAAATCGAGGTGATTTTCGTCGGATTTTGGCGTTGTCGTAAGGGTGGGGTTCATAATTTTTTTTCGAAAAAATTTTTCAAATGATATTTTTTTCTGGAAATGCCATTTTGTTGGAAATTTGGTAACGAATTCAACGAGGTATGACATTCAAACATTCGACCACAATTTCCCAGGCGTTTGATTAAAAAACCGAAAAATCGAGTTGATTTTCTTTGGATTTTGGTTTTGTCATAAGGGTGGGGGTTATGTTTTTTTTTTCGAAAATATTTTAAAACTGATTTTTTTTTCTGTAAATGACACTTTGCTGGAAATTTTGTAACGAATTCAACTAGGTATGCCATTCCAATATCTGACCACTATTTCCCAGGGGTTTGATTAAAAAACCGAAAAATCGAGGTGATTTTGTTTGGATTTGAGCCTTGTCATAAGGGTGGGGCTCATGTTTTTTTTATCGAAAACATTTTTCTAATGATTTTTTTTTTGTAAATGACACTTTGTTGGAAATTTTGTAACGAATTCAACTAGGTATGCCATTCCAATATCTGACCACTATTTCCCAGGGTTTTGATTAAAAACCTGAAAAATCGAGGTGATTTTCTTCGGATTTGAGCCTTGTCATAGGGGTGAGGGTCATGTTTTTTTTCGAAAAAATTTTTAAAATGATTTTTTTTCGTAAATGACACTTTGTTGGAAATTTCGTAACGAATTCAACTAGGTATGCCATTCCAAAATCCGACCACTATTTCCCAGGGTTTTGATTAAAAACATGAAAAATCGAGGTGATTTTCTTCGGATTTGAGCCTTGTCAAGGGGTGAGGGTCATGTTTTTTTTCGAAAAAATTTTTAAAATGATTTTTTTTCGTAAATGACACTTTGTTGGAAATTTCGTAACGAATTCAACTAGGTATGCCATTCCAAAATCCGACCACTATTTCCCAGGGTTTTGATTAAAACATAAAAAATCGAGGTTATTTTCTTTGGATTTGTGCCTTGTCATAAGGGGGGAGGGGGGTTATGTTTTTTTTCGGAAAAATTTTTCAAATGATTTTTCTTTCTGTAAATGACATTTTGTTGGAAATTTTGTAACGAATTCAACTAGGTATGCCATTACAACATTCGACCACTATTTCCCAGGGTTTTGATTAAAAACATGAAAAATCGAGGTGATTTTCTTCGGATCTGGGCCTTGTCATAATGGGGTGGGGGTCATGTTTTTTTTATCGAAAAAATTTTTCAAATGATTTTTTTTTCGTAAATGACACTTTGTTGGAAATTTTTTAACGAATTCAACTAGGTATGCGATTCCAACATCTGACCACTATTTCCCAGGGTTTTGATTAAAAACCTGAAAAATCGAGGTGATTTTCTTCGGATTTGAGCCTTGTCATAGGGGTGAGGGTCATGTTTTTTTTGGAATAAATTTTTCAAATGATTTTTTTTTCTGTAAATGACACTTTGTTGGAAATTTTGTAACGAATTCAACTAGGTATGCCATTCCAACATCTGACCACTATTTCCCAGGGTTTTGATTAAAAACCTGAAAAATCGAGGTGATTTTCTTTGGATTTTGGCGTTGTTGTAAGGGTGGGGTTCATAATTTTTTTTCGAAAAAATTTTTCAAATGATATTTTTTTCTGGAAATGCCACTTTGTTGGAAATTTGGTAACGAATTCAACGAGGTATGACAATCAAACATTCGACCACAATTACTCAGGTATGACATTCAAACATTCGACCACAATTACCCAGGGGTTTGATTAAAAAACCGAAAAATCGAGTTGATTTTCTTTGGATTTTGATTTTGTCATAACGGTGGGGGTCATGTTTTTTTTTCCAAAAAATTTTTCAACTGATTTTTTTTTTTTAAATGACACTTTGTTGGAAATTTTGAAACGCATTCAAATAGGTATGCCATTCCAACATCTGACCACTATTTCCCAGGGTTTTGATTAAAAAACCGAAAAATCGAGGTGATTTTCTTCGGATTTTGGCGTTGTCGTAAGGGTGGGGTTCATAATTTTTTTCGAAAAAATTTTTCAAATGATATTTTTTTCTGGAAATGCCATTTTGTTGGAAATTTGGTAACGAATTCAACGAGGTATGACATTCAAACATTCGACCACAATTTTCCAGGCGTTTGATTAAAAAACCGAAAAATCGAGTTGATTTTCTTTGGATTTTGGTTTTGTCATAAGGGTGGGGGTTATGTTTTTTTTTCGAAAATATTTTAAAACTGATTTTTTTTTCTGTAAATGACACTTTGCTGGAAATTTTGTAACGAATTCAACTAGGTATGCCATTCCAATATCTGACCACTATTTCCCAGGGGTTTGATTAAAAAACCGAAAAATCGAGGTGATTTTGTTTGGATTTGAGCCTTGTCATAAGGGTGGGGCTCATGTTTTTTTTATCGAAAACATTTTTCTAATGATTTTTTTTTGTAAATGACACTTTGTTGGAAATTTTGTAACGAATTCAACTAGGTATGCCATTCCAACATCTGACCACTATTTCCCAGGGTTTTGATTAAAAACCTGAAAAATCGAGGTGATTTTCTTCGGATTTGAGCCTTGTCATAGGGGTGAGGGTCATGTTTTTTTCGAAAAAATTTTTAAATGATTTTTTTCGTAAATGACACTTTGTTGGAAATTTCATAACGAATTCAACTAGGTATGCCATTCCAAAATCCGACCACTATTTCCCAGGGTTTTGATTAAAAACATGAAAAATCGAGGTGATTTTCTTCGGATCTGGGCCTTGTCATAATGGGGTGGGGGTCATGTTTTTTTTATCGAAAAAATTTTTCAAATGATTTTTTTTCTGTAAATGACACATTGTTGGAAATTTTGTAACGAATTCATAAACGTATGCCATTCCTACATTCGACCACTATTTCCCAGGGTTTTGATTAAAAACATGAAAAATCGAGGTGATTTTCTTCGGATCTGGGCCTTGTCATAATGGGGTGGGGGTCATGTTTTTTTTATCGAAAAAATTTTTCAAATGATTTTTTTTTCTGTAAATGACACATTGTTGGAAATTTTGTAACGAATTCATAAACGTATGCCATTCCTACATTCGACCACTATTTCCCAGGGTTTTGATTAAAAACATGAAAAATCGAGGTGATTTTCTTCGGATCTGGGCCTTGTCATAATGGGGTGGGGGTCATGTTTTTTTATCGAAAAAATTTTTCAAATGATTTTTTTTTCTGTAAATGACACATTGTTGGAAATTTTGTAACGAATTCATAAACGTATGCCATTCCTACATTCGACCACTATTTCCCAGGGTTTTGATTAAAAAACCGAAAAATCGATGTGATTTTCTCTGGATTTGAGCCTTGTCATTTAGGTGGGGTTCATGGTTTTTTTTCGAAAACATTTTTCAACTGATTTTTTTTTCTGTAAATGACACTTTGTTGGAAATTTTTTAACGAATTTAACTAGGTATGCCATTCCAACATCCGACCACTATTTCCCAGGGTTTTGATTAAAAAACCGAAAAATCGAGGTGATTTTCTTTGGATTTTGGCGTTGTCGTAAGGGTGGGGTTCATAATTTTTTTTCGAAACAATTTCTCAAATGATATTTTTTTCTGGAAATGCCATTCTGTTGGAAATTTGGTAACGAATTCAACGAGGTATGACATTCAAACATTCGACCACAATCGAGTTGATTTTCTTTGGATTTTGGTTTCGTCATAAGGGTGGGGGTTATGTTTTTTTTTCGAAAAAAATTTTTAACTGATTTTTTTTTCTGTAAATGACACATTGTTGGAAATTTTGTAACGAATTCAACTAGGTATGCCATTCCAACATCTGACCACTATTTCCCAGGGTTTTGATTAAAAACCTGAAAAAACGAGGTGATTTTCTTTGGATTTGAGCCTTGTCATATCATTTTCAAATGATATTTTTTCTGTAAATGACACTTTGTTGGAAATTTTGTAACGAATTTAACTGCCATTCAAACATCTGACTACTATTTCCCAGGGTTTTGATTAAAAAACCGAAAAATCGAGGTGATTTTCTCTGGATTTGAGCCTTGTCATTTAGGTGGGGTTCATGGTTTTTTTTCGAAAAAATTTTTTAACTGATTTTTTTTTCTGTAAATGACACTTTGTTGGAAATTTTGTAACGAATTCATAAACGTATGCCATTCCTACATTCGACCACTATTTCCCAGGGTTTTGATTAAAAAACCGAAAAATCGAGGTGATTTTCTCTGGATTTGAGCCTTGTCATTTAGGTGGGGTTCATGGTTTTTTTTCGAAAACTTTTTTCAACTGATTTTTTTTTCTGTAAATGACACTTTGTTGGAAATTTTGTAACGAATTTAACTAGGTATGCCATTCCAACATCCGACCACTATTTCCCAGGGTTTTGATTAAAAACCTGAAAAATCGAGGTGATTTTCTTCGGATTTGCGACTTGTCATAGGGGTGAGGGTCATGTTTTTTTCGAAAAAATTTTTTAAATGATTTTTTTTCGTAAATGACGCTGTTGGAAATTTTGTAACGAATTCAACTAGGTATGCCATTCCAACATCCGACCACTATTTCCCAGGGTTTTGATTAAAACATAAAAAATCGAGGTGATTTTCTTTGGATTTGTGCCTTGTCATAAGGGGGGGGTCATGTTTTTTTTTCGGAAAAATTTTTCAAATGATTTTTCTTTCTGTAAATGACATTTTGTTGGAAATTTTGTAACGAATTCAACTAGGTATGCCATTCCAACATCTGACCACTATTTCCCGGGGTTTTGATTAACAACCTGAAAAATCGAGGTGATTGTCTTTGGATTTGAGCCTTGTCATATCATTTTCAAATGATATTTTTTCTGTAAATGACACTTTGTTGGAAATTTTGTAACGAATTTAACTGCCATTCCAACATCTGACTACTATTTCCCAGGGTTTTGATTAAAAAACCGAAAAATCGAGGTGATTTTCTCTGGATTTGAGCCTTGTCATTTAGGTGGGGTTCATGGTTTTTTTTCGAAAAAATTTTTTAACTGATTTTTTTTCTGTAAATGACACTTTGTTGGAAATTTTGTAACGAATTCAACTAGGTATGCCATTCCAACATCTGACCACTATTTCCCAGGGTTTTGATTAAAAACCTGAAAAATCGAGGTGATTTTCTTTGGATTTGAGCCTTGTCATATCATTTTCAAATGATATTTTTTCTGTAAATGACACTTTGTTCGAAATTTCGTAACGAATTCAACTAGGTATGCCATTCCAACATCCGACCACTATTTCCCAGGGTTTTGATTAAAACATAAAAATCGAGGTTATTTTCTTTGGATTTGTGCCTTGTCATAGGGGGGGGGTCATGTTTTTTTTTCGGAAAAATTTTTCAAATGATTTTTCTTTCTGTAAATGACATTTTGTTGGAAATTTTGTAACGAATTCAACTATGTATGACATTCAAACATTCGACCACAATTTCCCAGGGGTTTGATTAAAAAACCGAAAAATTGAGTTGATTTTCTTTGGATTTTGGCGTTGTCGTAAGGGTGGGGTTCATAATTTTTTTTCGAAAAAATTTTTCAAATTATATTTTTTTCTGGAAATGCCATTTTGTTGGAAATTTGGTAACGAATTCAACGAGGCATAACCTCATTCAAACATTCGACCACAATTTCCCAGGGGTTTGATTAAGAAACCGAAAAATCGAGTTGATTTTCTTTGGATTTTGGTTTTGTCATAAGGGTGGGGGTCATGTTTTTTTTTTGAAAAAATTTTTAAACTGATTTTTTTTCTGTAAATGACACTTTGTTGGAAATTTTGTAACGAATTCAACTAGGTATGCCATTCCAACATCTGACCACTATTTCCCAGGGTTTTGATTAAAAAACCGAAAAACCGAGGTGATTTTCTTTGGATTTTGGCGTTGTAGTAAGGGTGGGGTTCATAATTTTTTTTCGAAAAAATTTTTCAAATGATATTTTTTTCTGGAAATGCCATTTTGTTGGAAATTTGGTAACGAATTCAACGAGGTATGACATTAAAACATTCGACCACAATTTCCGAGGGGTTTGATTAAAAAACCGAAAAATCGAGTTGATTTTCTTTGGATTTTGGTTTTGTCATAAGGGTGGGGGTCATGTTTTTTTTCGAAAAAATGTTTAAACTGATTTTTTTTCTGTAAAAGACACTTTGTTGGAAATTTTGTAACGAATTCAACTAGGTATGCCATTCCATTATCTGAACACTATTTCCCAGGAGTTTGATTAAAAAACCGAAAAATCGAGGTGATTTTGTTTGGATTTGAGCCTTGTCATAGGGGTGGGGCTCATGTTTATTTTATCGAAAACATTTTTCTAATGATTTTTTTTTCTGTAAATGACACTTTGTTGGAAATTTTGTAACGAATTCAACTAGGTATGCCATTCCAACATCTGACCACTATTTCCCAGGGTTTTGATTAAAAACCTGAAAAATAGAGGTGGGGGTCATTTTTTTTTTATCGGAAAAAATTTTTAAAATGATTTTTTTTTCTGTAAATGACACATTGTTGGAAATTTTGTAACGAATTCAACTAGGTATGCCATTCCAACATTCGACCACTATTTCCCAGGAATTTGATTAAAAACATGAAAAATCGATGTGATTTTCTTCGGATCTGGGCCTTGTCATAATGGGGTGGGGGTCATGTTTTTTTTTATCGAAAAAATTTTTCAAATGATTTTTTTTTCTGTAACATTGTTGGAAATTTTGTAACGAATTCATAAACGTATGCCATTCCTACATTCGACCACTATTTCCCATGGTTTTGATTAAAAAACCGAAAAATCGAGGTGATTTTCTCTGTCATATAGGTTCATGGTTTTTTTTCGAAAAAATTTTTCAAATGATTTTTTTTTCTGTAAATGACACTTTGTTGGAAATTTTTTAACGAATTCAACTAGGTATGCCATTCCAACATCTGACCACTATTTCCCAGGGTTTTGATTAAAAAACCGAAAAATCGAGGTGATTTTCTTTGGATTTTGGCGTTGTCGTAAGGGTGGGGTTCATAATTTTTTTTCGAAAAAATTTTTCAAATGTTTTTTTTATTTTCTGGAAATGCCATTGTGTTGGAAATTTGGTAACGAATTCAACGAGGTATGACATTCAAACATTCGACCACAATTTCCCAGGGGTTTGATTAAAAAACCGAAAAATCGGGTTGATTTTCTTTGGATTTTGTTTTTGTCATAAGGGTGGGGGTCATGTTTTTTTTTTCGAAAAAATTTTTAAACTGATTTTTTTTCTGTAAATGACACTTTGTTGGAAATTTTGTAACGAATTCAACTAGGTATGCCATTCCAACATCTGACCACTATTTCCCAGGGGTTTGATTAAAAAACCGAAAAATCGAGGTGATTTTGTTTGGATTTGAGCCTTGTCATAAGGGTGGGGGTTATGTTTTTTTTATCGAATACATTTTTCTAATGATTTTTTTTTGTAAATGACACTTTGTTGAAAATTTTGTAACGAATTCAACTAGGTATGCCATTCCAACATCTGACCACTATTTCCCAGGGTTTTGATTAAAAAACCGAAAAATCTAGGTGATTTTCTTTGGATTTTGGCGTTGTCGTAAAGGTGGGGTTCATAATTTTTTTTCGAAAAAATTTTTCAAATGATATTTTTTTCTGGAAATGCCATTGTGTTGGAAATTTGGTAACGAATTCAACGAGGTATGACATTCAAACGTTCGACCACAATTTCACATGGGTTTGATTAAAAAACCGAAAAATCGAGTTGATTTTCTTTGGATTTTGGTTTTGTCATAAGGGTGGGGGTCATGTTTTTTTTTTGAAAAATTTGTTTTAACGAATTCAACTAGGTATGCCATTCCAACATCTGACCACTATTTCCCAGGGTTTTGATTAAAAACCTGAAAAATCGAGGTGATTTGCTTCGGATTTGAGCCTTGTCATCAGGGTGAGGGTCAGTTTTTTTTTCGAAAAAATTTTTCAAATGATTTTTCTTTCGTAAATGACACTTTGTTGGAAATTTTTTAACGAATTCAACTAGGTATGCGATTCCAACATATGACCACTATTTCCCAGGGTTTTGATTAAAAACCTGAAAAATCGAGGTGATTTTCTTCGGATTTGAGCCTTGTCATAGGGGTGAGGGTCATGTTTTTTTTGGAATAAATTTTTCAAATGATTTTTTTTTCTGTAAATGACACTTTGTTGGAAATTTTGTAACGAATTCAACTAGGTATGCCATTCCAACATCTGACCACTATTTCCCAGGGTTTTGATTAAAAACCTGAAAAATCGAGGTGATTTTCTTTGGATTTGAGCCTTGTCATAAGGGTGGGGGTCATGTTTTGTTTATCGAAAACATTTTTCTAATGATAGGTAGGTATGCCATTCCAACATCTGACCACTATTTCCCAGGGTTTTGATTAAAAACCTGAAAAATCGAGGTGATTTTCTTTGGATTTTGGCGTTGTTGTAAGGGTGGGGTTCATAATTTTTTTCGAAAAAATTTTTCAAATGATATTTTTTTCTGGAAATGCCATTTTGTTGGAAATTTGGTAACGAATTCAACGAGGTATGACATTCAAACATTCGACCACAATTACCCAGGGGTTTGATTAAAAAACCAAAAAATCGAGTTGATTTTCTTTGGATTTTGATTTTGTCATAAGGGTGGGGGTCATGTTTTTTTTTCGAAAAAATTTTTCAACTGATTTTTTTTTGTAAATGACACTTTGTTGGAAATTTTGTAACGAATTCAACTAGGTATGCCATTCCAACATCTGACCACTATTTCCCAGGGTTTTGATTAAAAAACCGAAAAATCGAGGTTATTTTCTTCGGATTTTGGCGTTGTCGTAAGGGTGGGGTTCATAATTTTTTTTCGAAAAAATTTTTCAAATGATATTTTTTTCTGGAAATGCCATTTTGTTGGAAATTTGGTAACGAATTCAACGAGGTATGACATTCAAACATTCGACCACAATTACCCAGGGGTTTGATTAACAAACCGAAAAATCGAGTTGATTTTCTTTAGATTTTGATTTTGTCATAAGAGTGGGGGTCATGTTTTTTTTTCGAAAAAATTGTTCAACTGATTTTTTTTTCTGTAAATGACACTTTGTTGGAAATTTTTTAACGAATTCAACTAGGTATGCCATTCCAACATCTGACCACTATTTCCCAGGGTTTTGATTAAAAACCTGAAAAATCGAGGTGATTTTCTTCGGATTTGAGCCTTGTCATCAGGGTGAGGGTCAGTTTTTTTTTCGAAAAAATTTTTCAAATGATTTTTTTTCGTAAATGACACTATGTTGGAAATTTTGTAACGAATTCAACTAGGTATGCCATTCCAACATCTGACCACTATTTCCCAGGGTTTTGATTAAAAACCTGAAAAATCGAGGTGATTTTCTTTGGATTTGAGCCTTGTCATAAGGGTGGGGGTCATGTTTTTTTTATCGAAAACATTTTTCTAATGATAGGTAGGTAAGCAATTCCAACATCTGACCACTATTTCCCAGGGTTTTGATTAAAAACCTGAAAAATCGAGGTGATTTTCTTCGGATTTGAGCCTTGTCATAAGGGTGAGGGTCATGGTTTTTTTTCGAAAAAAATTTTCAAATGATTTTTTTTTCGTGAATGACATTTTGTTGGAAATTTTTTAACGAATTCAACTAGGTATGCCATTCCAACATCTGACCACTATCTCCCAGGGTTTTGATTAAAAACCTGAAAAA
Source organism: Drosophila rhopaloa (assembly GCF_018152115.1). Lineage (NCBI taxonomy): Eukaryota > Metazoa > Arthropoda > Insecta > Diptera > Drosophilidae > Drosophila > Drosophila rhopaloa. The sequence goes on from NW_025335031.1 coordinate 829,203, forward strand.
TTGAGGTGATTTTCTTTGGATTTGAGCCTTGTCATAAGGGTGGGGGTCATGTTTTTTTTATCGAAAACATTTTTCTAATGATAGGTAGGTATGCCATTCCAACATCTGACCACTATTTCCCAGGGTTTTGATTAAAAACCTGAAAAATCGAGGTGATTTTCTTTGGATTTTGGCGTTGTTGTAAGGGTGGGGTTCATAATTTTTTTTCGAAAAAATTTTTCAAATGATATTTTTTTCTGGAAATGCCACTTTGTTGGAAATTTGGTAACGAATTCAACGAGGTATGACAATCAAACATTCGACCACAATTACCCAGGGGTTTGATTAAAAAACCGAAAAATCGAGTTGATTTTCTTTGGATTTTGATTTTGTCATAAGGGTGGGGGTCATGTTTTTTTTCGAAAAAATTTTTCAACTGATTTTTTTCTGTAAATGACACTTTGTTGGAAATTTTGTAACGAATTCAACTAGGTATGCCATTCCAACATCTGACCACTATTTCCAAGGGTTTTGATTAAAAAACCGAAAAATCGAGGTGATTTTCTTCGGATTTTGGCGTTGTCGTGAGGGTGGGGTTCATAATTTTTTTTCGAAAAAATTTTTCAAATGATATTTTTTTCTGGAAATGCCATTTTGTTGGAAATTTGCTAACGAATTCAACGAGGTATGACATTCAAACATTCGACCACAATTACCCAGGGGTTGATTAAAAAACCGAAAAATCGAGTTGATTTTCTTTGGATTTTGATTTTGTCATAAGGGTGGGGGTCATGTTTTTTTTTCGAAAAAATGTTTCAACTGATTTTTTTTTTATGACACTTTGTTGGAAATTTTGAAACGAATTCAAATAGGTATGCCATTCCAACATCTGACCACTATTTCCCAGGGTTTTGATTAAAAAACCGAAAAATCGAGGTGATTTTTTTTGGATTTTGGCGTTGTCGTAAAGGTGGGGTTCATAATTTTTTTTCGAAAAAATTTTTCAAATGATATTTTTTTCTGGAAATGCCATTTTGTTGGAAATTTGGTAACGAATTCAACGAGGTATGACATTCAAACATTCGACCACAATTTCCCAGGGGTTTGATTAAAAAACCGAAAAATCGAGTTGATTTTCTTTGGATTTTGGTTTTGTCATAAGGGTGGGCGTTATGTTTTAAAATGGAAATTGACACTTTTCTGGAAATTTTGTAACGAATTCAACTAGGTATGCCATTCCAACATCTGACCACTATCTCCCAGGGTTTTGATTAAAAACCTGAAAAATTGAGGTGATTTTCTTTGGATTTGAGCCTTGTCATAAGGGTGGGGGTCATGTTTTTTTTATCGAAAACATTTTTCTAATGATAGGTAGGTATGCCATTCCAACATCTGACCACTATTTCCCAGGGTTTTGATTAAAAACCTGAAAAATCGAGGTGATTTTCTTTGGATTTTGGCGTTGTTGTAAGGGTGGGGTTCATAATTTTTTTCGAAAAAATTTTTCAAATGATATTTTTTTCTGGAAATGCCACTTTGTTGGAAATTTGGTAACGAATTCAACGAGGTATGACAATCAAACATTCGACCACAATTACCCAGGGGTTTGATTAAAAAACCGAAAAATCGAGTTGATTTTCTTTGGATTTTGATTTTGTCATAAGGGTGGGGGTCATGTTTTTTTTCGAAAAAATTTTTCAACTGATTTTTTTTCTGTAAATGACACTTTGTTGGAAATTTTGTAACGAATTCAACTAGGTATGCCATTCCCACATCTGACCACTATTTCCCAGGGTTTTGATTAAAAAACCGAAAAATCGAGGTGATTTTCTTCGGATTTTGGCGTTGTCGTAAGGGTGGGGTTCATAATTTTTTTTCGAAAAAATTTTTCAAATGATATTTTTTTCTGGAAATGCCATTTTGTTGGAAATTTGGTAACGAATTCAACGAGGTATGACATTCAAACATTCGACCACAATTTCCGAGGGGTTTGATTAAAAAACCGAAAAATCGAGTTGATTTTCTTTGGATTTTGGTTTTGTCATAAGGGTGGGGGTTATGTTTTAAAATGGAAATTGACACTTTTCTGGAAATTTTATAACGAATTCAACTAGGTATGCCATTCCAATATCTGACCACTATTTCCCAGGGGTTTGATTAAAAAACCGAAAAATCGAGGTGATTTTGTTTGGATTTGAGCCTTGTCATAAGGGTGGGGCTCATGTTTTTTTTATCGAAAACATTTTTCTAATGATTTTTTTTTTGTAAATGACACTTTGTTGGAAATTTTGTAACGAATTCAACTAGGTATGCCATTCCAATATCTGACCACTATTTCCCAGGGTTTTGATTAAAAAACCTAAAAATCGATGTGATTTTCTTTGGATTTTGGCGTTGTCGTAAGGGTGGGGTTCATAATTTTTTTTCGAACAAATTTTTCAAATGATATTTTTTTCTGGAAATGCCATTGTGTTGGAAATTTGGTAACGAATTCAACGAGGTATGACATTCAAACATTCGACCACAATTTCACATGGGTTTGATTAAAAAACCGAAAAATCGAGTTTATTTTTCTTTGGATTTTGGTTTTGTCATAAGGGTGGGGGTCATGTTTTTTTTCGAAAAATTTTTTTAACGAATTCAACTAGGTATGCCATTCCAACATCTGACCACTATTTCCCAGGGTTTTGATTAAAAACCTGAAAAATCGAGGTGATTTTCTTCGGATTTGAGCCTTGTCATCAGGGTGAGGGTCAGTTTTTTTTTCGAAAAATTTTTCAAATGATTTTTTTTCGTAAATGACACTTTGTTGGAAATTTTGTAACGAATTCAACTAGGTATGCCATTCCAACATCTGACCACTATTTCCCAGGGTTTTGATTAAAAACCTGAAAAATCGAGGTGATTTTCTTTGGATTTGAGCCTTGTCATAAGGGTGGGGGTCATGTTTTTTTATCGAAAACATTTTTCTAATGATAGGTAGGTATGCCATTCCAACATCTGACCACTATTTCCCAGGGTTTTGATTAAAAACCTGAAAAATCGAGGTGATTTTCTTTGGATTTTGGCGTTGTTGTAAGGGTGAGGTTCATAATTATTTTTTGATAAAATTTTTCAAATGATATTTTTTTCTGGAAATGCCACTTTGTTGGAAATTTGGTAACGAATTCAACGATTTATGACAATCAAACATTCGACCACAATTACCCAGGGGTTTGATTAAAAAACCGAAAAATCGAGTTGTTTTTCTTTGGATTTTAATTTTGTCATAAGGGTGGGGGTCATGTTTTTTTTCGAAAATTTTTTTTAACGAATTCCACTAGGTATGCCATTCCAACATCTGACCACTATCTCCCAGGGTTTTGATTAAAAACCTGAAAAATTGAGGTGATTTTCTTTGGATTTGAGCCTTGTCATAAGGGTGGGGGTCATGTTTTTTTTATCGAAAACATTTTTCTAATGATAGGTAGGTATGCCATTCCAACATCTGACCACTATTTCCCAGGGTTTTGATTAAAAACCTGAAAAATCGAGGTGATTTTCTTTGGATTTTGGCGTTGTTGTAAGGGTGGGGTTCATAATTTTTTTTCGAACAAATTTTTCAAATGATATTTTTTTCTGGAAATGCCATTGTGTTGGAAATTTGGTAACGAATTCAACGAGGTATGACATTCAAACATTCGACCACAATTTCACATGGGTTTGATTAAAAAACCTAAAAATCGAGTTGATTTTTCTTTCGATTTTGGTTTTGTCATAAGGGTGGGGGTCATGTTTTTTTCGAAAAATTTTTTTAACGAATTCAACTAGGTATGCCATTCCAACATCTGACTCCTATTTCCCAGGGGTTTGATTAAAAAACCGAAAAATCGAGGTGATTTTGTTTGGATTTGAGCCTTGTCATAAGGGTGGGGCTCATGTTTTTTTTATCGAAAACATTTTTCTAATGATTTTTTTTTTGTAAATGACACTTTGTTGGAAATTTTGTAACGAATTCAACTAGGTATGACAATCAAACATTCGACCACAATTACCCAGGGGTTTGATTAAAAAACCGAAAAATCGAGTTGATTTTCTTAGGATTTTGATTTTGTCATAAGGGTGGGGGTCATGTTTTTTTTCGAAAAAATTTTTCAACTGATTTTTTTCTGTAAATGACACTTTGTTGGAAATTTTGTAACGAATTCAACTAGGTATGCCATTCCCACATCTGACCACTATTTCCCAGGGTTTTGATTAAAAAACCGACAAATCGAGGTGATTTTCTTCGGATTTTGGCGTTGTCGTAAGGGTGGGGTTCATAATTTTTTTTCGAAAAAATTTTTCAAATGATATTTTTTTCTGGAAATGCCATTTTGTTGGAAATTTGGTAACGAATTCAACGAGGTATGACATTCAAACATTCGACCACAATTTCCGAGGGGTTTGATTAAAAAACCGAAACATCGAGTTGATTTTCTTTGGATTTTGGTTTTGTCATAAGGGTGGGGGTTATGTTTTAAAATGGAAATTGACACTTTTCTGGAAATTTTATAACGAATTCAACTAGGTATGCCATTCCAATATCTGACCACTATTTCCCAGGGGTTTGATTAAAAAACCGAAAAATCGAGGTGATTTTGTTTGGATTTGAGCCTTGTCATAAGGGTGGGGCTCATGTTTTTTTTATCGAAAACATTTTTCTAATGATTTTTTTTTGTAAATGACACTTTGTTGGAAATTTTGTAACGAATTCAACTAGGTATGCCATTCCAATATCTGACCACTATTTCCCAGGGTTTTGATTAAAAAACCGAAAAATCGATGTGATTTTCTTTGGATTTTGGCGTTGTTGTAAGGGTGAGGTTCATAATTATTTTTCGATAAAATTTTTCAAATGATATTTTTTTCTGGAAATGCCACTTTGTTGGAAATTTGGTAACGAATTCAACGAGGTATGACAATCAAACATTCGACCACAATTACCCAGGGGTTTGATTAAAAAACCGAAAAATCGAGTTGTTTTTCTTTGGATTTTAATTTTGTCATAAGGGTGGGGGTCATGTTTTTTTTCGAAAATTTTTTTTAACGAATTCCACTAGGTATGCCATTCCAACATCTGACCACTATTTCCCAGGGCTTTGATTAAAAACCTGAAAAATCGAGGTGATTTTCTTCGGATTTGAGCCTTGTCATAAGGGTGAGGGTCATGGTTTTTTTTTCGAAAAAATTTTTCAAATGATTTTTTTTTCGTGAATGACATTTTGTTGGAAATTTTTTAACGAATTCAACTAGGTATGCCATTCCAACATCTGACCACTATCTCCCAGGGTTTTGATTCAAAACCTGAAAAATTGAGGTGATTTTCTTTGGATTTGAGCCTTGTCATAAGGGTGGGGGTCATGTTTTTTTATCGAAAACATTTTTCTAATGATAGGTAGGTATGCCATTCCAACATCTGACCACTATTTCCCAGGGTTTTGATTAAAAACCTGAAAAATCGAGGTGATTTTCTTTGGATTTTGGCGTTGTTGTAAGGGTGGGGTTCATAATTTTTTTCGAAAAAATTTTTCAAATGATATTTTTTTCTGGAAATGCCACTTTGTTGGAAATTTGGTAACGAATTCAACGAGGTATGACAATCAAACATTCGACCACAATTACCCAGGGGTTTGATTAAAAAACCGAAAAATCGAGTTGATTTTCTTTGGATTTTGATTTTGTCATAAGGGTGGGGGTCATGTTTTTTTTTCGAAAACATTTTTCTAATGATTTTTTTTTTGTAAATGACACTTTGTTGGAAATTTTTTAACGAATTCAACTAGGTATGCCATTCCAACATCTGACTCCTATTTCCCAGGGGTTTGATTAAAAAACCGAAAAATCGAGGTGATTTTGTTTGGATTTGAGCCTTGTCATAAGGGTGGGGCTCATGTTTTTTTTATCGAAAACATTTTTCTAATGATTTTTTTTTTGTAAATGACACTTTGTTGGAAATTTTGTAACGAATTCAACTAGGTATGACAATCAAACATTCGACCACAATTACCCAGGGGTTTGATTAAAAAACCGAAAAATCGAGTTGATTTTCTTAGGATTTTGATTTTGTCATAAGGGTGGGGGTCATGTTTTTTTTTCGAAAAAATTTTTCAACTGATTTTTTTTCTGTAAATGACACTTTGTTGGAAATTTTGTAACGAATTCAACTAGGTATGCCATTCCCACATCTGACCACTATTTCCCAGGGTTTTGATTAAAAAACCGACAAATCGACGTGATTTTCTTCGGATTTTGGCGTTGTCGTAAGGGTGGGGTTCATAATTTTTTTTCGAAAAAATTTTTCAAATGATATTTTTTTCTGGAAATGCCATTTTGTTGGAAATTTGGTAACGAATTCAACGAGGTATGACATTCAAACATTCGACCACAATTTCCGAGGGGTTTGATTAAAAAACCGAAACATCGAGTTGATTTTCTTTGGATTTTGGTTTTGTCATAAGGGTGGGGGTTATGTTTTAAAATGGAAATTGACACTTTTCTGGAAATTTTATAACGAATTCAACTAGGTATGCCATTCCAATATCTGACCACTATTTCCCAGGGGTTTGATTAAAAAACCGAAAAATCGAGGTGATTTTGTTTGGATTTGAGCCTTGTCATAAGGGTGGGGCTCATGTTTTTTTTATCGAAAACATTTTTCTAATGATTTTTTTTTGTAAATGACACTTTGTTGGAAATTTTGTAACGAATTCAACTAGGTATGCCATTCCAATATCTGACCACTATTTCCCAGGGTTTTGATTAAAAAACCGAAAAATCGATGTGATTTTCTTTGGATTTTGGCGTTGTTGTAAGGGTGAGGTTCATAATTATTTTTCGATAAAATTTTTCAAATGATATTTTTTTCTGGAAATGCCACTTTGTTGGAAATTTGGTAACGAATTCAACGAGGTATGACAATCAAACATTCGACCACAATTACCCAGGGGTTTGATTAAAAAACCGAAAAATCGAGTTGTTTTTCTTTGGATTTTAATTTTGTCATAAGGGTGGGGGTCATGTTTTTTTTCGAAAATTTTTTTTAACGAATTCCACTAGGTATGCCATTCCAACATCTGACCACTATTTCCCAGGGCTTTGATTAAAAACCTGAAAAATCGAGGTGATTTTCTTCGGATTTGAGCCTTGTCATAAGGGTGAGGGTCATGGTTTTTTTTCGAAAAAATTTTTCAAATGATTTTTTTTTCGTGAATGACATTTTGTTGGAAATTTTTTAACGAATTCAACTAGGTATGCCATTCCAACATCTGACCACTATCTCCCAGGGTTTTGATTAAAAACCTGAAAAATTGAGGTGATTTTCTTTGGATTTGAGCCTTGTCATAAGGGTGGGGGTCATGTTTTTTTATCGAAAACATTTTTCTAATGATAGGTAGGTATGCCATTCCAACATCTGACCACTATTTCCCAGGGTTTTGATTAAAAACCTGAAAAATCGAGGTGATTTTCTTTGGATTTTGGCGTTGTTGTAAGGGTGGGGTTCATAATTTTTTTCGAAAAAATTTTTCAAATGATATTTTTTTCTGGAAATGCCACTTTGTTGGAAATTTGGTAACGAATTCAACGAGGTATGACAATCAAACATTCGACCACAATTACCCAGGGGTTTGATTAAAAAACCGAAAAATCGAGTTGATTTTCTTTGGATTTTGATTTTGTCATAAGGGTGGGGGTCATGTTTTTTTTTCGAAAAAATTTTTCAACTGATTTTTTTCTGTAAATGACACTTTGTTGGAAATTTTGTAACGAATTCAACTAGGTATGCCATTCCAACATCTGACCACTATTTCCCAGGGTTTTGATTAAAAAACCGAAAAATCGAGGTGATTTTCTTCGGATTTTGGCGTTGTCGTAAGGGTGGGGTTCATAATTTTTTTTCGAAAAAATTTTTCAAATGATATTTTTTTCTGGAAATGCCATTTTGTTGGAAATTTGGTAACGAATTCAACGAGGTATGACATTCAAACATTCGACCACAATTTCCGAGGGGTTTGATTAAAAAACCGAAAAATCGAGTTGATTTTCTTTGGATTTTGGTTTTGTCATAAGGGTGGGGGTTATGTTTTAAAATGGAAATTGACACTTTTCTGGAAATTTTATAACGAATTCAACTAGGTATGCCATTCCAATATCTGACCACTATTTCCCAGGGTTTTGATTAAAAAACCGAAAAATCGATGTGATTTTCTTTGGATTTTGGCGTTGTCGTAAGGGTGGGGTTCATAATTTTTTTTCGAACAAATTTTTCAAATGATATTTTTTTCTGGAAATGCCATTGTGTTGGAAATTTGGTAACGAATTCAACGAGGTATGACATTCAAACATTCGACCACAATTTCACATGGGTTTGATTAAAAAACCGAAAAATCGAGTTGATTTTTCTTTGGATTTTGGTTTTGTCATAAGGGTGGGGGTCATGTTTTTTTTTCGAAAAATTTTTTTAACGAATTCAACTAGGTATGCCATTCCAACATCTGACCACTATTTCCCAGGGTTTTGATTAAAAACCTGAAAAATCGAGGTGATTTTCTTCGGATTTGAGCCTTGTCATCAGGGTGAGGGTCAGTTTTTTTTTCGAAAAAATTTTTCAAATGATTTTTTTTTCGTAAATGACACTATGTTGGAAATTTTGTAACGAATTCAACTAGGTATGACAATCAAACATTCGACCACAATTACCCAGGGGTTTGATTAAAAAACCGAAAAATCGAGTTGTTTTTCTTTGGATTTTAATTTTGTCATAAGGGTGGGGGTCATGTTTTTTTTCGAAAATTTTTTTTAACGAATTCCACTAGGTATGCCATTCCAACATCTGACCACTATTTCCCAGGGTTTTGATTAAAAACCTGAAAAATCGAGGTGATTTTCTTCGGATTTGAGCCTTGTCATAAGGGTGAGGGTCATGGTTTTTTTTCGAAAAAATTTTTCAAATGATTTTTTTTTCGTGAATGACATTTTGTTGGAAATTTTTTAACGAATTCAACTAGGTATGCCATTCCAACATCTGACCACTATCTCCCAGGGTTTTGATTAAAAACCTGAAAAATTGAGGTGATTTTCTTTGGATTTGAGCCTTGTCATAAGGGTGGGGGTCATGTTTTTTTATCGAAAACATTTTTCTAATGATAGGTAGGTATGCCATTCCAACATCTGACCACTATTTCCCAGGGTTTTGATTAAAAACCTGAAAAATCGAGGTGATTTTCTTTGGATTTTGGCGTTGTTGTAAGGGTGAGGTTCATAATTATTTTTTGATAAAATTTTTCAAATGATATTTTTTTCTGGAAATGCCACTTTGTTGGAAATTTGGTAACGAATTCAACGAGGTATGACAATCAAACATTCGACCACAATTACCCAGGGGTTTGATTAAAAAACCGAAAAATCGAGTTGATTTTCTTTGGATTTTGATTTTGTCATAAGGGTGGGGGTCATGTTTTTTTATCGAAAAAATTTTTCAAATGATTTTTTTCTGTAAATGACACTTTGTTGGAAATTTTGTAACGAATTCAACTAGGTATGCCATTCCAACATCTGACCACTATTTCCCAGGGTTTTGATTAAAAACCTGAAAAATCGAGGTGATTTTCTTTGGATTTTGATTTTGTCAGAAGGGTGGGGGTCATGTTTTTTTTTGGAAAAAATTTTTCAACTGATTTTTTTTTCTGTAAATGACACTTTATTGGAAATTTTGTAACGAATTTAACTAGGTATGCCATTCCAACATCTGACCACTATTTCCCAGGGTTTTGATTAAAAACCTGAAAAATCGAGGTGATTTTCTTTGGATTTGAGCCTTGTCATATCATTTTCAAATGATATTTTTTCTGTGAATGACATTTTGTTGGAAATTTTGTAACGAATTCAACTAGGTATGCCATTCCAACATCTGACCACTATTTCCCAGGGTTTTGATTAACAACCGGAAAAATCGAGGTGATTTTCTTCGGATTTGAGCCTTGTCATCAGGGTAAGGGTCATGTTTTTTTCGAAAAAATTTTTCAAATGATTTTTTTTCGTAAATGACACTTGTTGGAAATTTTGTAACGAATTCAACTAGGTATGCCATTCCAACATCTGACCACTATTTCCCAGGGTTTTGATTAAAAACCTGAAAAATCGAGGTGATTTTCTTTGGATTTGAGCCTTGTCATAAGGGTGGGGGTCATGTTTTTTTTATCGAAAACATTTTTCTAATGATAGGTAGGTATGCCATTCCAACATCTGACCACTATTTCCCAGGGTTTTGATTAAAAACCTGAAAAATCGAGGTGATTTTCTTTGGATTTTGGCGTTGTTGTAAGGGTGAGGTTCATAATTATTTTTTAATAAAATTTTTCAAATGATTTTTTTTTCTGGAAATGCCACTTTGTTGGAAATTTGGTAACGAATTCAACGAGGTATGACAATCAAACATTCGACCACAATTACCCAGGGGTTTGATTAAAAAACCGAAAAATCGAGTTGTTTTTCTTTGGATTTTAATTTTGTCATAAGGGTGGGGGTCATGTTTTTTTTCGAAAATTTTTTTTAACGAATTCAACTAGGTATGCCATTCCAACATCTGACCACTATTTCCCAGGGTTTTGATTAAAAACCTGAAAAATCGAGGTGATTTTCTTCGGATTTGAGCCTTGTCATAGGGGTGAGGGTCATGGTTTTTTTTTGGAAAAATTTTTCAAATGATTTTTTTTTTCGTGAATGACATTTTGTTGGAAATTTTTTAACGAATTCAACTAGGTATGCCATTCCAACATCTGACCACTATCTCCCAGGGTTTTGATTAAAAACCTGAAAAATTGAGGTGATTTTCTTTGGATTTGAGCCTTGTCATAAGGGTGGGGGTCATGTTTTTTTTATCGAAAACATTTTTCTAATGATAGGTAGGTATGCCATTCCAACATCTGACCACTATTTCCCAGGGTTTTGATTAAAAACCTGAAAAATCGAGGTGATTTTCTTTGGATTTTGGCGTTGTTGTAAGGGTGAGGTTCATAATTATTTTTTGATAAAATTTTTCAAATGATATTTTTTTCTGGAAATGCCACTTTGTTGGAAATTTGGTAACGAATTCAACGAGGTATGACAATCAAACATTCGACCACAATTACCCAGGGGTTTGATTAAAAAACCGAAAAATCGAGTTGATTTTCTTTGGATTTTGATTTTGTCATAAGGGTGGGGGTCATGTTTTTTTTTCGAAAAAATTTTTCAACTGATTTTTTTCTGTAAATGACACTTTGTTGGAAATTTTGTAACGAATTCAACTAGGTATGCCATTCCAACATCTGACCACTATTTCCCAGGGTTTTGATTAAAAACCTGAAAAATCGAGGTGATTTTCTTTGGATTTTGATTTTGTCAGAAGGGTGGGGGTCATGTTTTTTTTTGGAAAAAATTTTTCAACTGATTTTTTTTCTGTAAATGACACTTTATTGGAAATTTTGTAACGAATTTAACTAGGTATGCCATTCCAACATCTGACCACTATTTCCCAGGGTTTTGATTAAAAACCTGAAAAATCGAGGTGATTTTCTTTGGATTTTGGCGTTGTTGTAAGGGTGAGGTTCATAATTTTTTTTCGAAAAAATTTTTCAAATGATATTTTTTTCTGGAAATGCCACTTTGTTGGAAATTTGGTAACGAATTCAACGAGGTATGACATTCAAAGATCTGACCACTATTTCCCAGGGTTTTGATTAAAAACCTGAAAAATCGAGGTGATTTTCTTCGGATTTGAGCCTTGTCATAAGGGTGAGGGTCATGGTTTTTTTTCGAAAAAATTTTTCAAATGATTTTTTTTTCGTAAATGACATTTTGTTGGAAATTTTTTAACGAATTCAACTAGGTATGCCATTCCAACATCTGACCACTATCTCCCAGGGTTTTGATTAAAAACCTGAAAAATTGAGGTGATTTTCTTTGGATTTGAGCCTTGTCATAAGGGTGGGGGTCATGTTTTTTTTATCGAAAACATTTTTCTAATGATAGGTAGGTATGCCATTTCAACATCTGACCACTATTTCCCAGGGTTTTGATTAAAAACCTGAAAAATCGAGGTGATTTTCTTTGGATTTTGGCGTTGTTGTAAGGGTGGGGTTCATAATTTTTTTCGAAAAAATTTTTCAAATGATATTTTTTCTGGAAATGCTACTTTGTTGGAAATTTGGTAACGAATTCAACGAGGTATGACATTCAAACATTCGACCACAATTACCCAGGGGTTTAATTAAAAAACCGAAAAATCGAGTTGATTTTCTTTGGATTTTGATTTTGTCATAAGGGTGGGGGTCATGTTTTTTTCGAAAAAATTTTTTAACTGCTTTTTTTTTAAATGACACTTTGTTGGAAATTTTGAAACGAATTCAAATAGGTATGCCATTCCAACATCTGACCACTATTTCCCAGGGTTTTGATTAAAAAACCGAAAAATCGAGGTGATTTTCTTTGGATTTTGGCGTTGTCGTAAGGGTGGGGTTCATAATTTTTTTTCGAAAAAATTTTTCAAATGATATTTTTTTCTGGAAATGCCATTTTGTTGGAAATTTGGTAACGAATTCAACGAGGTATGACATTCAAACATTCGACCACAATTTCCCAGGGGTTTGATTAAAAAACCGAAAAATCGAGTTGATTTTCTTTGGATTTTGGTTTTGTCATAAGGTATGGGGTTATGTTTTTTTTTCGAAAAAATTTTTTAACTGATTTTTTTTTCTGTAAATGACACTTTGCTGGACATTTTGTAACGAATTCAACCAGGTATGCCATTCCAATATCTGACCACTATTTCCCAGGGTTTTGATTAAAAACCTGAAAAATCGAGGTGATTTTCTTCGGATTTGAGCCTTGTCATAGGGGTGAGGGTCATGTTTTTTTCGAAAAATTTTTAAAAATGATTTTTTTTCGTAAATGACACTTTGTTGGAAATTTCGTAACGAATTCAACTAGGTATGCCATTCCAACATCCGACCACTATTTCCCAGGGTTTTGATTAAAACATAAAAAATCGAGGTTATTTTTCTTTGGATTTGTGCCTTGTCATAAGGGGGGGTCATGTTTTTTTTATCGAAAACATTTTTCTAATGATAGGTAGGTATGCCATTTCAACATCTGACCACTATTTCCCAGGGTTTTGATTAAAAACCTGAAAAATCGAGGTGATTTTCTTTGGATTTTGGCGTTGTTGTAAGGGTGAGGTTCATAATTTTTTTTCGAAAAAATTTTTCAAATGATATTTTTTTCTGGAAATGCCACTTTGTTGGAAATTTTGTAACGAATTTAACTAGGTATGCCATTCCAACATCTGACCACTATTTCCCAGGGTTTTGATTAAAAACCTGAAAAATCGAGGTGATTTTCTTTGGATTTGAGCCTTGTCATATCATTTTCAAATGATATTTTTTCTGTGAATGACATTTTGTTGGAAATTTTTTAACGAATTCAACTAGGTATGCCATTCCAACATCTGACCACTATTTCCCAGGGTTTTGATTAAAAACCTGAAAAATCGAGGTGATTTTCTTTGGATTTTGGCGTTGTTGTAAGGGTGAGGTTCATAATTTTTTTTCGAAAAAATTTTTCAAATGATATTTTTTTCTGGAAATGCCACTTTGTTGGAAATTTGGTAACGAATTCAACGAGGTATGCCATTCCAACATCTGACCACTATTTCCCAGGGTTTTGATTAAAAACCTGAAAAATCGAGGTGATTTTCTTCGGATTTGAGCCTTGTCATAAGGGTGAGGGTCATGTTTTTTTTCGAAAAAATTTTTCAAATGATTTTTTTTTCGTAAATGACACTTTGTTGGAAATTTTGTAACGAATTCAACTAGGTATGCCATTCCAACATCTGACCACTATTTCCCAGGGTTTTGATTAAAAACCTGAAAAATCGAGGTGATTTTCTTTGGATTTGAGCCTTGTCATAAGGGTGGGGGTCATGTTTTTTTTTCGAAAACATTTTTCTAATGATAGGTAGGTATGCCATTTCAACATCTGACCACTATTTCCCAGGGTTTTGATTAAAAACCTGAAAAATCGAGGTGATTTTCTTTGGATTTTGGCGTTGTTGTAAGGGTGGGGTTCATAATTTTTTTTCGAAAAAATTTTTCAAATGATATTTTTTCTGGAAATGCTACTTTGTTGGAAATTTGGTAACGAATTCAACGAGGTATGACATTCAAACATTCGACCACAATTACCCAGGGGTTTAATTAAAAAACCGAAAAATCGAGTTGATTTTCTTTGGATTTTGATTTTGTCATAAGGGTGGGGGTCATGTTTTTTTCGAAAAAATTTTTTAACTGCTTTTTTTTTTAAATGACACTTTGTTGGAAATTTTGAAACGAATTCAAATAGGTATGCCATTCCAACATCTGACCACTATTTCCCAGGGTTTTGATTAAAAAACCGAAAAATCGAGGTGATTTTCTTTGGATTTTGGCGTTGTCGTAAGGGTGGGGTTCATAATTTTTTTCGAAAAAATTTTTCAAATGATATTTTTTTCTGGAAATGCCATTTTGTTGGAAATTTGGTAACGAATTCAACGAGGTATGACATTCAAACATTCGACCACAATTTCCCAGGGGTTTGATTAAAAAACCGAAAAATCGAGTTGATTTTCTTTGGATTTTGGTTTTGTCATAAGGGTGGGGGTTATGTTTTTTTTTCGAAAAAATTTTTTAACTGATTTTTTTTTCTGTAAATGACACTTTGCTGGACATTTTGTAACGAATTCAACCAGGTATGCCATTCCAATATCTGACCACTATTTCCCAGGGTTTTGATTAAAAACCTGAAAAATCGAGGTGATTTTCTTCGGATTTGAGCCTTGTCATAGGGGTGAGGGTCATGTTTTTTTTCGAAAAATTTTTAAAATGATTTTTTTCGTAAATGACACTTTGTTGGAAATTTCGTAACGAATTCAACTAGGTATGCCATTCCAACATCCGACCACTATTTCCCAGGGTTTTGATTAAAACATAAAAAATCGAGGTTATTTTTCTTTGGATTTGTGCCTTGTCATAAGGGGGGGGTCATGTTTTTTTTCAGAAAAATTTTTCAAATGATTTTTCTTTCTGTAAATGACATTTTGTTGGAAATTTTGTAACGAATTCAACTAGGTATGCCATTCCAACATCTGACCACTATTTCCCGGGGTTTTGATTAACAACCTGAAAAATCGAGTTTATTTTCTTTGATTTGAGCCTTGTCATATCATTTTCAAATGATATTTTTTCTGTAAATGACACTTTGTTCGAAATTTTGTAACGAATTCAACTAGGTATGGCATTCCAACATTCGACCACTATTTCCCAGGGTTTTTATTAAAAACATGAAAAATCGAGGTGGTTTTCTTCGGATCTGGGCCTTGTCATAATGGGGTGGGGGTCATGTTTTTTTATCGAAAACATTTTTCTAATGATAGGTAGGTATGCCATTCCAACATCTGACCACTATTTCCCAGGGTTTTGATTAAAAACCTGAAAAATCGAGGTGATTTTCTTTGGATTTTGGCGTTGTTGTAAGGGTGGGGTTCATAATTTTTTTCGAAAAAATTTTTCAAATGATATTTTTTTCTGGAAATGCCACTTTGTTGGAAATTTGGTAACGAATTCAACGAGGTATGACAATCAAACATTCGACCACAATTACCCAGGGGTTTGATTAAAAAACCGAAAAATCGAGTTGTTTTTCTTTGGATTTTGATTTTGTCATAAGGGTGGGGGTCATGTTTTTTTTCGAAAAAATTTTTCAACTGCTTTTTTTTTTTAAATGACACTTTGTTGGAAATTTTGAAACGAATTCAACTAGGTATGCCATTCCAACATCTGACCACTATTTCCCAGGGTTTTGATTAAAAAACCGAAAAATCGATGTGATTTTCTTTGGATTTTGGCGTTGTCGTAAGGGTGGGGTTCATAATTTTTTTCGAACAAATTTTTCAAATGATATTTTTTTCTGGAAATGCCATTGTGTTGGAAATTTGGTAACGAATTCAACGAGGTATGACATTCAAACATTCGACCACAATTTCACATGGGTTTGATTAAAAAACCGAAAAATCGAGTTGATTTTTCTTTGGATTTTGGTTTTGTCATAAGGGTGGGGGTCATGTTTTTTTTTCGAAAATTTTTTTAACGAATTCAACTAGGTATGCCATTCCAACATCTGACCACTATTTCCCAGGGTTTTGATTAAAAACCTGAAAAATCGAGGTGATTTTCTTCGGATTTGAGCCTTGTCATCAGGGTGAGGGTCAGTTTTTTTTTCGAAAAAATTTTTCAAATGATTTTTTTTTCGTAAATGACACTATGTTGGAAATTTTGTAACGAATTCAACTAGGTATGCCATTCCAACATCTGACCACTATTTCCCAGGGTTTTGATTAAAAACCTGAAAAATCGAGGTGATTTTCTTTGGATTTGAGCCTTGTCATAAGGGTGGGGGTCATGTTTTTTTTATCGAAAACATTTTTCTAATGATAGGTAGGTATGCCATTCCAACATCTGACCACTATTTCCCAGGGTTTTGATTAAAAACCTGAAAAATCGAGGTGATTTTCTTTGGATTTTGGCGTTGTCGTAAGGGTGGGGTTCATAATTTTTTTTCGAAAAAAATTTTTCAAATGATATTTTTTTCTGGAAATGCCATTTTGTTGGAAATTTGGTAACGAATTCAACGAGGTATGACATTCAAACATTCGACCACAATTTCCCAGGGGTTTGATTAAAAAACCGAAAAATCGAGTTGATTTTCTTTGGATTTTGGTTTTGTCATAAGGGTGGGGGTTATGTTTTTTTTCGAAAAAATTTTTTAACTGATTTTTTTTTCTGTAAATGACACTTTGCTGGAAATTTTGTAACGAATTCAACCAGGTATGCCATTCCAATATCTGACCACTATTTCCCAGGGTTTTGATTAAAAACCTGAAAAATCGAGGTGATTTTCTTCGGATTTGAGCCTTGTCATAGGGGTGAGGGTCATGTTTTTTTTCGAAAAAATTTTTAAAATGATTTTTTTCGTAAATGACACTTTGTTGGAAATTTCGTAACGAATTCAACTAGGTATGCCATTCCAACATCCGACCACTATTTCCCAGGGTTTTGATTAAAACATAAAAAATCGAGGTTATTTTTCTTTGGATTTGTGCCTTGTCATAAGGGGGGGTCATGTTTTTTTTCGGAAAAATTTTTCAAATGATTTTTCTTTCTGTAAATGACATTTTGTTGGAAATTTTGTAACGAATTCAACTAGGTATGCCATTCCAACATCTGACCACTATTTCCCGGGGTTTTGATTAACAACCTGAAAAATCGAGTTTATTTTCTTTGGATTTGAGCCTTGTCATATCATTTTCAAATGATATTTTTTCTGTAAAAACATGAAAAATCGAGGTGATTTTCTTCGGATCTGGGCCTTGTCATAATGGGGTGGGGGTCATGTTTTTTTATCGAAAACATTTTTCTAATGATAGGTAGGTATGCCATTCCAACATCTGACCACTATTTCCCAGGGTTTTGATTAAAAACCTGAAAAATCGAGGTGATTTTCTTTGGATTTTGGCGTTGTTGTAAGGGTGGGGTTCATAATTTTTTTCGAAAAAATTTTTCAAATGATATTTTTTTCTGGAAATGCCACTTTGTTGGAAATTTGGTAACGAATTCAACGAGGTATGACAATCAAACATTCGACCACAATTACCCAGGGGTTTGATTAAAAAACCGAAAAATCGAGTTGTTTTTCTTTGGATTTTGATTTTGTCATAAGGGTGGGGGTCATGTTTTTTTTCGAAAAAATTTTTCAACTGCTTTTTTTTTTTAAATGACACTTTGTTGGAAATTTTGAAACGAATTCAACTAGGTATGCCATTCCAACATCTGACCACTATTTCCCAGGGTTTTGATTAAAAAACCGAAAAATCGATGTGATTTTCTTTGGATTTTGGCGTTGTCGTAAGGGTGGGGTTCATAATTTTTTTTCGAAAAAATTTTTCAAATGATATTTTTTTCTGGAAATGCCACTTTGTTGGAAATTTGGTAACGAATTCAACGAGGTATGACATTCAAACATTCGACCACAATTACCCAGGGGTTTAATTAAAAAACCGAAAAATCGAGTTGATTTTCTTTGGATTTTGATTTTGTCATAAGGGTGGGGGTCATGTTTTTTTCGAAAAAATTTTTTAACTGCTTTTTTTTTTAAATGACACTTTGTTGGAAATTTTGAAACGAATTCAAATAGGTATGCCATTCCAACATCTGACCACTATTTCCCAGGGTTTTGATTAAAAAACCGAAAAATCGAGGTGATTTTCTTTGGATTTTGGCGTTGTCGTAAGGGTGGGGTTCATAATTTTTTTTCGAAAAAATTTTTCAAATGATATTTTTTTCTGGAAATGCCATTTTGTTGGAAATTTGGTAACGAATTCAACGAGGTATGACATTCAAACATTCGACCACAATTTCCCAGGGGTTTGATTAAAAAAACGAAAAATCGAGTTGATTTTCTTTGGATTTTGGTTTTGTCATAAGGGTGGGGGTTATGTTTTTTTTTCGAAAAAATTTTTTAACTGATTTTTTTTTCTGTAAATGACACTTTGCTGGACATTTTGTAACGAATTCAACCAGGTATGCCATTCCAATATCTGACCACTATTTCCCAGGGTTTTGATTAAAAACCTGAAAAATCGAGGTGATTTTCTTCGGATTTGAGCCTTGTCATAGGGGTGAGGGTCATGTTTTTTTTCGAAAAAATTTTTAAAATGATTTTTTTTCGTAAATGACACTTTGTTGGAAATTTCGTAACGAATTCAACTAGGTATGCCATTCCAACATCCGACCACTATTTCCCAGGGTTTTGATTAAAACATAAAAAATCGAGGTTATTTTTCTTTGGATTTGTGCCTTGTCATAAAGGGGGGGTCATGTTTTTTTTCGGAAAAATTTTTCAAATGATTTTTCTTTCTGTAAATGACATTTTGTTGGAAATTTTGTAACGAATTCAACTAGGTATGCCATTCCAACATCTGACCACTATTTCCCGGGGTTTTGATTAACAACCTGAAAAATCGAGTTTATTTTCTTTGGATTTGAGCCTTGTCATATCATTTTCAAATGATATTTTTTCTGTAAATGACACTTTGTTCGAAATTTTGTAACGAATTCAACTAGGTATGGCATTCCAACATTCGACCACTATTTCCCAGGGTTTTTATTAAAAACATGAAAAATCGAGGTGGTTTTCTTCGGATCTGGGCCTTGTCATAATGGGGTGGGGGTCATGTTTTTTTATCGAAAACATTTTTCTAATGATAGGTAGGTATGCCATTCCAACATCTGACCACTATTTCCCAGGGTTTTGATTAAAAACCTGAAAAATCGAGGTGATTTTCTTTGGATTTTGGCGTTGTTGTAAGGGTGGGGTTCATAATTTTTTTCGAAAAAATTTTTCAAATGATATTTTTTTCTGGAAATGCCACTTTGTTGGAAATTTGGTAACGAATTCAACGAGGTATGACAATCAAACATTCGATCACAATTACCCAGGGGTTTGATTAAAAAACCGAAAAATCGGACCACTATTTCCCAGGGTTTTGATTAAAAAACCGAAAAATCGATGTGATTTTCTTTGGATTTTGGCGTTGTCGTAAGGGTGGGGTTCATAATTTTTTTTCGAACAAATTTTTCAAATGATATTTTTTTCTGGAAATGCCATTGTGTTGGAAATTTGGTAACGAATTCAACGAGGTATGACATTCAAACATTCGACCACAATTTCACATGGGTTTGATTAAAAAACCGAAAAATCGAGTTGATTTTTCTTTGGATTTTGGTTTTGTCATAAGGGTGGGGGTCATGTTTTTTTTTCGAAAATTTTTTTTAACGAATTCAACTAGGTATGCCATTCCAACATCTGACCACTATTTCCCAGGGTTTTGATTAAAAACCTGAAAAATCGAGGTGATTTTCTTCGGATTTGAGCCTTGTCATCAGGGTGAGGGTCAGTTTTTTTTTCGAAAAAATTTTTCAAATGATTTTTTTTTCGTAAATGACACTATGTTGGAAATTTTGTAACGAATTCAACTAGGTATGCCATTCCAACATCTGACCACTATTTCCCAGGGTTTTGATTAAAAACCTGAAAAATCGAGGTGATTTTCTTTGGATTTTGGCGTTGTCGTAAGGGTGGGGTTCATCATTTTTTTCGAAAAAATTTTTCAAATGATATTTTTTTCTGGAAATGCCACTTTGTTGGAAATTTGGTAACGAATTCAACGAGGTATGACATTCAAACATTCGACCACAATTTCCCAGGGGTTTGATTAAAAAACCGAAAAATCGAGTTGATTTTCTTTGGATTTTGGTTTTGTCATAAGGGTGGGGGTTATGTTTTTTTTCGAAAAAATTTTTTAACTGATTTTTTTTTCTGTAAATGACACTTTGTTGGAAATTTTGTAACGAATTCAACCAGGTATGCCATTCCAATATCTGACCACTATTTCCCAGGGTTTTGATTAAAAACCTGAAAAATCGAGGTGATTTTCTTCGGATTTGAGCCTTGTCATAGGGGTGAGGGTCATGTTTTTTTTCGAAAAAATTTTTAAAATGATTTTTTTTGTAAATGACACTTTGTTGGAAATTTCGTAACGAATTCAACTAGGTATGCCATTCCAACATCCGACCACTATTTCCCAGGGTTTTGATTAAAACATAAAAAATCGAGGTTATTTTTCTTTGGATTTGTGCCTTGTCATAAGGGGGGGGTCATGTTTTTTTTCGGAAAAATTTTTCAAATGATTTTTCTTTCTGTAAATGACATTTTGTTGGAAATTTTGTAACGAATTCAACTAGGTATGCCATTCCAACATCTGACCACTATTTCCCGGGGTTTTGATTAACAACCTGAAAAATCGAGTTTATTTTCTTTGGATTTGAGCCTTGTCATATCATTTTCAAATGATATTTTTTCTGTAAAAACATGAAAAATCGAGGTGATTTTCTTCGGATCTGGGCCTTGTCATAATGGGGTGGGGGTCATGTTTTTTATCGAAAACATTTTTCTAATGATAGGTAGGTATGCCATTCCAACATCTGACCACTATTTCCCAGGGTTTTGATTAAAAACCTGAAAAATCGAGGTGATTTTCTTTGGATTTTGGCGTTGTTGTAAGGGTGGGGTTCATAATTTTTTTTCGAAAAAATTTTTCAAATGATATTTTTTTCTGGAAATGCCACTTTGTTGGAAATTTGGTAACGAATTCAACGAGGTATGACAATCAAACATTCGACCACAATTACCCAGGGGTTTGATTAAAAAACCGAAAAATCGAGTTGTTTTTCTTTGGATTTTGATTTTGTCATAAGGGTGGGGGTCATGTTTTTTTTCGAAAAAAATTTTTCAACTGCTTTTTTTTTTTAAATGACACTTTGTTGGAAATTTTGAAACGAATTCAACTAGGTATGCCATTCCAACATCTGACCACTATTTCCCAGGGTTTTGATTAAAAAACCGAAAAATCGATGTGATTTTCTTTGGATTTTGGCGTTGTCGTAAGGGTGGGGTTCATAATTTTTTTTCGAACAAATTTTTCAAATGATATTTTTTTCTGGAAATGCCATTGTGTTGGAAATTTGGTAACGAATTCAACGAGGTATGACATTCAAACATTCGACCACAATTTCACATGGGTTTGATTAAAAAACCGAAAAATCGAGTTGATTTTTCTTTGGATTTTGGTTTTGTCATAAGGGTGGGGGTCATGTTTTTTTTCGAAAAATTTTTTTAACGAATTCAACTAGGTATGCCATTCTCAACATCTGACCACTATTTCCCAGGGTTTTGATTAAAAACCTGAAAAATCGAGGTGATTTTCTTCGGATTTGAGCCTTGTCATCAGGGTGAGGGTCAGTTTTTTTTTCGAAAAAATTTTTCAAATGATTTTTTTTCGTAAATGACACTATGTTGGAAATTTTGTAACGAATTCAACTAGGTATGCCATTCCAACATCTGACCACTATTTCCCAGGGTTTTGATTAAAAACCTGAAAAATCGAGGTGATTTTCTTTGGATTTGAGCCTTGTCATAAGGGTGGGGGTCATGTTTTTTTTATCGAAAACATTTTTCTAATGATAGGTAGGTATGCCATTCCAACATCTGACCACTATTTCCCAGGGTTTTGATTAAAAACCTGAAAAATCGAGGTGATTTTCTTTGGATTTTGGCGTTGTTGTAAGGGTGAGGTTCATAATTATTTTTCGATAAAATTTTTCAAATGATATTTTTTTCTGGAAATGCCACTTTGTTGGTTTGGTAACGAATTCAACGAGGTATGACAATCAAACATTCGACCACAATTACCCAGGGGTTTGATTAAAAAACCGAGTTGTTTTTCTTTGGATTTTAATTTTGTCATAAGGGTGGGGGTCATGTTTTTTTTCGAAAATTTTTTTTAACGAATTCCACTAAGTATGCCATTCCAACATCTGACCACTATCTCCCAGGGTTTTGATTAAAAACCTGAAAAATTGAGGTGATTTTCTTTGGATTTGAGCCTTGTCATATCGAAAACATTTTTCTAATGATAGGTAGGTATGCCATTCCAACATCTGACCACTATTTCCCAGGGTTTTGATTAAAAACCTGAAAAATCGAGGTGATTTTCTTTGGATTTTGGCGTTGTTGTAAGGGTGGGGTTCATAATTTTTTTTCGAAAAAAATTTTCAAATGATATTTTTTTCTGGAAATGCCACTTTGTTGGAAATTTGGTAACGAATTCAACGAGGTATGACAATCAAACATTCGACCACAATTACCCAGAGTTGATTAAAAAACCGAAAAATCGAGTTGATTTTCTTTGGATTTTGATTTTGTCATAAGGGTGGGGGTCATGTTTTTTTTTCGAAAAAATTTTTCAACTGATTTTTTTTCTGTAAATGACACTTTGTTGGAAATTTTGTAACGAATTCAACTAGGTATGCCATTCCAACATCTGACCACTATTTCCCAGGGTTTTGATTAAAAAACCGAAAAATCGAGGTGATTTTCTTCGGATTTTGGCGTTGTCGTAAGGAAGGGGTTCATAATTTTTTTTCGAAAAAATTTTTCAAATGATATTTTTTTCTGGAAATGCCATTTTGTTGGAAATTTGGTAACGAATTCAACGAGGTATGACATTCAAACATTCGACCACAATTTCCGAGGGGTTTGATTAAAAAACCGAAAAATCGAGTTGATTTTCTTTGGATTTTAGTTTTGTCATAAGGGTGGGGGTTATGTTTTAAAATGGAAATTGACACTTTTCTGGAAATTTTGTAACGAATTCAACTAGGTATGCCATTCCAATATCTGACCACTATTTCCCAGGGGTTTGATTAAAAAACCGAAAAATCGAGGTGATTTTGTTTGGATTTGAGCCTTGTCATAAGGGTGGGGCTCATGTTTTTTTTATCGAAAACATTTTTCTAATGATTTTTTTTCTGGAAATGCCACTTTGTTGGAAATTTGGTAACGAATTCAACGAGGTATGACACTCAAACATCTGACCACTATTTCCCAGGGTTTTGATTAAAAACCTGAAAAATCGAGGTGATTTTCTTCGGATTTGAGCCTTGTCATAAGGGTGAGGGTCATGGTTTTTTTTCGAAAAAATTTTTCAAATGATTTTTTTTTCGTAAATGACATTTTGTTGGAAATTTTTTAACGAATTCAACTAGGTATGCCATTCCAACATCTGACCACTATCTCCCAGGGTTTTGATTAAAAACCTGAAAAATTGAGGTGATTTTCTTTGGATTTGAG
Source organism: Drosophila rhopaloa (assembly GCF_018152115.1). NCBI lineage: Eukaryota > Metazoa > Arthropoda > Insecta > Diptera > Drosophilidae > Drosophila > Drosophila rhopaloa. The sequence goes on from NW_025335031.1 coordinate 853,020, forward strand.
CCTTGTCATAAGGGTGGGGGTCATGTTTTTTTTATCGAAAACATTTTTCTAATGATAGGTAGGTATGCCATTCCAACATCTGACCACTATTTCCAAGGGTTTTGATTAAAAACCTGAAATTTCGAGGTGATTTTCTTTGGATTTTGGCGTTGTTGTAAGGGTGGGGTTCATAATTTTTTTTCGAAAAAATTTTTCAAATGATATTTTTTCTGGAAATGCTACTTTGTTGGAAATTTGGTAACGAATTCAACGAGGTATGACATTCAAACATTCGACCACAATTACCCAGGGGTTTAATTAAAAAACCGAAAAATCGAGTTGATTTTCTTTGGATTTTGATTTTGTCATAAGGGTGGGGGTCATGTTTTTTTCGAAAAAATTTTTCAACTGCTTTTTTTTTTAAATGACACTTTGTTGGAAATTTTGAAACGAATTCAAATAGGTATGCCATTCCAACATCTGACCACTATTTCCCAGGGTTTTGATTAAAAAACCGAAAAATCGAGGTGATTTTCTTTGGATTTTAACGTTGTCGTAAGGGTGGGGTTCATAATTTTTTTTCGAAAAAATTTTTCAAATGATATTTTTTTCTGGAAATGCCATTTTGTTGGAAATTTGGTAACGAATTCAACGAGGTATGACATTCAAACATTCAACCACAATTTCCCAGGGGTTTGATTAAAAAACCGAAAAATCGAGTTGATTTTCTTTGGATTTTGGTTTTGTAATAAGGGTGGGGGCTATGTTTTTTTTTCGAAAAAATTTTTTAACTGATTTTTTTTTCTGTAAATGACACTTTGCTGGAAATTTCGTAACGAATTCAACTAGGTATGCCATTCCAACATCCGACCACTATTTCCCAGGGTTTTGATTAAAACATAAAAAATCGAGGTTATTTTTCTTTGGATTTGTGCCTTGTCATAAGGGTGGGGGTCATGTTTTTTTTCGAAAAAATTTTTCAAATGATTTTTCTTTCTGTAAATGACATTTTGTTGGAAATTTTGTAACGAATTCAACTAGGTATGCCATTCCAACATCTGACCACTATTTCCAGGGGTTTTGATTAACAACCTGAAAAATCGAGTTTATTTTCTTTGGATTTGAGCCTTGTCATATCATTTTCAAATGATATTTTTTCTGTAAATGACACTTTGTTCGAAATTTTGTAACGAATTCAACTAGGTATGGCATTCCAACATTCGACCACTATTTCCCAGGGTTTTGATTAAAAACATGAAAAATCGAGGTGATTTTCTTCGGATCTGGGCCTTGTCATAATGGGGTGGGGGTCATGTTTTTTTTTATCGAAAAAATTTTTCAAATGATTTTTTTTTCTGTAAATGACACATTGTTGGAAATTTTGTAACGAATTCATAAACGTATGCCATTCCTACATTCGACCACTATTTCCCATGGTTTTGATTAAAAAACCGAAAAATCGAGGTGATTTTCTCTGTCATATAGGTGGGGTTCATGGTTTTTTTCGAAAAAATTTTTCAAATGATTTTTTTTCTGTAAATGACACTTTGTTGGAAATTTTGTAACGAATTCAACTAGGTATGCCATTCCAACATCTGACCACTATTTCCCAGGGTTTTGATTAAAAAACCGAAAAATCGAGGTGATTTTGTTTGTTTTTTTTTTATCGAAAACATTTTTCTAATGATTTTTTTTTTGGAAATGACACTTTGTTGGAAATTTTGTAACGAATTCAACTAGGTATGCCATTCCAACATCTGACCACTATTTCCCAGGGTTTTGATTAAAAAACCGAAAAATCTAGGTGATTTTCTTTGGATTTTGGCGTTGTCGTAAAGGTGGGGTTCATAATTTTTTTTCGAAAAAATTTTTCAAATGATATTTTTTTCTGGAAATGCCATTGTGTTGGAAATTTGGTAACGAATTCAACGAGGTATGACAATCAAACATTCGACCACAATTACCCAGGGGTTTGATTAAAAAACCGAAAAATCGAGTTGATTTTCTTTGGATTTTGATTTTGTCATAAGGGTGGGGGTCATGTTTTTTTTTCGAAAAAATTTTTCAACTGATTTTTTTTCTGTAAATGACACTTTGTTGGAAATTTTGTAACGAATTCAACTAGGTATGCCATTCCAACATCTGACCACTATCTCCCAGGGTTTTGATTAAAAACCTGAAAAATTGAGGTGATTTTCTTTGGATTTGAGCCTTGTCATAAGGGTGGGTGTCATGTTTTTTTTATCGAAAACATTTTTCTAATGCTAGGTAGGTACAACATCTGACCACTATTTCCCAGGGTTTTGATTAAAAACCTGAAAAATCGAGGTGATTTTCTTTGGATTTTGGCGTTGTTGTAAGGGTGAGGTTCATAATTATTTTTCGATAAAATTTTTCAAATGATATTTTTTTCTGGAAATGCCACTTTGTTGGAAATTTGGTAACGAATTCAACGAGGTATGACAATCAAACATTCGACCACAATTACCCAGGGGTTTGATTAAAAAACCGAAAAATCGAGTTGTTTTTCTTTGGATTTTAATTTTGTCATAAGGGTGGGGGTCATGTTTTTTTTCGAAATTTTTTTTTAACAAATTCCACTAGGTATGCCATTCCAACATCTGACCACTATTTCCCAGGGTTTTGATTAAAAACCTGAAAAATCGAGGTGATTTTCTTCGGATTTGAGCCTTGTCATAAGGGTGAGGGTCATGGTTTTTTTTCGAAAAAATTTTTCAAATGATTTTTGTTTCGTAAATGACATTTTGTTGGAAATTTTTTAACGAATTCAACTAGGTATGCCATTCCAACATCTGACCACTATCTCCCAGGGTTTTGATTAAAAACCTGAAAAATTGAGGTGATTTTCTTTGGATTTGAGCCTTGTCATAAGGGTGGGGGTCATGTTTTTTTTATCGAAAACATTTTTCTAATGATAGGTAGGTATGCCATTCCAACATCTGACCACTATTTCCCAGGGTTTTGATTAAAAACCTGAAAAATCGAGGTGATTTTCTTTGGATTTTGGTGTTGTTGTAAGGGTGGGGTTCATAATTTTTTTCGAAAAATTTTTCAAATGATATTTTTTCTGGAAATGCTACTTTGTTGGAAATTTGGTAACGAATTCAACGAGGTATGACATTCAAACATTCGACCACAATTACCCAGGGGTTTAATTAAAAAATCGAAAAATCGAGTTGATTGTCTTTGGATTTTGATTTTGTCATAAGGGTGGGGGTCATGTTTTTTTTCGAAAAAAATTTTCAACTGATTTTTTTTTTTAAATGACACTTTGTTGGAAATTTTGAAACGAATTCAACTAGGTATGCCATTCCAACATCTGACCACTATTTCCCAGGGTTTTGATTAAAAACCGAAAAATCGATGTGATTTTCTTTGGATTTTGGCGTTGTCGTAAGGGTGGGGTTCATAATTTTTTTCGAACAAATTTTTCAAATGATATTTTTTTCTGGAAATGCCATTGTGTTGGAAATTTGGTAACGAATTCAACGAGGTATGACATTCAAACATTCGACCACAATTTCACATGGGTTTGATTAAAAAACCGAAAAATCGAGTTGATTTTTCTTTGGATTTTGGTTTTGTCATAAGGGTGGGGGTCATATTTTTTTTCGAAAAATTTTTTAACGAATTCAACTAGGTATGCTATTCCAACATCTGACCACTATTTCCCAGGGTTTTGATTAAAAACCTGAAAAATCGAGGTGATTTTCTTTGGATTTGAGCCTTGTCATCAGGGTGAGGGTCAGTTTTTTTTCGAAAAAATTTTTCAAATGATTTTTTTTTCGTAAATGACACTATGTTGGAAATTTTGTAACGAATTCAACTAGGTATGCCATTCCAACATCTGACCACTATTTCCCAGGGTTTTGATAAAAAACCTGAAAAATCGAGGTGATTTTCTTTGGATTTGAGCCTTGTCATAAGGGTGGGGGTCATGTTTTTTTTATCGAAAACATTTTTCTAATGATAGGTAGGTATGCCATTCCAACATCTGACCACTATTTCCCAGGGTTTTGATTAAAAACCTGAAAAATCGAGGTGATTTTCTTTGGATTTTGGCGTTGTTGTAAGGGTGAGGTTCATAATTATTTTTCGATAACATTTTTCAAATGATATTTTTTTCTGGAAATGCCACTTTGTTGGAAATTTGGTAACGAATTCAACGAGGTATGACAATCAAACATTCGACCACAATTACCCAGGGGTTTGATTAAAAAACCGAAAAATCGAGTTGTTTTTCTTTGGATTTTAATTTTGTCATAAGGGTGGGGGTCATGTTTTTTTTCGAAAATTTTTTGTAACGAATTCCACTAGGTATGCCATTCCAACATCTGACCACTATTTCCCAGGGTTTTGATTAAAAACCTGAAAAATCGAGGTGATTTTCTTTGGATTTTGGCGTTGTTGTAAGGGTGGGGTTCATAATTTTTTTCGAAAAAATTTTTCAAATGATATTTTTTCTGGAAATGCTACTTTGTTGGAAATTTGGTAACGAATTCAACGAGGTATGACATTCAAACATTTGACCACAATTACCCAGGGGTTTAATTAAAAAACCGAAAAATCGAGTTGATTTTCTTTGGATTTTGATTTTGTCAAAAGGGTGGGGGTCATGTTTTTTTTCGAAAAAATTTTTCAACTGCTTTTTTTTTTTAAATGACACTTTGTTGGAAATTTTGAAACGAATTCAACTAGGTATGCCATTCCAACATCTGACCACTATTTCCCAGGGTTTTGATTAAAAACCTGAAAAATCGAGGTGATTTTCTTCGGATTTGAGCCTTGTCATAAGGGTGAGGGTCATGGTTTTTTTTCGAAAAAATTTTTCAAATGATTTTTTTTTTGTAAATGACATTTTGTTGGAAATTTTTTAACGAATTCAACTAGGTATGCCATTCCAACATCTGACCACTATCTCCCAGGGTTTTGATTAAAAACCTGAAAAATTGAGGTGATTTTCTTTGGATTTGAGCCTTGTCATAAGGGTGGGGGTCATGTTTTTTTTATCGAAAACATTTTTCTAATGATAGGTAGGTATGCCATTCCAACATCTGACCACTATTTCCCAGGGTTTTGATTAAAAACCTGAAAAATCGAGGTGATTTTCTTTGGATTTTGGCGTTGTCGTAAGGGTGGGGTTCATAATTTTTTTTCGAACAAATTTTTCAAATGATATTTTTTTCTGGAAATGCCATTGTGTTGGAAATTTGGTAACGAATTCAACGAGGTATGACATTCAAACATTCGACCACAATTTCACATGGGTTTGATTAAAAAACCGAAAAATCGAGTTGATTTTTCTTTGGATTTTGGTTTTGTCATAAGGGTGGGGGTCATATTTTTTTTTCGAAAAATTTTTTTAACGAATTCAACTAGGTATGCTATTCCAACATCTGACCACTATTTCCCAGGGTTTTGATTAAAAACCTGAAAAATCGAGGTGATTTTCTTTGGATTTGAGCCTTGTCATCAGGGTGAGGGTCAGTTTTTTTTTCGAAAAAATTTTTCAAATGATTTTTTTTCGTAAATGACACTATGTTGGAAATTTTGTAACGAATTCAACTAGGTATGCCATTCCAACATCTGACCACTATTTCCCAGGGTTTTGATAAAAAACCTGAAAAATCGAGGTGATTTTCTTTGGATTTGAGCCTTGTCATAAGGGTGGGGGTCATGTTTTTTTTATCGAAAACATTTTTCTAATGATAGGTAGGTATGCCATTCCAACATCTGACCACTATTTCCCAGGGTTTTGATTAAAAACCTGAAAAATCGAGGTGATTTTCTTTGGATTTTGGCGTTGTTGTAAGGGTGAGGTTCATAATTATTTTTCGATAAAATTTTTCAAATGATATTTTTTTCTGGAAATGCCACTTTGTTGGAAATTTGGTAACGAATTCAACGAGGTATGACAATCAAACATTCGACCACAATTACCCAGGGGTTTGATTAAAAAACCGAAAAATCGAGTTGTTTTTCTTTGGATTTTAATTTTGTCATAAGGGTGGGGGTCATGTTTTTTTTCGAAAATTTTTTGTAACGAATTCCACTAGGTATGCCATTCCAACATCTGACCACTATTTCCCAGGGTTTTGATTAAAAACCTGAAAAATCGAGGTGATTTTCTTCGGATTTGAGCCTTGTCATAAGGGTGAGGGTCATGGTTTTTTTTCGAAAAAATTTTTTTAAATGATTTTTTTTCGTGAATGACATTTTGTTGGAAATTTTTTAACGAATTCAACTAGGTATGCCATTCCAACATCTGACCACTATCTCCCAGGGTTTTGATTAAAAACCTGAAAAATTGAGGTGATTTTCTTTGGATTTGAGCCTTGTCATAAGGGTGGGGGTCATGTTTTTTTTTATCGAAAACATTTTTCTAATGATAGGTAGGTATGCCATTCCAACATCTGACCACTATTTCCCAGGGTTTTGATTAAAAACCTGAAAAATCGAGGTGATTTTCTTTGAATTTTGGCGTTGTTGTAAGGGTGGGGTTCATAATTTTTTTTCGAAAAAAATTTTCAAATGATATTTTTTTCTGGAAATGCCACTTTGTTGGAAATTTGGTAACGAATTCAACGAGGTATGACAATCAAACATTCGACCACAATTACCCAGGGTTGATTAAAAAACCGAAAAATCGAGTTGATTTTCTTTGGATTTTGGCGTTGTCGTAAGGGTGGGGTTCATAATTTTTTTTCGAAAAAATTTTTCAAATGATTTTTTTTCTGTAAGTGACACTTTTTTTCGAAATTTTGTACCGAATTCAACTAGGAATGCCATTCCAACATCCGACCACTATTTCACAAGGTTTTGATTAGAAACATGAAAAATCGAGGTGATTTTCTTCGGATTTGAGCCTTGACATAAGGGCGAGAGTCATGTTTTTTTATCGAAAAAAATTTTCAAATTTATTTTGTTTTCTGTAAATGACACTTTGTTGGAAATTTCGTAACGAATTCAACTAGGTATGCCATTCCATCATCCGACCACTATTTTCCAGGGTTTTGATTAAAAACATGAAAATTCGACGTGATTTTATTTGGATTTGAGCCTTGTCATAAAGGTGGGAGTCATGGTTTTTTTTTCGAAAAAAATTTTCAACTGATTTTTCTTTCTGTAAATGACATTTTGTTGGAAATTTTGTAACGAATTCAACTAGGTATGCCATTCCAACATCTGACCACTATTTCCCGGGGTTTTGATTAACAACCTGAAAAATCGAGGTGATTTTCTTTGGATTTGAGCCTTGTCATATCATTTTCAAATGATATTTTTTCTGTAAATGACACTTTGTTCGAAATTTTGTAACGAATTCAACTAGGTATTGCCATTACAACATCTGACCACCATTTCCCAGGGTTTTGATTAAAAACCTGAAAAATCGAGGTGATTTTCTTTGGATTTTGGCGTTGTTGTAAGGGTGAGGTTCATAATTTTTTTTCGAAAAAATTTTTCAAATGATATTTGTTTCTGGAAATGCCACTTTGTTGGAAATTTGGTAACGAATTCAACGAGGTATGACAATCAAACATTCGACCACAATTACCCAGGCGTTTTATTAAAAAACCGAAAAATCGAGTTGTTTTTCTTTGGATTTTGATTTTGTCATAAGGGTGGGGGTCATTTTTTTTTCGAAAATTTTTTTAACGAATTCAACTAGGTATGCCAATCCAACATCTGACCACTATTTCCCAGGGTTTTGATTAAAAACCTGAAAAATCGATGTGATTTTCTTCGGATTTGAGCCTTGTCATAAGGGTGAGGGTCATGGTTTTTTTGCGAAAAAATTTTTCAAATGATTTTTTTTCGTAAATGACATTTTGTTGGAAATTTTTTAACGAATTCAACTAGGTATGCCATTCCAACATCTGACCACTATCTCCCAGGGTTTTGATTAAAAACCTGAAAAATTGAGGTGATTTTCTTTGGATTTGAGCCTTGTCATAAGGGTGGGGGTCATGTTTTTTTTATCGAAAATTTTTTTCTAATGATAGGTAGGTATGCCATTCCAACATCTGACCACTATTTCCCAGGGTTTTGATTAAAAACCTGAAAAATCGAGGTGATTTTCTTTGGATTCTGGCGTTGTTGTAAGGGTGGGGTTCATAATTTTTTTTCGAAAAAATTTTTCAAATGATATTTTTTCTGGAAATGCTACTTTGTTGGAAATTTGGTAACGAATTCAACGAGGTATGACATTCAAACCCTCGACCACAATTACCCAGGGGTTTAATTAAAAAACCGAAAAATCGAGTTGATTTTCTTTGGATTTTGATTTTGTCATAAGGGTGGGGGTCATGATTTTTTCGAAAAATTTTTCAACTGCTTTTTTTTTTTAAATGACATTTTGTTGGAAATTTTGAAACGAATTCAAATAGGTATGCCATTCCAACATCTGACCACTATTTCCCAGGGTTTTGATTAAAAAACCGAAATCGAGGTGATTTTCTTTGGATTTTGGCGTTGTCGTAAGGGTGGGGTACATAATTTTTTTCGAAAAAATTTTTCAAATGATATTTTTTTCTGGTAATGCCATTTTGTTGGAAATTTGGTAACGAATTCAACGAGGTTTGACATTCAAACATTCGACCACAATTTCCCAGGGGTTTGATTAAAAAACCGAAAAATCGAGTTGATTTTCTTTGGATTTTGGTTTTGTCATAAGGGTGGGGGTTATGTTTTTTTTCGAAAAAATTTTTAAACTGATTTTTTTTCTGTAAATGACACTTTGCTGGAAATTTTGTAACGAATTCAACTAGGTATGCCATTCCAATATCTGACCACTATTTCCCAGGGTTTTGATTAAAAACCTGAAAAATCGAGGTGATTTTCTTCGGATTTGAGCCTTGTCATAGGGGTGAGGGTCATGTTTTTTTTCGAAAAAATTTTTAAAATGATTTTTTTTCGTAAATGACACTTTGTTGGAAATTTCGTAACGAATTCAACTAGGTATGCCATTCCAACATCCGACCACTATTTCCCAGGGTTTTGATTAAAACATAAAAAATCGAGGTTATTTTTCTTTGAATTTGTGCTTTGTCATAAGGGGGGGGGGTCATGTTTTTTTTCGGAAAAATTTTTCAAATGATTTTTCTTTCTGTAAATGACATTTTGTTGGAAATTTTGTAACGAATTCAACTAGGTATGCCATTCCAACATCTGACCACTATTTCCCGGGGTTTTGATTAACAACCTGAAAAATCGAGTTTATTTTCTTTGGATTTGAGCCTTGTCATATCATTTTCAAATGATATTTTTTCTGTAAATGACACTTTGTTCGAAATTTTGTAACGAATTCAACTAGGTATGGCATTCCAACATTCGACCACTATTTCCCAGGGTTTTGATTAAAAACATGAAAAATCGAGGTGATTTTCTTCGGATCTGGGCCTTGTCATAATGGGGTGGGGGTCATGTTTTTTATCGAAAAAATTTTCAAATGATTTTTTTTTCTGTAAATGACACATTGTTGGAAATTTTGTAACGAATTCATAAACGTATGCCATTCCTACATTCGACCACTATTTCCCAGGGTTTTGATTAAAAAACCGAAAACTCGAGGTGATTTTCTCTGGATTTGAGCCTTGTCATTTAGGTGGGGTTCATGGTTTTTTTTCGAAAAAATTTTTCAACTGATTTTTTTTTCTGTAAATGACACTTTGTTAGAAATTTTGTAACGAATTCAACTAGGTATGCCATTCCAACATCCGACCACTATTTTCCAGGGTTTTGATTAAAAAACCGAAAAATCGAGGTAATTTTCTTTGGATTTTGGCGTTGTCGTAAGGGTGGGGTTCATAATTTTTTTTCGAAAAAATTTTTCAAATGATTTTTTTTTCTGGAAATGCCATTCTGTTGGAAATTTGGTAACGAACTCAACGAGGTATGACATTCAAACATTCGACCACAATTTCCCAGGGGTTTGATTAAAAAACCGAAAAATCGAGTTGATTTTCTTTGGATTTTGGTTTTGTCATAAGGGTGGGGGTTATGCTTTTTTTTCGAAAAAATTTTTTAACTGATTTTTTTTTTCTGTAAATGACACTTTGTTGGAAATTTTGTAACGAATTCAACTAGGTATGCCATTCCAATATCTGACCACTATTTCCCAGGGTTTTGATTAAAAACCGAAAAATCGAGGTGATTTTGTTTGGATTTGAGCCTTGTCATAGGGGTGAGGGTCATGTTTTTTTTCGAAAAAATTTTTAAAATGATTTTTTTTCTGTAAATGACACTTTGTTCAAAATTTCGTAACGAATTCAACTAGGTATGCCATTCCAACATCCGACCACTATTTCCCAGGGTTTTGATTAAAACATAAAAAATCGAGGTTATTTTCTTTGGATTTGTGCCTTGTCATAAGGGGGGGTCATGTTTTTTTTTCAGAAAAATTTTTCAAATGATTTCTCTTTCTGTAAATGACATTTTGTTGGAAATTTTGTAACGAATTCAACTAGGTATGCCATTCCAACATCTGACCACTATTTCCCGGGGTTTTGATTAACAACCTGAAAAATTGAGGTGATTTTCTTTGGATTTGAGCCTTGTCATATCATTTTCAAATGATATTTTTTCTGTAAATGACACTTTGTTCGAAATTTTGTAACGAATTCAACTAGGTATGGCATTCCAACATTCGACCACTATTTCCCAGGGTTTTGATTAAAAACATGAAAAATCGAGGTGATTTTCTTCGGATCTGGGCCTTGTCATAATGGGGTGGGGGTCATGTTTCTTATCGAAAAAATTTTCAAATGATTTTTTTTTCTGTAAATGACACTTTGTTGGAAATTTTGTAACGAATTCATAAACGTATGCCATTCCTACATTCGACCACTATTTCCCAGGGTTTTGATTAAAAAACCGAAAAATCGAGGTTATTTTCTTTGGATTTTGGTGTTGTCGTAAGGGTGGGGTTCATAATTTTTTTTCGAAAAAATTTTTCAAATGATATTTTTTTCTGGAAATGTTATTTTGTTGGAAATTTGGTAACGAATTCAACGAGGTATGACATTCAAACATTCGACCACAATTTCCCAGGGGTTTGATTAAAAAACCGAAAAATCGAGTTGATTTTCTTTGGATTTTGGTTTTGTCATAAGGGTGGGGGATATGTTTTTTTTTCGAAAAAATTTTTAAACTGATTTTTTTTTCTGTAAATGACACTTTGCTGGAAATTTTGTAACGAATTCAACTAGGTATGCCATTCCAATATCTGACCACTATTTCCCAGGGTTTTGATTAAAAACCTGAAATATCGAGGTGATTTTCTGGATTTGAGCCGTGTCATAGGGGTGAGGGTCATGTTTTTTTTCGAAAAAATTTTTAAAATGATTTTTTTTCGTAAATGACACTTTGTTGGAAATTTCGTAACGAATTCAACTAGGTATGCCATTCCAACATCCGACCACTATTTCCCAGGGTTTTGATTAAAACATAAAAAATCGAGGTTATTTTTCTTTGGATTTGTGCCTTGTCATAAGGGGGGAGGGGGGTCATGTTTTTTTTCGGAAAAATTTTTCAAATGATTTTTCTTTCTGTAAATGACATTTTGTTGGAAATTTTGTAACGAATTCAACTAGGTATGCCATTCCAACATCTGACCACTATTTCCCGGGGTTTTGATTAACAACCTGAAAAATCGAGTTTATTTTCTTTGGATTTGAGCCTTGTCATATCATTTTCAAATGATATTTTTTCTGTAAATGACACTTTGTTCGAAATTTTGTAACGAATTTAACTAGATATGGCATTCCAACATTCGACCACTATTTCCCAGGGTTTTGATAAAAAACAAGAAAAATCGAGGTGATTTTCTTCGGATCTGGGCCTTGTCATAATGGGGTGGGGGTCATGTTTTTTTATCGAAAAAATTTTCAAATGATTTTTTTTCTGTAAATGACACATTGTTGAAAATTTTGTAACGAATTCATAAACGTATGCCATTCCTACATTCGACCACTATTTCCCAGGGTTTTGATTAAAAACCGAAAAATCGAGGTGATTTTCTCTAGATTTGAGCCTTGTCATTTAGGTGGGGTTTATGGTTTTTTTTCGAAAAAATTTTTCAACTGATTTTTTTTTCTGTAAATGACACTTTGTTGGAAATTTTGTAACGAATTCAACTAGGTATGCCATTCAAACATCCGACCACTATTTTCCAGGGTTTTGATTAAAAAACCGAAAAATCGAGGTGATTTTCTTTGGATTTTGGCGTTGTCGTAAGGGTGGGGTTCATAATTTTTTTTCGAAAAAATTTTTCAAATGATTTTTTTTTCTGGAAATGCCATTCTGTTGGAAATTTGGTATCGAATTCAACGAGGTATGACATTCAAACATTCGACCACAATTTCCCAGGGGTTTGATTAAAAAACCGAAAAATCGAGTTGATTTTCTTTGGATTTTGGTTTTGTCATAAGGGTGGGGGTTATGTTTTTTTTTCGAAAAAATTTTTTAACTGATTTTTTTTTCTGTAAATGACACTTTGTTGGAAATTTTGTAACGAATTCAACTAGGTATGCCATTCCAATATCTGACCACTATTTCCCAGGGGTTTGATTAAAAAACCGAAAAATCGAGGTGATTTTGTTTGGATTTGAGCCTTGTCATAAGGGTGGGGCTCATGTTTTTTTTATCGAAAGCATTTTTCTAATGATTTTTTTTTTGTAAATGACACTTTGTTGGAAATTTTGTAACGAATTCAACTAGGTATGCCATTCCAATATCTGACCACTATTTCCCAGGGTTTTGATAAAAACCTGAAAAATCGAGGTGATTTTCTTCGGATTTGAGCCTTGTCATAGGGGTGAGGGTCATGTTTTTTTTCGAAAAAATTTTTAAAATGATTTTTTTTCTGTAAATGACACTTTGTTCGAAATTTCGTAACGAATTCAACTAGGTATGCCATTCCAACATCCGACCACTATTTCCCAGGGTTTTGATTAAAACATAAAAAATCGAGGTTATTTTCTTTGGATTTGTGCCTTGTCATAAGGGGGGGGGTCATTTTTTTTTCAGAAAAATTTTTCAAATGATTTTTCTTTCTGTAAATGACATTTTGTTGGAAATTTTGTAACGAATTCAACTCGGTATGCCATTCCAACATCTGACCACTATTTCCCGGGGTTTTGATTAACAACCTGAAAAATCGAGGTGATTTTCTTTGGATTTGAGCCTTGTCATATCATTTTCAAATGATATTTTTTCTGTAAATGACACTTTGTTGGAAATTTTGTAACGAATTCAACTAGGTATGCCATTCCAACATCTGACCACTATTTCCCAGGGTTTTGATTAAAAAACCGAAAAATCGAGGTGATTTTCTTTAGATTTTGGCGTTGTCGTAAGGGTGGGGTTCATAATTTTTTTCAAAAAAATTTTTCAAATGATATTTTTTTCTGGAAATGCCATTTTGTTGGAAATTTGGTAACGAATTCAACGAGGTATGACATTCAAACATTCGACCACAATTTCCCAGGGGTTTGATTAAAAACCGAAAAATCGAGGTGATTTTGTTTGGATTTGAGCCTTGTCATAAGGGTGGGGCTCATGTTTTTTTTCGAATAAATTTTTCAACTGATTTTTTTTCTGTAAATGACACTTTGTTGGAAATTTTGTAACGAATTCAACTAGGTATGCCATTCCAATATCTGACCACTATTTCCCAGGGTTTTGATTAAAAACCTGAAAAATGGAGGTGATTTTCTTCGGATTTGCGCCTTGCCATAGGGGTGAGGGTCATGTTTTTTTTCGAAAAAATTTTTTAAATGATTTTTTTTCGTAAATGACACTGTTGGAAATTTCGTAACGAATTCAACTAGGTATGCCATTCCAACATCCGACCACTATTTCCCAAGATTTTGATTAAAACATAAAAAATCGAGGAGATTTTCTTTGGATTTGTGCCTTGTCATAAGGGGGGTCATGTTTTTTTTTCGGAAAAATTTTTCAAATGATTTTTCTTTCTGTAAATGACATTTTGTTGGAAATTTTGTAACGAATTCAACTAGGTATGCCATTCCAACATCTGACCACTATTTCCCGGGGTTTTGATTAACAACCTGAAAAATCGAGGTGATTTTCTTTGGATTTGAGCCTTGTCATATCATTTTCAAATGATATTTGTTCTGTAAATGATACTTTGTTCGAAATTTTGTAACGAATTCAACTAGGTATGCCATTCCAACATTCGACCACTATTTCCCAGGGTTTTGATTAAAAACATGAAAAATCGAGGTGATTTTCTTCGGATCTGGGCCTTGTCATAATGGGGTGGGGGTCATGTTTTTTTTATCGAAAAAATTTTTCAAATTATTTTTTTTTCTGTAAATGACACATTGTTGGTAATTTTGTAACGAATTCATAAACGTATGCCATTCCTACATTCGACCACTATTTCCCAGGGTTTTGATTAAAAAACCGAAAAATCGAGGTGATTTTCTCTGGATTTGAGCCTTGTCATTTAGGTGGGGTTCATGGTTTTTTTCCGAAAAAATTTTTCAACTGATTTTTTTTTCTGTAAATGACACTTTGTTGGAAATTTTGTAACGAATTCAACTAGGTATGCCATTCCAACATCCGACCACTATTTTCCAGGGTTTTGATTAAAAAACCGAAAAATCGAGGTGATTTTCTTTGGATTTTGGCGTTGTCGTAAGGGTGGGGTTCATAATTTTTTTTCGAAAAAATTTTTCAAATGATTTTTTTTCTGGAAATGCCATTCTGTTGGAAATTTGGTAACGAATTCAACGAGGTATGACAATCAAACATTCGACCACAATTTCCCAGGGGTTTGATTAAAAAACCGAAAAATCGAGTTGATTTTCTTTGGATTTTGGTTTTGTCATAAGGGTGGGGGTTATGTTTTTTTTTCGAAAAAAATTTTTAACTGATTTTTTTTTCTGTAAATGACACTTTGTTGGATATTTTGTAACGAATTCAACTAGGTATGCCATTCCAATATCTGACCACTATTTCCCAGGGTTTTGATTAAAAAACCGAAAAATCGAGGTGATTTTGTTTGGATTTGAGCCTTGTCATAAGGGTGGGGCTCATGTTTTTATTATCGAAAGCATTTTTCTAATGATTTTTTTTTGTAAATGACACTTTGTTGGAAATTTTGTAACGAATTCAACTAGGTATGCCATTCCAATATCTGACCACTATTTCCCAGGGTTTTGATTAAAAACCTGAAAAATCGAGGTGATTTTCTTCGGATTTGAGCCTTGTCATAGGGGTGAGGGTCATGTTTTTTTCGAAAAAATTTTTAAAATGATTTTTTTTCTGTAAATGACATTTTTTTCGAAATTTCGTAACGAATTCAACTAGGTATGCCATTCCAACATCCGACCACAATTTCCCAGGGTTTTGATTAAAACATAAAAAATCGAGGTTATTTTCTTTGGATTTGTGCCTTGTCATAAGGGGGGTCATGTTTTTTTTAGAAAAATTTTTCAAATGATTTTTCTTTCTGTAAATGACATTTTGTTGGAAATTTTGTAACGAATTCAACTAGGTATGCCATTCCAACATCTGACCACTATTTCCCGGGGTTTTGATTAACAACCTGAAAAATCGAGGTGATTTTCTTTGGATTTGAGCCTTGTCATATTCATTTTCAAATGATATTTTTTCTGTAAATGACACTTTGTTCGAAATTTTGTAACGAATTCAACTAGGTATGGCATTCCAACATTCGACCACTATTTCCCAGGGTTTTGATTAAAAACATGAAAAATCGAGGTGATTTTCTTCGGATCTGGGCCTTGTCATAATGGGGTGGGGGTCATGTTTTTTTTATCGAAAAAATTTTCAAATGATTTTTTTTTCTGTAAATGACACATTGTTGGAAATTTTGTAACGAATTCATAAACGTATGCCATTCCTACATTCGACCACTATTTCCCAGGGTTTTGATTAAAAAACCGAAAAATCGTGGTGATTTTCTCTGGATTTGAGCCTTGTCATTTGGTGGGGTTCATGGTTTTTTTTCGAAAAAATTTTTCAACTTTTTTTTTTTTCTGTAAATGACACTTTGTTGGAAATTTTGTAACGAATTCAACTAGGTATTAAAAAACCGAAAAATCGAGGTGATTTTCTTTGGATTTGTGCCTTGTCATAAGGGGGGGGTCATTTTTTTTTTCGTAAATGACATTTTGTTGGAAATTTTGTAACGAATTCAACTAGGTATGCCATTCCAACATCTGACCACTATTTCCCGGGGTTTTGATTATCAACCTGAAAAATCGAGGTGATTTTCTTTGGATTTGAGCCTTGTCATATCATTTTCAAATGATATTTTTTCTGTAAATGACACTTTGTTCGAAATTTTGTAACGAATTCAACTAGGTATGCCATTCCAACATTCGACCACTATTTCCCAGGGTTTTGATTAAAAACATGAAAAATCGAGGTGATTTTCTTCGGATCTGGGCCTTGTCATAATGGGGTGGGGGTCATGTTTTTTTTATCGAAAAAATTTTTCAAATTATTTTTTTCTGTAAATGACACATTGTTGGTAATTTTGTAACGAATTCATAAACGTATGCCATTCCTACATTCGACCACTATTTCCCAGGGTTTTGATTAAAAAACCGAAAAATCGAGATGATTTTCTCTGGATTTGAGCCTTGTCATTTAGGTGGGGTTCATGGTTTTTTTCGAAAAAATTTTTCATATGATTTTTTTTTCTGTAAATGACACTTTGTTGGAAATTTTGTAACGAATTTAACTGCCATTCCAACATCTGACTACTATTTCCCAGGGTTTTGATTAAAAAAACGAAAAATCGAGGTGATTTTCTCTGGATTTGAGCCTTGTCATTTAGGTGGGGTTCATGGTTTTTTTTCGAAAAAATTTTTTAACTGATTTTTTTTCTGTAAATGACACTTTGTTGGAAATTTTGTAACGAATTCAACTAGGTATGCCATTCCAACATCTGACCACTATTTCCCGGGGTTTTGATTAACAACCTGAAAAATCGAGGTGATTTTCTTTGGATTTGAGCCTTGTCATATCATTTTCAAATGATATTTTTTCTGTAAATGACACTTTGTTCGAAATTTCGTAACGAATTCAACTAGGTATGCCATTCCAACATCTGACCACTATTTCCCGGGGTTTTGATTAAAAACATGAAAAATCGAGGTGATTTTCTTCGGATCTGGGCCTTGTCATAATGGGGTGGGGGTCATGTTTTTTTTATCGAAAAAATTTTCAAATGATTTTTTTTCTGTAAATGACACATTGTTGGAAATTTTGTAACGAATTCATAAACGTATGCCATTCCTACATTCGACCACTATTTCCCAGGGTTTTGATTAAAAAACCGAAAAATCGTGGTGATTTTCTCTGGATTTGAGCCGTGTCATTTAGGTGGGGTTCAGGTTTTTTTCGAAAAAATTTTTCAACTGATTTTTTTTTCTGTAAATGACACTTTGTTGGAAATTTTGTAACGAATTCAACTAGGTATTAAAAAACCGACAAATCGAGGTGATTTTCTTTGGATTTGTGCCTTGTCATAAGGGGGGGGGTCTTTTTTTTTTCGGAAAAATTTTTCAAATGATTTTTCTTTCTGTAAATGACATTTTGTTGGAAATTTTGTAACGAATTCAACTAGGTATGCCATTCCAACATCTGACCACTATTTCCCGGGGTTTTGATTAACAACCTGAAAAATCGAGGTGATTTTCTTTGGATTTGAGCCTTGTCATATCATTTTCAAATGATATTTTTTCTGTAAATGACACTTTGTTCGAAATTTTGTAACGAATTCAATTAGGTATGCCATTCCAACATTCGACCACTATTTCCCAGGGTTTTGATTAAAAACATGAAAAATCGAGGTGATTTTCTTCGGATCTGACCCTTGTCATAATGGGGTGGGGGTCATGTTTTTTTTATCGAAAAAATTTTTCAAATTATTTTTTTCTGTAAATGACACATTGTTGGTAATTTTGTAACGAATTCATAAACGTATGCCATTCCTACATTCGACCACTATTTCCCAGGGTTTTGATTAAAAAACCGAAAAATTGAGATGATTTTCTCTGGATTTGAGCCTTGTCATTTAGGTGGGGTTCATGGTTTTTTTTCGAAAAAATTTTTCAAATGATTTTTTTTTCTGTAAATGACACTTTGTTGGAAATTTTGTAACGAATTTAACTGCCATTCCAACATCTGACTACTATTTCCCAGGGTTTTGATTAAAAAACCGAAAAATCGAGGTGATTTTCTCTGGATTTGAGCCTTGTCATTTAGGTGGGGTTCATGGTTTTTTTTTCGAAAAAATTTTGTAACTGATTTTTTTTTCTGTAAATGACACTTTGTTGGAAATTTTGTAACGAATTCAACTAGGTATGCCATTCCAACATCTGACCACTATTTCCCGGGGTTTTGATTAACAACCTGAAAAATCGAAGTGATTTTCTTTGGATTTGAGCCTTGTCATATCATTTTCAAATGATATTTTTTCTGTGAATGACACTTTGTTCGAAATTTCGTAACGAATTCAACTAGGTATGCCATTCCAACATCCGACCACTATTTCCCAGGGTTTTGATTAAAACATAAAAAATCGAGGTCATTTTCTTTGGATTTGTGCCTTGTCATAAGGGGGGGGGCTTGTTTTTTTTTCGGAAAAATTTTTCAAATGATTTTTCTTTCTGTAAATGACATTTTGTTGGAAATTTTGTAACGAATTTAACTAGGTATGCCATTCCAACATCTGACCACTATTTCCCGGGGTTTTGATTAACAACCTGAAAAATCGAGGTGATTTTCTTTGGATTTGAGCCTTGTCATAGTCATTTTTCAAATGATTTTTTTCTGTAAATGACACTTTGTTCGAAATTTTGTAACGAATTCAACTAGGTATGCCATTCCAACATTCGACCACTATTTCCCAGGGTTTTGCTTAAAAACATGAAAAATCGAGGTGATTTTCTTCGGATCTGGGCCTTGTCATAATGGGGTGGGGGTCATGTTTTTTTTATCGAAAAAATTTTTCAAATGATTTTTTTTTCTGTAAATGACACATTGTTGGAAATTTTGTAACGAATTCATAAACGTATGCCATTCCTACATTCGACCACTATTTCCCAGGGTTTTGATTAAAAAACAGAAAAATCGAGGTGATTTTCTCTGGATTTGAGCCTTGTCATTTAGGTGGGGCTCATGGTTTTTTTTCGAAAAATTTTTTCAACTGATTTTTTTTTCTGTACATGACATTTTGTTGGAAATTTTGTAACGAATTCAACTAGGTATGCCATTCCAACATCTGACCACTATTTCCCAGGGTTTTAATTAAAAAACCGAAAAATCGAGGTGATTTTCTTTAGATTTTGGCGTTGTCGTAAGGGTGGGGTTCATAATTTTTTTTCGAAAAAATTTTTCAAATGATATTTTTTTCTGGAAATGCCATTTTGTTGGAAATTTGGTAACGAATTCAACGAGGTATGACATTCAAACATTCGACCACAATTTCCCAGGGGTTTGATTAAAAACCGAAAAATCGAGGTGATTTTGTTTGGATTTGAGCCTTGTCATAAGGGTGGGGCTCATGTTTTTTTCGAATAAATTTTTCAACTGATTTTTTTTTCTGTAAATGACACTTTGTTGGAAATTTTGTAACGAATTCAACTAGGTATGCCATTCCAATATCTGACCACTAATTCCCAGGGTTTTGATTAAAAACCTGAAAAATCGAGGTGATTTTCTTCGGATTTGCGCCTTGCCATAGGGGTGAGGGTCATGTTTTTTTTCGAACAAATTTTTTAAATGATTTTTTTTTCTGTAAATGACACTTTGTTGGAAATTTCGTAACGAATTCAACTAGGTATGCCATTCCAACATCCGACCACTATTTCCCAAGGTTTTGATTAAAACATAAAAAATCGAGGAGATTTTCTTTGGATTTGTGCCTTGTCATAAGGGTGGGGGTCATGTTTTTTTTCGAAAAATTTTTCAAATGATTTTTTTTCTGTAAATGACATTTTGTTGGAAATTTTGTAACGAATTCAACTAGGTATGCCATTCCAACATCTGACCACTATTTCCCGGGGTTTTGATTAACAACCTGAAAAATCGAGGTGATTTTCTTTGGATTTGAGCCTTGTCATATCATTTTCAAATGATATTTTTTCTGTAAATGATACTTTGTTCGAAATTTTGTAACGAATTCAACTAGGTATGCCATTCCAACATTCGACCACTATTTCCCAGGGTTTTGATTAAAAACATGAAAAATCGAGGTGATTTTCTTCGGATCTGGGCCTTGTCATAATGGGGTGGGGGTCATGTTTTTTTTATCGAAAAAATTTTTCAAATTATTTTTTTTCTGTAAATGACACATTGTTGGTAATTTTGTAACGAATTCATAAACGTATGCCATTCCTACATTCGACCACTATTTCCCAGGGTTTTGATTAAAAAACCGAAAAATCGAGATGATTTTCTCTGGATTTGAGCCTTGTCATTTAGGTGGGGTTCATGTTTTTTTTTTCGAAAAAATTTTTCAAATTATTTTTTTTTTCTGTAAATGACACATTGTTGGTAATTTTGTAACGAATTCATAAACGTATGCCATTCCTACATTCGACCACTATTTCCCAGGGTTTTGATTAAGAAACCGAAAAATCGAGTCGATTTTCTTTGGATTTTGGTTTTGTCATAAGGGTGGGGGTCATGTTTTTTTTTCGAAAAAATTTTTCAACTGATTTTTTTTCTGTAAATGACACTTTGTTGGAAATTTTGTAACGAATTCAACTAGGTATGCCATTCCAACATCTGACCACTATTTCCCAGGGTTTTGATTAAAAAACCGAAAAATCGAGGTGATTTGCTTTGGATTTTGGCGTTGTCGTAAGGGTGGGGTTCTAAATTTTTTTTCGAAAAAATTTTTCAAATGATTTTTTTTCTGGAAATGCCATTTTGTTGGAAATTTGGTAACGAATTCAACGAGGTATGACATTCAAACATTCGACCACAATTTCCCAGGGGTTTGATTAAAAAACCGAAAAATCGAGGTGATTTTCTTTGGATTTTGTTTTTGTCATAAGGGTGGGGGTCATGTTTTTTTTTCGAAAAAATTTTTAAACTGATTTTTTTTTCTGTAAATGACACTTTGTTGGAAATTTTGTAACGAATTCAACTAGGTATGCCATTCCAATATCTGACCACTATTTCCCAGGGGTTTGATTAAAAAACCGAAAAATCGAGGTGATTTTGTTTGGATTTGAGCCTTGTCATAAGGGTGGGGCTCATGTTTTTTTTATCGAAAACATTTTTCTAATGATTTTTTTTTTTGTAAATGACACTTTGTTGGAAATTTTGTAACGAATTCAACTAGGTATGCCATTCCAACATCTGACCACTATTTCCCAGGGTTTTGATTAAAAAACCGAAAAATCGAGGTGATTTTCTTCGGATTTGAGCCTTGTCATAGGGGTGAGGGTCATGTTTTTTTTCGACAAAATTTTTAAAATGATTTTTTTTTTCATAAATGACTCTTTGTTGGAAATTTCGTAACGAATTCAACTAGGTATGCCATTCCAACATCCGACCACTATTTCCCAGGGTTTTGATTAAAACATGAAAAATCGATGTGATTTTCTTTGGATTTGTGCCTTGTCATAAGGGGGGTCATGTTTTTTTTCGGAAAAATTTTTCAAATGATTTTTCTTTCTGTAAATGACATTTTGTTGGAAATTTTGTAACGAATTCAACTAGGTATGCCATTCCCACATCTGACCACTATTTCCCACGGTTTTGATTAAAACCCTGAAAAATCGAGGTGATTTTCTTTGGATTTGAGCCTTGTCATAAGGGTGGGGGTCATGTTTTTTTTTATCGAAAAAATTTTTCAAATGATTTTTTTTTCTGTAAATGACACATTGTTAGAAATTTTGTAACGAATTCATAAACGTATGCCATTCTCACATTCGACCACTATTTCCCATGGTTTTGATTAAAAAACCGAAAAATCTAGGTGATTTTCTCTGGATTTGAGCCTTGTCATATAGGTGGGGTTCATGGTTTTTTTTCGAAAACATTTTTCTAAGGTTTTTTTTTTTCTGTAAATGACACTTTGTTGGAAATTTTGTAACGAATTCAACTAGGTATGCCATTCCAACATCTGACCACTATTTCCCAGGGCTTTGATTAAAAAACCGAAAAATCGAGGTGATTTGCTTTGGATTTTGGCGTTGTCGTAAGGGTGGGGTTCTAAATTTTTTTTCGAAAAAATTTTTCAAATGATTTTTTTTCTGGAAATGCCATTTTGTTGGAAATTTGGTAACGAATTCAACGAGGTATGACATTCAAACATTCGACCACAATTTCCCAGGGGTTTGATTAAAAAACCGAAAAATCGAGTTGATTTTCTTTGGATTTTGTTTTTGTCATAAGGGTGGGGGTCATGTTTTTTTTTCAAAAAAATTTTTAAACTGATTTTTTTTCTGTAAATGACACTTTGTTGGAAATTTTGTAACGAATTCAACTAGGTATGCCATTCCAATATCTGACCACTATTTCCCAGGGGTTTGATTAAAAAACCGAAAAATCGAGGTGATTTTGTTTGGATTTGAGCCTTGTCATAAGGGTGGGGGTCATGTTTTTTTTATCGAAAACATTTTTCTAATGATTTTTTTTTGTAAATGACACTTTGTTGGAAATTTTGTAACGAATTCAACTAGGTATGCCATTCCAACATCTGACCACTATTTCCCAGGGTTTTGATTAAAAAACCGAAAAATCGAGGTGATTTTCTTCGGATTTGAGCCTTGTCATAGGGGTGAGGGTCATGTTTTTTTTCGACAAAATTTTTAAAATGATTTTTTTTTTTTCATAAATGACTCTTTGTTGGAAATTTTGTAACGAATTCAACTAGGTATGCCATTCCAACATCCGACCACTATTTCCCAGGGTTTTGATTAAAACATGAAAAATCGAGGTGATTTGCTTTGGATTTGTGCCTTGTCATAAGGGTGGGGGTCATGTTTTTTTTTCGAAAAAATTTTTCAAATGATTTTTTTTCTGTAAATGACACTTTGTTGGAAATTTTGTAACGAATTCAACTAGGTATGCCATTCCAACATCTGACCACTATTTCCCAGGGTTTTGATTAAAAACCTGAAAAATCGAGGTGATTTTCTTTGGATTTGAGCCTTGTCATAAGGGTGGGGGTCATGTTTTTTTTTATCGAAAAAATTTTTCAAATGA
This sequence comes from Drosophila rhopaloa, assembly GCF_018152115.1. Lineage (NCBI taxonomy): Eukaryota > Metazoa > Arthropoda > Insecta > Diptera > Drosophilidae > Drosophila > Drosophila rhopaloa. Next base: position 876,246 of record NW_025335031.1, read on the forward strand.
TTTTTTTTTCTGTAAATGACACATTGTTAGAAATTTTGTAACGAATTCAGAAACGTTTGCCATTCTCACATTCGACCACTATTTCCCATGGTTTTGATTAAAAAACCGAAAAATCTAGGTGATTTTCTCTGGATTTGAGCCTTGTCATATAGGTGGGGTTCATGGTTTTTTTTCGAAAAAATTTTTCTAATGTTTTTTTTTTCTGTAAATGACACTTTGTTAGAAATTTTGTAACGATTTCAACTAGGTATGCCATTCCAACATCTGACCACTATTTCCCAGGGTTTTGATTAAAAAACCGAAAAATCGAGGTGATTTGCTTTGGATTTTGGCGTTGTCGTAATGGTGGGGTTCATAATTTTTTTTCGAAAAAATGATTTTTTTTTCTGGAAATGCCATTTTGTTGGAAATTTGGTAACGAATTCAACGAGGTATGACATTCAAACATTCGACCACAATTTCCCAGGGGTTTGATTAAAAAACCGAAAAATCGAGTTGATTTTCTTTGGATTTTGTTTTTGTCATAAGGGTGGGGGTCATGTTTTTTTTCGAAAAAATTTTTAAACTGATTTTTTTTTCTGTAAATGACACTTTGTTGGAAATTTTGTAACGAATTCAACTAGGTATGCCATTCCAATATCTGACCACTATTTCCCAGGGGTTTGATTAAAAAACCGAAAAATCGAGGTGATTTTGTTTGGATTTGAGCCTTGTCATAAGGGTGGGGCTCATGTTTTTTTTATCGAAAACATTTTTCTAATGATTTTTTTTTGTAAATGACACTTTGTTGGAAATTTTGTAACGAATTCAACTAGGTATGCCATTCCAACATCTGACCACTATTTCCCAGGGTTTTGATTAAAAACCTGAAAAATCGAGGTGATTTTCTTCGGATTTGAGCCTTGTCATAGGGGTGAGGGTCATGTTTTTTTCGACAAAATTTTTAAAATGATTTTTTTTTTCATAAATGACTCTTTGTTGGAAATTTCGTAACGAATTCAACTAGGTATGCCATTCCAACATCCGACCACTATTTCCCAGGGTTTTGATTAAAACATGAAAAATCGAGGTGATTTTCTTTGGATTTGTGTCTTGTCATAAGGGGGGGGTCATGTTTTTTTTTTGGAAAAATTTTTCAAATGATTTTTCTTTCTGTAAATGACATTTTGTTGGAAATTTTGTAACGAATTCAACTAGGTATGCCATTCCCACATCTGACCACTATTTCCCACGGTTTTGATTAAAACCCTGAAAAATCGAGGTGATTTTCTTTGGATTTGAGCCTTGTCATAAGGGTGGGGGTCATGTTTTTTTTATCGAAAAAATTTTTCAAATGATTTTTTTTTCTGTAAATGACACGTTGTTAGAAATTTTGTAACGAATTCATAAACGTATGCCATTCTCACATTCGACCACTATTTCCCATGGTTTTGATTAAAAAACCGAAAAATCGAGGTGATTTTCTCTGGATTTGAGCCTTGTCATATAGGTGGGGTTCATGGTTTTTTTTCGAAAAAATTTTTCAAATGTTTTTTTTTTCTGTAAATGACACTTTGTTGGAAATTTTGTAACGATTTCAACTAGGTATGCCATTCCACCATCTGACCACTATTTCCCAGGGTTTTGATTAAAAAACCGAAAAATCGAGGTGATTTTCTTTGGATTTTGGCGTTGTCGTAAAGGTGGGGTTCATAATTTTTTTAAAAAAAAATTTTTCAAATGATATTTTTTATTCTGGAAATGCCATTTTGTTGGAAATTTGGTAACGAATTCAACGAGGTATGACATTCAAACATTCGACAACAATTTCCCAGGGGTTTGATTAAAAAACCGAAAAATCGAGTTGATTTTCTTTGGATTTTGGTTTTGTCATAAGGGTGGGGGTCATGTTTTTTTCCAAAAAATTTTTCAACTGATTTTTTTTTCTGTAAATGACACTTTGTTGGAAATTTTGTAACGAATTCAACTAGGTATGCCATTCCAACATCTGACCACTATTTCCCAGGGTTTTGATTAAAAAACCGAAAAATCGAGGTGATTTTCTTTGGATTTTGGTTTTGTCATAAAGGTGGGGGTCATGTTTTTTTTTCGAAAAAATTTTTCAACTGATTTTTTATTCTGTAAATGACACTTTGTTGGAAATTTTGTAACGAATTCAACTAGGTATGCCATTCCAACATCTGACCACTATTTCCCAGGGTTTTGATTAAAAAACCGAAAAATCGAGGTGATTTTCTTTGGATTTTGGCGTTGTCGTAAGAATGGGGTTCATAATTTTTTTTCGAAAAAATTTTTCAAATGATTTTTTTTTCTGGAAAGGCAATTTGGTTGGAAATTTGTTAACGAATTCAACGAGGTATGACATTCAAACATTCGACAACAATTTCCCAGGGGTTTGATTAAAAAACCGAAAAATCGAGTTGATTTTCTTTGGATTTTGGTTTTGTCATAAGGGTGGGGGTCATGTTTTTTTTCCAAAAAATTTTTCAACTGATTTTTTTTTCTGTAAATGACACTTTGTTGGAAATTTTGTAACGAATTAAACTAGGTATGCCATTCCAACATCTGACCACTATTCCCCAGGGTTTTGATTAAAAAACCGAAAAATCGAGGTGATTTTCTTTGGATTTTGGTTTTGTCATAAGGGTGGGGGTCATGTTTTTTTTTCGAAAAAATTTTTCAACTGTTTTTTTTTCTGTAAATGACACTTTGTTGGAAATTTTGTAACGAATTCAACTAGGTATGCCATTCCAACATCTGACCACTATTTCCCAGGGTTTTGATTAAAAAACCGAAAAATCGAGGTGATTTTCTTTGGATTTTGGCGTTGTCGTAAGGGTGGGGTTCATAATTTTTTTCGAAAAAATTTTTCAAATGATTTTTTTTCTGGAAATGCCATTTTGTTGGAAATTTGGTAACGAATTCAACGAGGTATGACATTCAAACATTCGACCACAATTTCCCAGGGGTTTGATTAAAAAACCGAAAAATCGAGATGATTTTCTTTGGATTTTGTTTTTGTCATAAGGGTGGGGGTCATGTTTTTTTTTCGAAAAAATTTTTAAACCTAATTTTTTATTCTGTAAATGACACTTTGTTGGAAATTTTGTAACGAATTCAACTAGGTATGCCATTCCAATATCTGACCACTATTTCCCAGGGGTTTGATTAAAAAACCGAAAAATCGAGGTGATTTTGTTTGGATTTGAGCCTTGTCATAAGGGTGGGGCTCATTTTTTTTTTATCGAAAACATTTTTCTAATGATTTTTTTTTTGTAAATGACACTTTGTTGGAAATTTTGTAACGAATTCAACTAGGTATGCCATTCCCACATCTGACCACTATTTCCCACGGTTTTGATTAAAACCCTGACAAATTGAGGTGATTTTCTTTGGATTTGAGCCTTGTCATAAGGGTGGGGGTCATGTTTTTTTTTATCGAAAAAATTTTTCAAATGATTTTTTTTTCTGTAAATGATACATTGTTGGAAATTTTGTAACGAATTCATAAACGTATGCCATTCTCACATTCGACCACTATTTCCCATCGTTTTGTTTAAAAAACCAAAAAATCGAGGTGATTTTCTTTGGATTTTGGCGTTGTCGTAAGGGTGGGGTTCATAATTTTTTTTCGAAAAAATTTTTAAAATGATTTTTTTTTCTGGAAATGCCATTTTGTTGGAAATTTGGTAACGAATTCAACGAGGTATGACATTCAAACATTCGACCACAATTTCCCAGGGGTTTGATTAAAAAACCGAAAAATCGAGTTGATTTTCTTTGGATTTTGTTTTTGTCATAAGGGTGGGGGTCATGTTTTTTTTCGAAAAAATTTTTAAACTGATTTTTTTTCTGTAAATGACACTTTGTTGGAAATTTTGTAACGAATTCAACTAGGTATGCCATTCCAATATCTGACCACTATTTCCCAGGGGTTTGATTAAAAAACCGAAAAATCGAGGTGATTTTGTTTGGATTTGAGCCTTGTCATAAGGGTGGGGCTCATGTTTTTTTTATCGAAAACATTTTTCTAATGATTTTTTTTTTGTAAATGACACTTTGTTGGAAATTTTGTAACGAATTCAAATAGGTATGCCATTCCAACATCTGACCACTATTTCCCAGAGTTTTGATTACAAACCTGAAAAATCGAGGTGATTTTCTTCGGATTTGAGCCTTGTCATAGGGGTGAGGGTCATGTTTTTTTTCGAAAAAATTTTTAAAATGATTTTTTTTTCGTAAATGACACTTTGTTGGAAATTTCGTAACGAATTCAACTAGGTATGCCATTCCAACATCCGACCACTATTTCCCAGGGTTTTGATTAAAACATGAAAAATCGAGGTGATTTTCTTTGGATTTGTGCCTTGTCATAAGGGGGGTCATGTTTTTTTTATCGGAAAAAATTTTTAAAATGATTTTTTTTCTGTAAATGACACATTGTTGGAAATTTTGTAACGAATTCAACTAGGTATGCCATTCCAACATTCGACCACTATTTCCCAGGGTTTTGATTTAAAACATGAAAAATCGAGGTGATTTTCTTCGGATCTGGGCCTTGTCATAAGGGTGGGGGTCATGTTTTTTTTTTATCGAAAAAATTTTTCAAATGATTTTTTTTTGTAAATGACACATTGTTGGAAATTTTGTAACAAATTCATAAACGTATGCCATTCCTACATTCGACCACTATTTCCCATGGTTTTGATTAAAAAACCGAAAAATCGAGGTGATTTTCTCTGAATTTGAGCCTTGTAATATAGGTGGGGTTCATAGTTTTTTTTCGAAAAAATTTTTCAAATGATATTTTTTTCTGTAAATGACACTTTGTTGGAAATTTTGTTACGAATTCAACTAGGTATGCCATTCTAACATCTGACCACTATTTCCCAGGGTTTTGATTAAAAAACCGAAAAATCGAGGTGATTTTCTTTGGATTTTGGCGTTGTCGTAAGGGTGGAGTTCATAATTTTTTTTCGAAAAAATTTTTCAAATGATAATTTTTTCTGGAAATGCCATTTTGTTGGAAATTTGGTAACGAATTCAACGAGGTATGACATTCAAACATTCCACCACGATTTCCCAGGGGTTTGACTAAAAAACCGAAAAATCGAGGTGATTTTCTTTGGATTTTGGCGTTGTCGTAAGGGTGGAGTTAATAATTTTTTTTCGGAAAAATTTTTCAAAGGATTTTTTTTTCTGTAAATGACATTTTGTTGGAAATTTTGTAACGAATTCCACTAGGTATGCCATTCCAACATCTGACCACTATTTCCCACGGTTTTGATTAAAACCCTGAAAAATCGAGGTGATTTTCTTTGGATTTGAGCCTTGTCATAAGGGTGGGGGTCATGTTTTTTTTATCGAAAAAATTTTTCAAATGATTTTTTTTTTCTCTAAATGACACTTATTTGGAAACTTTGTAACGAATTCAACTAGGTATGCCATTCCTACATTCGACCACTATTTCCCAGGGTTTTGATTAAAAAACCGAAAAATCGAGGTGATTTTCTCTGGATTTGAGTCTTGTCATATAGGTGGGGTTCATGGTTTTTTTCGAAAAAATTTTTCAAATGAATTTTTTTTCTGTAAATGGCACTTTGTTCGAAATTTTGTAACGAATTCAACTAGGTATTCCATTCTAACATCCGACCACTATTTCCCAGGGTTTTGATTAACAACCTGAAAAATCGAGGGGATTTTCTTTGGATTTGAGCCTTGTCATATCATTTTCAAATGATATATTTTCTGTAAATGACACTTTGTTCGAAATTTTGTAACGAATTCAACTAGGTATGCCATTCCAACATTCGACCACTATTTCCCAGGGTTTTGATTAAAAACCTGAAAAATCGAGGTGATTTTCTTCGGATCTGGCCTTGTCATAATGGGGTGGGGGTCATGTTTTTTTATATCGAAAACATTTTTCAAATGATTTTTTTTTCTGTAAATGACACTTTGTTGGAAATTTTGTAACGAATTCAACTAGGTATGCCATTCCTACATTCGACCACTATTTCCCAGGGTTTTGATTAAAAAACCGAAAAATCGAGGTGATTTTCTCTGGATTGGAGTCTTGTCATATAGGTGGGGTTCATGGTTTTTTTCGAAAAAATTTTTCAAATGAATTTTTTTTCTGTAAATGGCACTTTGTTCGAAATTTTGTAACGAATTCAACTAGGTATTCCATTCTAACATCCGACCACTATTTCCCAGGGTTTTGATTAAAAACCTGAAAAATCGAGGTGATTTTCTTCGGATCTGGGCCTTGTCATAATGGGGTGGGGGTCATGTTTTTTTTATCGAAAACATTTTTCAAATGATTTTTTTTTCTGTAAATGACACTTTGTTAGAAATTTTGTAACGAATTCAACTAGGTATGCCATTCCTACATTCGACCACTATTTCCCATGGTTTTGATTAAAAAACCGAAAAATCGAGGTGATTTTCAACATCCGACCACATCCGACAACATCCGACCACTATTTCCCAGGGTTTTGATTAAAAACCTGGAAACTCGAGGTGATTTTCTTCGGATTTGTTTTTTCAAAAAAATTTTTAAAATAATAATAAAAATCGAGTTGATTTTCTTTGGATTTTGTTTTTGTCATAAGGGTGGGGGTCATGTTTTTTTTTCGAAAAAATTTTTAAACTGATTTTTTTTTCTGTAAATGACACTTTGTTGGAAATTTTGTAACGAATTCAACTAGGTATGCCATTCCAATATCTGACCACTATTTCCCAGGGGTTTGATTAAAAAACCGAAAAATCGAGGTGATTTTGTTTGGATTTGAGCCTTGTCATAACGGTGGGGCTCATGTTTTTTTTATCGAAAACATTTTTCTAATGATTTTTTTTTTGTAAATGACACTTTGTTGGAAATTTTGTAACGAATTCAACTAGGTATGCCATTCCAACATCTGACCACTATTTCCCACGGTTTTGATTAAAACCCTGAAAAATCGAGGTGATTTTCTTTGGATTTGAGCCTTGTCATAAGGGTGGGGGTAATGTTTTTTTTTATCGGAAAAAATTTTTAAAATGATTTTTTTTTCTGTAAATGACACATTGTTGGAAATTTTGTAACGAATTCAACTAGGTATGCCATTCCAACATTCGACCACTATTTCCCAGGGTTTTGATTAAAAACATGAAAAATCGAGGTGATTTTCTTCGGATCTGGGCCTTGTCATAATGGGGTGGGGGTCATGTTTTTTTTTATCGAAACAATTTTTCAAATGATTTTTTTTTCTGTAAATGACACATTGTTGGAAATTTTGTAACAAATTCATAAACGTATGCCATTCCTACATTCGACCACTATTTCCCATGGTTTTGATTAAAAAACCGAAAAATCGAGGTGATTTTCTCTGAATTTGAGCCTTGTCATATAGGTGGGGTTCATAGTTTTTTTTCGAAAAAATTTTTCAAATGATTTTTTTTTCTGTAAATGACACTTTGTTGGAAATTTTGTTACGAATTCAACTAGGTATGCCATTCCAACATCTGACCACTATTTCCCAGGGTTTTGATTAAAAACATGAAAAATCGAGGTGATTTTCTTTGGATTTTGGCGTTGTCGTAAGGGTGGAGTTCATAATTTTTTTTCGAAAAAATTTTTCAAATGATAATTTTTTCTGGAAATGCCATTTTGTTGGAAATTTGGTAACGAATTCAACGAGGTATGACATTCAAACATTCGACCACGATTTCCCAGGGGTTTGATTAAAAAACCGAAAAATCGAGGTGATTTTCTTTGGATTTTGGCGTTGTCGTAAGGGTGGAGTTCATAATTTTTTTTTGATTAAAAACCTGAAAAATCGAGGTGATTTTCTTCGGATCTGGCCTTGTCATAATGGGGTGGGGGTCATGTTTTTTTATATCGAAAACATTTTTCAAATGATTTTTTTTCTGTAAATGACACTTTGTTGGAAATTTTGTAACGTATTCAACTAGGTATGCCATTCCTACATTCGACCACTATTTCCCAGGGTTTTGATTAAAAAACCGAAAAATCGAGGTGATTTTCTCTGGATTTGAGTCTTGTCATATAGGTGGGGTTCATGGTTTTTTTCGAAAAAATTTTTCAAATGAATTTTTTTTCTGTAAATGGCACTTTGTTCGAAATTTTGTAACGAATTCAACTAGGTATTCCATTCTAACATCCGACCACTATTTCCCAGGGTTTTGATTAAAAACCTGAAAAATCGAGGTGATTTTCTTCAGATTTGAGCCTTGTCGTAAGAGTGAGGGTCATTTTTTTTTCGAAAAAATTTTTAAAATGATTTTTTTTTCTGTAAATGACACTTTGTTCGAAATTTTGTAACGAATTCAACTAGGTATGCCATTCCAACATCCGACCACTAGTTCCCAGGGTTTTGATTAAAAACATGAAAAATCGAGGTGATTTTCTTTGGATCACTATCGATGTGTATTTTTTCGCATTTTAGCGTTATCATAAGGGTGGGGGTCTTCATTTTTTTTCGAAAAAATTTTTGAAATGAAATTTTTGTCTGGAAATGCCACTTTGTTGGAAATTTGGTAACGAATTCAAGGAGGTATGCCATTCCAACATCCGACCACTAGTTCCCAGGGTTTTGATTAAAAACATGAAAAATCGAGGTGATTTTCTTCGGATTTTGGCTCTGTCATAAGGGTGGGGGTCATGTTTTTTTTTATCGAAAAAATTTTTCAAATGATTTTTTTTTCTCTAAATGACACTTTTTTGGAAATTTTGTAACGAATTCAACTAGGTATGCCATTCCAACATTCGACCACTATTTCCCAGGGTTTTGATTAAAAACCTGAAAAATCGAGGTGATTTTCTTCGGATCTGGGCCTTGTCATAATGGGGTGGGGGTCATGTTTTTTTTATCGAAAACATTTTTCAAATGATTTTTTTTTTCTGTAAATGACACTTTGTTGGAAATTTTGTAACGAATTCAACTAGGTATGCCATTCCTACATTCGACCACTATTTCCCATGGTTTTGATTAAAAAACCGAAAAATCGAGGTGATTTTCAACATCCGACCACATCCGACAACATCCGACCACTATTTCCCAGGGTTTTGATTAAAAACCTGAAAACTCGAGGTGATTTTCTTCGGATTTGAGCCTTGTCATAAGGGTGACAGTCATGTTTTTTTTCAAAAAAATTTTTAGAATAATTTTTTTTCTGTAAATGGCACTTCGTTTGAAATTTTGTAACGAATTCAACTAGGTATGCCATTCTAACATCCGACCACTATTTCCCAGGGTTTTGATTAAAAACCTGAAAAATCGAGGTGATTTTCTTCAGATTTGAGCCTTGTCGTAAGGGTGAGGGTCATTTTTTTTTCGAAAAAATTTTTGAAATGATATTTTTTCTGGAAATGCCACTTTGTTGGAAATTTGGTAACGAATTCAAGGAGGTATGCCATTCCAACATTCGACCACTATTTCCCAGGGTTTTGATTAAAAACATGAAAAATCGAGGTGATTTTCTTCGGATTTTGGCTCGTCATAAGGGTGGGGGTCATGTTTTTTTTCGAAAAAATTTTTTAAATGATTTTTTTCTGTAAATGACACTTTGTTGGAAATTTTGTAACGAATTCAACTAGGTATGCCATTCCAACATCTGACCACTATTTCCCAGGGTTTTGATTAAAAACTTGAAAAATCGAGGTGATTTTCTTCGGACTTGAGCCTTGTCATAAGGGTGAAGGTCATGGTTTTTTTGGAAAAAATTTTTCAAATTATTTTTTTTTCTGTAAATGACACTTTGTTGGAAATTTTGCAACGAATTCAAAAACGTATGCCATTCCTACATTCGACCACTATTTCCCAGGTTTTTGATTAAAAAACCGAAAAATCGAGGTGATTTTCTTTGGATTTGAGACTTGCCATATAGGTGGGGTTCATGGTTTTTTTTCGAACCAATTTTTCAAATGATTTTTTTTTCTGTAAATGACACTTTGCTCGAAATTTTAAAACGAATTCAACTAGGTATGCCATTCCAACATCCGACCACTATTTCCCAGGGTTTTGATTAAAAACATGAAAAATCGAGGTGATTTTCTTTGGATTTAAGCCTTGTCATAAGGGTGGGGGTCATGGTTTTTTTGAAAATTTTACAATGATTTTTTTTCTGTAAATGACACTTTGTTGGAAATTTTGTAACGAATTCAACTAGGTATGCCATTCCAACATCTGACCACTATTTCCCAGGGTTTTGATTAAAAACCTGAAAAATCGAGGTGATTTTCTTCGGATTTTGGCTCTGTCATAAGGGTGGGGGTCATGTTTTTTTTCGAAAAAATTTTTTAAATGATTTTTTTCTGTAAATGACACTTTGTTGGAAATTTTTTAACGAATTCAACTAGTTATGCCATTCCAACATCTGACCACTATTTCCCAGGGTTTTGATTAAAACCCTGAAAAATCGAGGTGATTTTCTTTGGATTTGAGCCTTGTCATAGGGGTGAGGGTCATGTTTTTTTTTCGAAAAAATTTTTAAAATAATTTTTTTTGTAAATGACACTTTGTTGGAAATTTTGTAACGAATTCAACTAGGTATGTCATTCCAACCTCCGACCACTATTTCCCAGGGTTTTGATTAAAAACATGAAAAATCGAGGTGATTTTTTTTTGGACTTGTGCCTTGTCATAAGGGGGGGTTCATGTTTTTTTTTCGGAAAAATTTTTAAAATGATTTTTTTTCTGTAAATGACACTTTGTTGGAAATTTTTTAACGAATTCAACTAGGTATGCCATTCCAACATCTTACCACTATTTCCCAGGGTTTTGATTAAAAACATGAAAAATCGAGGTGATTTGCTTCGGATTTTGGCTCTGTCATAAGGGTGGGGGTCATGTTTTTTTTTCGAAAAAATTTTTTAAATGATTTTTTTCTGTAAATGACACTTTGTTGGAAATTTTTTAACGAATTCAACTAGTTATGCCATTCCAACATCTGACCACTATTTCCCAGGGTTTTGATTAAAAACTTGAAAAATCGAGGTGATTTTCTTCGGACTTGAGCCTTGTCATAAGGGTGGAGATCATGGTTTTTTTGGAAAAAATTTTTCAAATGATTTTTTTTTTCTGTAAATGACACTTTGGTGGAAATTTTGTAACGAATTCAACTAGATATGCCATTCTAACATCTGACAACTATTTCCCAAGGTTTTGATTAAAAACCTAAAAAATCGATGTGATTTTCTTGGCAGCTGGGCCTTGTCATAATAGGGTGGTGGACATGATTTCTTGTCGAAAAAATTTTTCAAATAATTTTTTTTTCTGTAAATGACACTTTGTTGGAAATTTTGCAACGAATTCATAAACGTATGCCATTCCTACATTCGACCACTATTTCCCATGGTTTTTGATTAAAAAACCGAAAAATCGAGGTGATTTTCTTTGGATTTGAGACTTGCCATATAGGTGGGGTTCATGGTTTTTTTTCGAACCAATTTTTCAAATGATTTTTTTTCTGTAAATGACACTTTGTTGGAAATTTTGTAACGAATTCAACTAGGTATGCCATTCCAACATCCGACCACTATTTCCCAGGGTTTTGATTAAAAACATGAAAAATCGAGGTGATTTTCTTTGGATTTAAGCCTTGTCATAAGGGTGGGGGTCATGATTTTTTTTGGAAACGATTTTTTTCTCTGTAAATGACACTTTGTTGGAAATTTTGTAACGAATTCAACTAGGTATGCCATTCCAACATCTGACCACTATTTCCCAGGGTTTTGATTAAAAACCTGAAAAATCGAGGTGATTTGCTTCGGATTTTGGCTCTGTCATAAGGGTGGGGGTCATGTTTTTTTTCGAAAAAATTTTTTAAATGATTTTTTTCTGTAAATGACACTTTGTTGGAAATTTTTTAACGAATTCAACTAGGTATGCCATTCCAACATCTGACCACTATTTCCCAGGGTTTTGATTAAAACCCTGAAAAATCGAGGTGATTTTCTTTGGATTTGAGCCTTGTTATAGGGGTGAGGGTCATGTTTTTTTTCGAAAAAATTTTTAAAATGATTTTTTTTGTAAATGACACTTTATTGGAAATTTCGTAACGAATTCAACTAGGTATGTCATTCCAACCTCCGACCACTATTTCCCAGGGCTTTGATTAAAACATGAAAAATCGAGGTGATTTTTTTTGGACTTGTGCCTTGTCATAAGGGGAGGGGGTCATGTTTTTTTTCGGAAAAATTTTTCAATTGATTTTTTTCTGTAAATGACACTTTGTTGGAAATTTTTTAACGAATTCAACTAGGTATGCCATTCCAACATCTGACCACTATTTCCCAGGGTTTTGATTAAAAACATGAAAAATCGAGGTGATTTGCTTCGGATTTTGGCTCTGTCATAAAGGTGGGGGTCATGTTTTTTTTCGAAAAAATTTTTTAAATGATTTTTTTCTGTAAATGACACTTTGTTGGAAATTTTTTAACGAATTCAACTAGTTATGCCATTCCAACATCTGACCACTATTTCCCAGGGTTTTGATTAAAAACTTGAAAAATCGAGGTGATTTTCTTCGGACTTGAGCCTTGTCATAAGGGTGGAGATCATGGTTTTTTTGGAAAAAATTTTTCAAATGATTTTTTTTTCTGTAAATGACACTTTGGTGGAAATTTTGTAACGAATTCAACTAGATATGCCATTCTAACATCTGACAACTATTTCCCAAGGTTTTGATTAAAAACCTAAAAAATCGATGTGATTTTCTTCGCATCTGGGCCTTGTCATAATAGGGTGGGGGACATGATTTCTTGTCGAAAAAATTTTTCAAATAATTTTTTTTTCTGTAAATGACACTTTGTTGGAAATTTTGCAACGAATTCATAAACGTATGCCATTCCTACATTCGACCACTATTTCCCATGGTTTTTGATTAAAAAACCGAAAAATCGAGGTGATTTTCTTTGGATTTGAGACTTGCCATATAGGTGGGGTTCATGGTTTTTTTTCGAACCAATTTTTCAAATGATTTTTTTTCTGTAAATGACACTTTGTTGGAAATTTTGTAACGAATTCAACTAGGTATGCCATTCCAACATGACCTTTTTTTTTTTATTAAAAACATGAAAAATCGAGGTGATTTTCTTTGGATTTTGGCGTTGTCGTAAAGGTGGGGTTCATAATTTTTTTTCGAAAAAATTTTTCAATGATATTTTTTTCTGGAAATGCCATTTTGTTGGAAATTTGGTGACGAATTCAACGAGGTATGACATTCAAACCTTCGACCACAATTTCCCAGGAGTTTGATTAAAAAACAGAAAAATCGAGTTGATTTTCTTTGGATTTTGGTTTTGTCATAAGGGTGGGGGTCATGTTTTTTTTTGAAAAATTTTTAAATTTTTTTTTGTATCTTTGTTGGAAATTTTGTAACGAATTCAACTAGTTATGCCATTCCAACATCTGACCACTATTTCCCAGGGTTTTGATTAAAACCCTGAAAAATCGAGGTGATTTTCTTTGGATTTGAGCCTTGTCATAGGGGTGAGGGTCATGTTTTTTTTCGAAAAAATTTTTAAAATAATTTTTTTTTGTAAATGACACTTTGTTGGAAATTTCGTAACGAATTCAACTAGGTATGTCATTCCAACCTCCGACCACTATTTCCCAGGGTTTTGATTAAAAACATGAAAAATCGAGGTGATTTTTTTTGGATTTGTGCCTTGTCATAAGGGGGTGGGGGTCATGTTTTTTTTCGAAAAAATTTTTAAAATGATTTTTTTTTGTAAATGAAACTGTCATGTTGGAAATTTTGTAACGAATTCAACTAGGTATGTCATAACAACCTCCGACCACTATTTCCCAGGGTTTTGATTAAAACATGAAAAATCGAGGTGATTTTTTTTGGACTTGTGCCTTGTCATAAGGGGGGGGTCATGTTTTTTTTCGGAAAAAATTTTTCAAATGATTTTTTTCTGTAAATGACACTTTGTTGGAAATTTTTTAACGAATTCAACTAGGTATGCCATTCCAACATTCGACCACTATTTCCCAGGGTTTTGATTAAAAACATGAAAAATCGAGGTGATTTTCTTCGGATTTTGGCTCGTCATAAGGGTGGGGGTCATGTTTTTTTTCGAAAAAATTTTTTAAATGATTTTTTTTCTGTAAATGACACTTTGTTGGAAATTTTTTAACGAATTCAACTAGGTATGCCATTCCAACATCTGACCACTATTTCCCAGGGTTTTGATTAAAAACTTGAAAAATCGAGGTGATTTTCTTCGGACTTGAGCCTTGTCATAAGGGTGGAGATCATGGTTTTTTTGGAAAAAATTTTTCAAATGATTTTTTTTTTCTGTAAATGACACTTTGTTGGAAATTTTGCAACGAATTCAAAAACGTATGCCATTCCTACATTCGACCACTATTTCCCAGGTTTTTGATTAAAAAACCGAAAAATCGAGGTGATTTTCTTTGGATTTGAGACTTGCCATATAGGTGGGGTTCATGGTTTTTTTTCGAACAAATTTTTCAAATGATTTTTTTATTCTGTAAATGACACTTTGTTGGAAATTTTAAAACGAATTCAACTAGGTATGCCATTCCAACATCCGACCACTATTTCCCAGGGTTTTGATTAAAAACATGAAAAATCGAGGTGATTTTCTTTGGATTTAAGCCTTGTCATAAGGGTGGGGGTCATGGGTTTTTTTGGAAAAATTTTTCAAATTTTTTTTCTGTAAATGACACTTTGTTGGAAATTTTGTAACGAATTCAACTAGGTATGCCATTCCAACATCTGACCACTATTTCCCAGGGTTTTGATTAAAAACCTGAAAAATCGAGGTGATTTTCTTCGGATTTTGGCTTTGTCATAAGGGTGGGGGTCATGGTTTTTTTTCGAAAAAATTTTTCAAATGTTTTTTTTCTGTAAATGACACTTTGTTGGAAATTTTTTAACGAATTCAACTAGTTATGCCATTCCAACATCTGACCACTATTTCCCAGGGTTTTGATTAAAACCCTGAAAAATCGAGGTGATTTTCTTTGGATTTGAGCCTTGTCATAGGGGTGAGGGTCATGTTTTTTTTCGAAAAAATTTTTAAAATAATTTTTTTTTGTAAATGACACTTTGTTGGAAATTTCGTAACGAATTCAACTAGGTATGTCATTCCAACCTCCGACCACTATTTCCCAGGGTTTTGATTAAACATGAAAAATCGAGGTGATTTTTTTTGGACTTGTGCCTTGTCATAAGGGTGGGGGTTCATGTTTTTTTTCGGAAAAATTTTTAAATTGATTTTTTTTCTGTAAATGACACTTTGTTGGAAATTTTTTAACGAATTCAACTAGGTATGCCATTCCAACATCTTACCACTATTTCCCAGGGTTTTGATTAAAAACATGAAAAATCGAGGTGATTTGCTTCGGATTTTGGCTCTGTCATAAAGGTGGGGGTCATGTTTTTTTTTTCGAAAAAATTTTTTAAATGATTTTTTTCTGTAAATGACACTTTGTTGGAAATTTTTTAACGAATTCAACTAGTTATGCCATTCCAACATCTGACCACTATTTCCCAGGGTTTTGATTAAAAACTTGAAAAATCGAGGTGATTTTCTTCGGACTTGAGCCTTGTCATAAGGGTGGGGGTCATGGTTTTTTTTGGAAAAAATTTTTCAAATGATTTTTTTTTCTGTAAATGACACTTTGGTGGAAATTTTGTAACGAATTCAACTAGATATGCCATTCTAACATCTGACAACTATTTCCCAAGGTTTTGATTAAAAACCTAAAAAATCGATGTGATTTTCTTCGCATCTGGGCCTTGTCATAATAGGGTGGGGGACATGATTTCTTGTCGAAAAAATTTTTCAAATAATTTTTTTTTTCTGTAAATGACACTTTGTTGGAAATTTTGCAACGAATTCATAAACGTATGCCATTCCTACATTCGACCACTATTTCCCATGGTTTTTGATTAAAAAACCGAAAAATCGAGGTGATTTTCTTTGGATTTGAGACTTGCCATATAGGTGGGGTTCATGGTTTTTTTTCGAACCAATTTTTCAAATGATTTTTTTTTCTGTAAATGACACTTTGTTGGAAATTTTGTAACGAATTCAACTAGGTATGCCATTCCAACATCTTTTTTTTTTATTAAAAACATGAAAAATCGAGGTGATTTTCTTTGGATTTTGGCGTTGTCGTAAAGGTGGGGTTCATAATTTTTTTTCGAAAAATTTTTTCAATGATATTGTTTTCGGGAAATGCCATTTTGTTGGAAATTTGGTGACGAATTCAACGAGGTATGACATTCAAACATTCGACCACAATTTCCCAGGAGTTTGATTAAAAAACAGAAAAATCGAGTTGATTTTCTTTGGATTTTGGTTTTGTCATAAGGGTGGGGGTCATGTTTTTTTTTCGAAAAAATTTTTCAACTGATTTTTTTTCTGTAAATGGCACTTTGTTGGAAATTTTGTAACGAATTCAACTAGGTATGCCATTCCAACATCTGACCACTATTTCCCAGGGTTTTGATTAAAAAACCGAAAAATCGAGGTGATTTTCTTTGGATTTTGGTTTTGTCATAAGGGTGGGGGTCATGTTTTTTTTCGAAAAAATTTTTCAACTGATTTTTTTTCTGTAAATGACACTTTGTTGGAAATTTCGTAACGAATTCAACTAGGTATGCCATTCCAACATCCGACCACTATTTCCCAGGGTTTTGATTAAAACAATGAAAATCGAGGTGATTTTCTTTGGATTTGTGCCTTGTCATAGGGGTGAGGGTCATGTTTTTTTTCGAAAAAATTTTTAAAATGATTTTTTTTGTAAATGACACTTTGTTGGAAATTTCGTAACGAATTCAACTAGGTATGCCATTCCAATGATTTTTTTTTCTGTAAATGACATTTTGTTGGAAATTTTGTAACGAATTCAACTAGGTATGCCATTCTAATATCTGACCACTATTTCCCACGGTTTTGATTAAAACCCTGAAAAATCGAGGTGATTTTCTTTGGATTTGAGCCTTGTCATACGGGTGAGGGTCATGTTTTTTTTCGAAAAAATTTTTAAAAATAATTTTTTTTGTAAATGACACTTTGTTAGAAATTTCGTAACGAATTCAACTAGGTATGCCATTCCAACATCCGACCACTATTTCCCAGGGTTTTGATTAAAACATGAAAAATCGAGGTGGTCATGTTTTTTTTCGGAAAAATTTTTCAAATGATTGTTTTTCTGTAAATGACACTTTGTTGGAAATTTTTTAACGAATTCAACTAGGTATGCCATTCCAACATCTGACCACTATTTCCCAGGCTTTTGATTAAAAACATGAAAAATCGAGGTGATTTTCTTCGGATTTTGGCTCTGTCATAAGAGTGGGGGTCATGTTTTTTTTTTCGAAAAAATTTTTTAAATGATTTTTTTCTGTAAATGACACTTTGTTGGAAATTTTTTAACGAATTCAACTAGTTATGCCATTCCAACATCTGACCACTATTTCCCAGGGTTTTGATTAAAAACTTGAAAAATCGAGGTGATTTTCTTCGGACTTGAGCCTTGTCATAAGGGTGGAGGTCATGGTTTTTTTGGAAAAAATTTTTCAAATGATTTTTTTTCTGTAAATGACACTTTGTTGGAAATTTTTTAACGAATTCAACTAGGTATGCCATTCCAACATCTGACCACTAATTCCCAGGGTTTTGATTAAAAACATGAAAAATCGAGGTGATTTTCTTCGGATTTTGGCTCTGTCATAAGAGTGGGGGTCATTTTTTTTTTCGAAAAAATTTTTTAAATGATTTTTTTCTGTAAATGACACTTTGGTGGAAATTTTGTAACGAATTCAACTAGATATGCCATTCTAACATCTGACCACTATTTCCCAAGGTTTTGATTAAAAACCTAAAAAATCGATGTGATTTTCTTCGCATCTGGGCCTTGTCATAATGGGGTGGGGACATGATTTCTTGTAGAAAAAATTTTTCAAATAATTTTTTTTTTCTGTAAATGACACTTTGTTGGAAACTTTGCAACGAATTTATAAACGTATGCCATTCCTACATTCGACCACTATTTCCCATGGTTTTTGATTAAAAAACCGAAAAATCGAGGTGATTTTCTTTGGATTTGAGACTTGCCATATAGGTGGGGTTCATAATTTTTTTTCGAACCAATTTTTCAAATGATTTTTTTTCTGTAAATGACACTTTGTTGGAAATTTTTTAACGAATTCAACTAGGTATGCCATTGCAACATCCGACCACTATTTCCCAGGGTTTTGATTAAAAACATGAAAAATCGAGGTGATTTTCTTTGGATTTGAGCCCTGTCATAAGGGTGGGGGTCATGGTTTTTTTTGGAAACAATTTTTTTTTTATTAAAAACATGAAAAATCGAGGTGATTTTCTTTGGATTTTGGCTCTGTCATAAGAGTGGGGGTCATGTTTTTTTTTTCGAAAAAATTTTTTAAATGATTTTTTTCTGTAAATGACACTTTGTTG
Source organism: Drosophila rhopaloa (assembly GCF_018152115.1). NCBI lineage: Eukaryota > Metazoa > Arthropoda > Insecta > Diptera > Drosophilidae > Drosophila > Drosophila rhopaloa. The sequence continues at coordinate 894,715 of NW_025335031.1, forward strand.
GAAACTTTGCAACGAATTCATAAACGTATGCCATTCCAACATCTGACCACTATTTCCCAGGCTTTTGATTAAAAACATGAAAAATCGAGGTGATTTTCTTCGGATTTTGGCTCTGTCATAAGAGTGGGGGTCATGTTTTTTTTTCGAAAAAATTTTTTAAATGATTTTTTTCTGTAAATGACACTTTGTTGGAAATTTTTTAACGAATTCAACTAGTTATGCCATTCCAACATCTGACCACTATTTCCCAGGGTTTTGATTAAAAACTTGAAAAATCGAGGTGATTTTCTTCGGACTTGAGCCTTGTCATAAGGGTGGAGGTCATGGTTTTTTTGGAAAAAATTTTTCAAATGATTTTTTTTCTGTAAATGACACTTTGGTGGAAATTTTGTAACGAATTCAACTAGATATGCCATTCTAACATCTGACCACTATTTCCCAAGGTTTTGATTAAAAACCTAAAAAATCGATGTGATTTTCTTCGCATCTGGGCCTTGTCATAATGGGGTAGGGGACATGATTTCTTGTCGAAAAAATTTTTCAAATAATTTTTTTTTCTGTAAATGACACTTTGTTGGAAATTTTGCAACGAATTCAAAAACGTATGCCATTCCTACATTCGACCACTATTTCCCAGGGTTTTGATTAAAAAACCGAAAAATCGAGGTGATTTTCTTTGGATTTGAGCCTTGTCATATAGGTGGGGTTCATGGTTTTTTTTTCGAAAAAATTTTTCAAATGATTTTTTTTTCTGTAAATGACACTTTGTTGGAAATTTTGTAACGAATTCAACTAGGTATGCCATTCCAACATCTGACCACTATTTCCCAGGGTTTTGATTAAAAAACCGAAAAATCGAGGTGATTTTCTTTGGATTTTGGCGTTGTCGTAAAGGTGGGGTTCATAATTTTTTTTCGAAAAAATTTTTCAATGATATTTTTTTCTGGAAATGCCATTTTGTTGGAAATTTGGTAACGAATTCAACGAGGTATGACATTCAAACATTCGACCACAATTTCCCAGGAGTTTGATTAAAAAACAGAAAAATCGAGTTGATTTTCTTTGGATTTTGGTTTTGTCATTAAGGTGGGGGTCATGTTTTTTTTCGAAAAAATTTTTCAACTGATTTTTTTTCTGTAAATGACACTTTGTTGGAAATTTTGTAACAAATTCAACTAGGTATGCCATTCCAACATCTGACCACTATTTCCCAGGGTTTTGATTAAAAAACCGAAAAATCGAGGTGATTTTCTTTGGATTTTGGCGTTGTCGTAAGGGTGGGGTTCATAATTTTTTTTCGAAAAAATTTTTAAACTGATTTTTTTTTCTGTAAATGACACTTTGTTGGAAATTTCGTAACGAATTCAACTAGGTATGCCATTCCAACATCCGACCACTATTTCCCAGGGTTTTGATTAAAGCAATGAAAATCGAGGTGATTTTCTTTGGATTTGAGCCTTGTCATAAGGGTGGGGGTCATGTTTTTTTTTATCGGAACAAATTTTTCAAATGATTTTTTTTTCTGTAAATGACACATTGTTGGAAATTTTGTAACGAATTCAACTAGGTATGCCATTCCAACATTCGACCACTATTTCCCAGGGTTTTGATTTAAAACATGAAAAATCGAGGTGATTTTCTTCGGATCTGGGCCTTGTCATAATGGGGTGGGGGTCATGTTTTTTTTTATCGAAAAAATTTTTCAAATGATTTTTTTTCTGTAAATGACACATTGTTGGAAATTTTGTAACAAATTCATAAACGTATGCCATTCCTACATTCGACCACTATTTCCCATGGTTTTGATTAAAAAACCGAAAAATCGAGGTGATTTTCTCTGAATTTGAGCCTTGTCATATAGGTGGGGTTCATAGTTTTTTTTCGAAAAAATTTTTCAAATGATTTTTTTTTCTGTAAATGACACTTTGTTGGAAATTTTGTAACGAATTCAACTAGGTATGCCATTCCAACATCTGACCACTATTTCCCAGGGTTTTGATTAAAAAACCGAAAAATCGAGGTGATTTTCTTTGGATTTTGGCGTTGTCGTAAGGGTGGGGTTCATAACTTTTTTTCGGAAAAATTTTTCAAATGATTTTTTTTTCCGTAAATGACATTTTGTTGGAAATTTTGTAACGAATTCGACTAGGTATGCCATTCCAACATCTGACCACTATTTCCCACGGTTTTGATTAAAACCGTGAAAAATCGAGGTGATTTTCTTTGGATTTGAGCCTTGTCATAAGGGTGGGGGTCATGTTTTTTTTATCGAAAAAATTTTTCATATGATTTTTTTTTTCTCTAAATGACACTTTTTTGGAAATTTTGTAACGAATTCAACTAGGTATGCCAAAATCTGACCACTATTTCCCGGGGTTTTGATTAACAACCTGAAAAATCGAGGGGATTTTCTTTGGATTTGAGCCTTGTCATATCATTTTCAAATGATATTTTTTTCTGTAAATGACACTTTGTTCGAAATTTTGTAACGAATTCAACTAGGTATGCCATTCCAACATTCGACCACTATTTCCCAGGGTTTTGATTAAAAACCTGAAAAATCGAGGTGATTTTCTTCTGGATTTGAGTCTTGTCATAATGGGGTGGGGGTCATGTTTTTTTTTCGAAAAAATTTTTCAAATGAATTTTTTTTCTGTAAATGACATTTTGTTCGAAATTTTGTAACGAATTCAACTAGGTATGCCATTCTAACATCCGACCACTATTTCCCAGGGTTTTGATTAAAAACCTGAAAAATCGAGGTGATTTTCTCTGAATTTGAGCCTTGTCATATAGGTGGGGTTCATAGTTTTTTTTCGAAAACATTTTTCAAATGATTTTTTTTTTTTGTAAATGACACTTTGTTGGAAATTTTGTAACGAATTCAACTAGGTATGCCATTCCAACATCCGACCACTATTTCCCAGGGTTTTGATTAAAAACCTGAAAAATCGAGGTGATTTTCTCTGGATTTGAGTCTTGTCATATAGGTGGGATTCATGGTTTTTTTCGAAAAAATTTTTCAAATGAATTTTTTTTCTGTAAATGACATTTTGTTCGAAATTTTGTAACGAATTCAACTAGGTATGCCATTCTAACATCCGACCACTATTTCCCAGGGTTTTGATTAAAAACCTGAAAAATCGAGGTGATTTTCTCTGAATTTGAGCCTTGTCATATAGGTGGGGTTCATAGTTTTTTTTCGAAAAAATTTTTCAAATGATTTTTTTTTTCTGTAAATGACACTTTGTTGGAAATTTTGTAACGAATTCAACTAGGTATGCCATTCCAACATCTGACCACTATTTCCCAGGGTTTTGATTAAAAAACCGAAAAATCGAGGTGATTTTCTTTGGATTTTGGCGTTGTCATAAGGGTGGGGTTCATATTTTTTTTCGGAAAAATTTTTCAAATGATTTTTTTTCTGTAAATGACACTTTGTTGGAAATTTTGTAACGAATTCAACTAGGTATGCCATTCCAACATCTGACCACTATTTCCCAGGGTTTTGATTAAAAAACCGAAAAATCGAGGTGATTTTCTTTGGATTTTGGCGTTGTCGTAAGGGTGGGGTTCATAACTTTTTTTCGGAAAAATTTTTCAAATGATTTTTTTTTCCGTAAATGACATTTTGTTGGAAATTTTGTAACGAATTCAACTAGGTATGCCATTCCAACATCTGACCACTATTTCCCACGGTTTTGATTAAAACCGTGAAAAATCGAGGTGATTTTCTTTGGATTTGAGCCTTGTCATAAGGGTGGGGGTCATGTTTTTTTTATCGAAAAAATTTTTCATATGATTTTTCTCTAAATGACACTTTTTTGGAAATTTTGTAACGAATTCAACTAGGTATGCCATTCCAAAATCTGACCACTATTTCCCGGGGTTTTGATTAACAACCTGAAAAATCGAGGGGATTTTCTTTGGATTTGAGCCTTGTCATATCATTTTCAAATGATATTTTTTCTGTAAATGACACTTTGTTCGAAATTTTGTAACGAATTCAACTAGGTATGCCATTCCAACATTCGACCACTATTTCCCAGGGTTTTGATTAAAAACCTGAAAAATCGAGGTGATTTTCTTTGGATCTGGGCCTTGTCATAATGGGGTGGGGGTCATGTTTTTTTTTATCGAAAACATTTTTCAAGTGTTTTTTTTTTCTGTAAATGACACTTTGTTGGAAATTTTGTAACGAATTCAACTAGGTATGCCATTCCTACATTCGACCACTATTTCCCAGGGTTTTGATTAAAAAACCGAAAAATCGAGGTGATTTTCTCTGGATTTGAGTCTTGTCATATAGGTGGGATTCATGGTTTTTTTCGAAAAAATTTTTCAAATGAATTTTTTTTCTGTAAATGACATTTTGTTCGAAATTTTGTAACGAATTCAACTAGGTATGCCATTCTAACATCCGACCACTATTTCCCAGGGTTTTGATTAAAAACCTGAAAAATCGAGGTGATTTTCTCTGAATTTGAGCCTTGTCATATAGGTGGGGTTCATAGTTTTTTTTCGAAAAAATTTTTCAAATGATTTTTTTTTCTGTAAATGACACTTTGTTGGAAATTTTGTAACGAATTCAACTAGGTATGCCATTCCAACATCTGACCACTATTTCCCACGGTTTTGATTAAAACCGTGAAAAATCGAGGTGATTTTCTTTGGATTTGAGCCTTGTCATAAGGGTGGGGGTCATGTTTTTTTATCGAAAAAATTTTTCATATGATTTTTTTTTCTCTAAATGACACTTTTTTGGAAATTTTGTAACGAATTCAACTAGGTATGCCATTCCAACATCTGACCACTATTTCCCGGGGTTTTGATTAACAACCTGAAAAATCGAGGGGATTTTCTTTGGATTTGAGCCTTGTCATATCATTTTTCAAATGATATTTTTTCTGTAAATGACACTTTGTTCGAAATTTTGTAACGAATTCAACTAGGTATGCCATTCCAACATTCGACCACTATTTCCCAGGGTTTTGATTAAAAACCTGAAAAATCGAGGTGATTTTCTTCGGATCTGGGCCTTGTCATAATGGGGTGGGGGTCATGTTTTTTTTATCGAAAACATTTTTCAAGTATTTTTTTTTCTGTAAATGACACTTTGTTGGAAATTTTGTAACGAATTCAACTAGGTATGCCATTCCTACATTCGACCACTATTTCCCAGGGTTTTGATTAAAAAACCGAAAAATCGAGGTGATTTTCTCTGGATTTGAGTCTTGTCATATAGGTGGGGTTCATGGTTTTTTTCGAAAAAATTTTTCATATGAATTTTTTTTCTGTAAATGACATTTTGTTCGAAATTTTATAACAAATTCAACTAGGTATGCCATTCCAACATCCGACCACTATTTCCCAGGGTTTTGATTAAAAACCTGAAAAATCGAGGTGATTTTCTTTGGATTTGAGCCTTGTCATAAGGGTGGGGGTCATGTTTTTTTTATCGAAAAAATTTTTCAAATGATTTTTTTTTCTGTAAATGACACTTTGTTGGAAATTTTGTAACGAATTCAACTAGGTATGCCATTCCAACATCTGACCACTATTTCCCAGGGTTTTGATTAAAAACCTGAAAAATCGAGGTGATTTTCTTTGGATTTGAGCCTTGTCATAAGGGTCATTTTTTTCGAAAATTTTTCAAATGATTTTTTTTTCTGTAAATGACACTTTGTTCGAAATTTTGTAACGAATTCAACTAGGTATGCCATTCCAACATTCGACCACTATTTCCCAGGGTTTTGATTAAAAACCTGAAAAATCGAGGTGATTTTCTTCGGATCTGGGCCTTGTCATAATGGGGTGGGGGTCATGTTTTTTTTTATCGAAAAATTTTTCAAATGATTTTTTTTTTCTGTAAATGACACTTTGTTGGAAATTTTGTAACGAATTCAACTAGGTATGCCATTCCTACATTCGACCACTATTTCCCAGGGTTTTGATTAAAAAACCGAAAAATCGAGGTGATTTTCTCTGGATTTGAGTCTTGTCATATAGGTGGGATTCATGGTTTTTTTCGAAAAAATTTTTCAAATGAATTTTTTTTCTGTAAATGACATTTTGTTCGAAATTTTGTAACGAATTCAACTAGGTATGCCATTCTAACATCCGACCACTATTTCCCAGGGTTTTGATTAAAAACCTGAAAAATCGAGGTGATTTTCTCTGAATTTGAGCCTTGTCATATAGGTGGGGTTCATAGTTTTTTTTCGAAAAAATTTTTCAAATGATTTTTTTTTCTGTAAATGACACTTTGTTGGAAATTTTGTAACGAATTCAACTAGGTATGCCATTCCAACATCTGACCACTATTTCCCAGGGTTTTGATTAAAAAACCGAAAAATCGAGGTGATTTTCTTTGGATTTTGGCGTTGTCATAAGGGTGGGGTTCATAACTTTTTTTCGGAAAAATTTTTCAAATGATTTTTTTTTCCGTAAATGACACTTTGTTGGAAATTTTGTAACGAATTCAACTAGGTATGCCATTCCAACATCTGACCACTATTTCCCACGGTTTTGATTAAAACCGTGAAAAATCGAGGTGATTTTCTTTGGATTTGAGCCTTGTCATAAGGGTGGGGGTCATGTTTTTTTTTATCGAAAAAATTTTTCATATGATTTTTTTTTCTCTAAATGACACTTTTTTGGAAATTTTGTAACGAATTCAACTAGGTATGCCATTCCAACATCTGACCACTATTTCCCGGGGTTTTGATTAACAACCTGAAAAATCGAGGGGATTTTCTTTGGATTTGAGCCTTGTCATATCATTTTCAAATGATATTTTTTTCTGTAAATGACACTTTGTTCGAAATTTTGTAACGAATTCAACTAGGTATGCCATTCCAACATTCGACCACTATTTCCCAGGGTTTTGATTAAAAACCTGAAAAATCGAGGTGATTTTCTTCGGATCTGGGCCTTGTCATAATGGGGTGGGGGTCATGTTTTTTTTTATCAAAAACATTTTTCAAGTGTTTTTTTTTTTCTGTAAATGACACTTTGTTGGAAATTTTGTAACGAATTCAACTAGGTATGCCATTCCAACATTCGACCACTATTTCCCAGGGTTTTGATTAAAAAACCGAAAAATCGAGGTGATTTTCTCTGGATTTGAGTCTTGTCATATAGGTGGGGTTCATGGTTTTTTTCGAAAAAATTTTTCAAATGAATTTTTTTTCTGTAAATGACACTTTGTTCGAAATTTTGTAACGAATTCAACTAGGTATGCCATTCCAACATCTGACCACTATTTCCCACGGTTTTGATTAAAACCTGAAAAATCGAGGTGATTTTCTTCGGATTTGAGCCTTGTCATAAGGGTGAGGGTCATTTTTTTTTTCAAAAAAAATTTTTAAAATGACTTTTTTTTCTGTAAATGACACTTTGTTCGAAATTTTGTAACGAATTCAACTAGGTATGCCATTCCAACATCTGACCACTATTTCCCACGGTTTTGATTAAAACCGTGAAAAATCGAGGTGATTTTCTTCGGACTTGAGCCTTGTCATAAGGGTGAGGGTCATGTTTTTTTTTCGAAAAAATTTTTGAAATAATTTTTTTTTCTGTAAATGACACTTTGTTCGAAATTTTGTAACGAATTCAACTAGGTATGCCATTCCAACATCCGACCACTATTTCCCAGGGTTTTGATTAAAAACCTGAAAAATCGAGGTGATTTTCTTCGGATTTGAGCCTTGTCATAAGGGTGAGGGTCATTTTTTTTTCGAAAAAATTTTTAAAATGACTATTTTTTCTGTAAATGACACTTTGTTCGAAATTTTGTAACGAATTCAACTAGGTATGCCATTCCAACATCTGACCACTATTTCCCAGGGTTTTGATTAAAAACCTGAAAAATCGAGGTGATTTTCTTCGGATTTGAGCCTTGTCATAAGGGTGAGGGTCATGTTTTTTTTTCGAAAAAATTTTTAAAATAATTTTTTTTCTGTAAATGACACTTTGTTCGAAATTTTGTAACGAATTCAACTAGGTATGCCATTCCAACATCCGACCACTATTTCCCAGGGTTTTGATTAAAAACCTGAAAAATCGAGGTGATTTTCTCTGGATTTGAGCCTTGTCATATAGGTGGGGTTCATGGTTTTTTTCGAAAAAATTTTTCATATGAATTTTTTTTCTGTAAATGACATTTTGTTCGAAATTTTATAACAAATTCAACTAGGTATGCCATTCCAACATCCGACCACTATTTCCCAGGGTTTTGATTAAAAACCTGAAAAATCGAGGTGATTTTCTTCGGACTTGAGCCTTGTCATAAGGGTGAGGGTCATGTTTTTTTTCGAAAAAATTTTTAAAATAATTTTTTTTTCTGTAAATGACACTTTGTTCGAAATTTTGTAACGAATTCAACTAGGTATGCCATTCTAACATCCGACCACTATTTCCCAGGGTTTTGATTAAAAACCTGAAAAATCGAGGTGATTTTCTTCAGATTTGAGCCTTGTCGTAAGGGTGAGGGTCATTTTTTTTTTCGAAAAAATTTTTAAAATGACTTTTTTTTCTGTAAATGACACTTTGTTCGAAATTTTGTAACGAATTCAACTAGGTATGCCATTCCAACATCTGACCACTATTTCCCACGGTTTTGATTAAAACCGTGAAAAATCGAGGTGATTTTCTTCGGACTTGAGCCTTGTCATAAGGGTGAGGGTCATTTTTTTTTCGAAAAAATTTTTAAAATAATTTTTTTTCTGTAAATGACACTTTGTTCGAAATTTTGTAACGAATTCAACTAGGTATGCCATTCTAACATCCGACCACTATTTCCCAGGGTTTTGATTAAAAACCTGAAAAATCGAGGTGATTTTCTTCAGATTTGAGCCTTGTCATAAGGGTGAGGGTCATTTTTTTTTTCGAAAAAATTTTTAAAATGACTTTTTTTTCTGTAAATGACACTTTGTTCGAAATTTTGTAACGAATTCAACTAGGTATGCCATTCCAACATCCGACCACTAGTTCCCAGGGTTTTGATTAAAAACATGAAAAATCGAGGTGATTTTCTTTGGATCACTATCGATGTGTATTTTTTCGCATTTTAGCGTTATCATAAGGGTGGGGGTCTTCATTTTTTTTCGAAAAAATTTTTGAAATGAAATTTTTTTCTGGAAATGCCACTTTGTTGGAAATTTGGTAACGAATTCAAGGAGGTATGCCATTCCAACATTCGACCACTATTTCCCAGGGTTTTGATTAAAAACATGAAAAATCGAGGTGATTTTCTTAGGATTTTGGCTCTGTCATAAGGGTGAGGGTCATTTTTTTTTTCGAAAAAATTTTTAAAATAATTTTTTTTCTGTAAATGACACTTTGTTGGAAATTTTTTAACGAATTCAACTAGGTATGCCATTCCAACATCTGACCACTATTTCCCAGGGTTTTGATTAAAAACATGAAAAATCGAGGTGATTTTCTTCGGATTTTGGCTCTGTCATAAGGGTGGGGGTCATGTTTTTTTTCGAAAAAATTTTTTAAATGATTTTTTTCTGTAAATGACACTTTGTTGGAAATTTTTTAACGAATTCAACTAGGTATGCCATTCCAACATCTGACCACTATTTCCCAGGGTTTTGATTAAAAACCTGAAAAATCGAGGTGATTTTCTTCGCATTTGGGCCTTGTCATAATGGGGTGGGGGTCATGTTTTTTGTCGAAAAAATTTTTCAAATGATTTTTTTTTCTGTAAATGACACTTTGTTGGAAATTTTGTCAACGAATTCAAAAAGGTATGCCATTCCAACATCTCGACCACTATTTCCCAGGGTTTTGATTAAAAACCGAAAAATCGAGGTGATTTTCTTTGGATTTGAGCCTTGTCATATAGGGTGGGGTTCATGTTTTTTTTCGAAAAAAATTTTTCAAATGATTTTTTTTTCTGTAAATGACACTTTGTTGGAAATTTTTTAACGAATTCAACTAGGTATGCCATTCCAACATCCGACCACTATTTCCCAGGGTTTTGATTAAAAACATGAAAAATCGAGGTGATTTTCTTTGGATTTGAGCCTTGTCATAAGGGTGGGGGTCATGTTTTTTTTGGAAAAATTTTTCAAATGTTTTTTTTTCTGTAAATGACACTTTGTTGGAAATTTTGTAACGAATTCAACTAGGTATGCCATTCCAACATTTGACCACTATTTCCCAGGGTTTTGATTAAAAAACCTGAAAAATCGAGGTGATTTTCTTCGGATTTGGGCCTTGTCAAAATGGGGTGGGGGTCATGATTTTTGTCGAAAACATTTTTCAAATGATTTTTTTTTTTCTGTAAATGACACTTTGTTGGAAATTTTGTAACGAATTCAACTAGGTATGCCATTCCAACATCCAACTATTTCCCAGGGTTTTGATTCAAAACTGAAAAATCGAGGTGATTTTGGATCTTTGGCCTTGTCATAAGGGTGGGGGTCTTTTTTTTTCGAAAAAATTTTTCAAATGATTTTTTTTTCTGTAAATGACACTTTGTTGGAAATTTTGTAACGAATTCAACTAGGTATGCCATTCCAACATCTGACCACTATTTCCCAGGGTTTTGATTAAAAACCTGAAAAATCGAGGTGATTTTCTTCGGATTTGGGCCTTGTCATAGGGGTTGGGGTCATGTTTTTTTTCGAAAAAATTTTTCAAATATTTTTTTTTTCTGTAAATGACACTTTGTTGGAAATTTTGTAACGAATTCAACTAGGTATGCCATTCCAACATTCGACCACTATTTCCCAGGGTTTTGATTAAAAAACCGAAAAATCGAGGTGATTTTCTCTGGATTTGAGCCTTGTCATAATGGGTGGGGTTCATGGTTTTTTTCGAAAAAATTTTTCAAATGATTTTTTTTTCTGTAAATGACACTTTGTTGGAAATTTTGTAACGAATTCAACTAGGTATGCCATTCCAACATCTGACCACTATTTCCCAGGGTTTTGATTAAAAACCCGAAAAATCGAGGTGATTTTCTTTGGATTTTGGCGTTGTCATAAGGGTGGGGGTCATTTTTTTTCAAAAATTTTTCAAATGTTTTTTTTCTGTAAATGACACTTTGTTGGAAATTTTGTAACGAATTCAACTAGGTATGCCATTCCAACATCTGACCACTATTTCCCAGGGTTTTGATTAAAAACATGAAAAATCGAGGTGATTTTCTTTGGATTTTGGCCTTGTCATAAGGGTGGGGGTCATGTTTTTTTTCGGAAAAATTTTTCAAATGATTTTTTTTCTGTAAATGACATTTTGTTGGAAATTTTGTAACGAATTCAACTAGGTATGCCATTCCAACATCTGACCACTATTTCCCAGGGTTTTGATTAAAAACCGTGAAAAATCGAGGTGATTTTCTTCGGATTTGAGCCTTGTCATAAGGGTGGGGGTCATGTTTTTTTTCGAAAAAATTTTTCAAATGATTTTTTTTTTCTGTAAATGACACTTTGTTGGAAATTTTGTAACGAATTCAACTAGGTATGCCATTCCAACATCTGACCACTATTTCCCAGGGTTTTGATTAAAAACCTGAAAAATCGAGGTGATTTTCTTTGGATTTGAGCCTTGTCATGGTGGTAGGCATGGTTTTTTTTCGAAAAAATTTTTCAAATGATTTTTTTTCTGTAAATGACACTTTGTTGGAAATTTTGTAACGAATTCAACTAGGTATGCCATTCCAACATCTGACCACTATTTCCCAGGGTTTTGATTAAAAACCTGAAAAATCGAGGTGATTTTCTTTGGATTTGGGCCTTGTCATAATGGGGTGGGGGTCATGTTTTTTTTTTCGAAAAAAATTTTTCAAATTTTTTTTTTTCTGTAAATGACACTTTGTTGGAAATTTTGTAACGAATTCAACTAGGTATGCCATTCCAACATTCGACCACTATTTCCCAGGGTTTTGATTAAAAACCGAAAAATCGAGGTGATTTTCTTTGGATTTGAGCCTTGTCATATAGGGTGGGGGTCATGTTTTTTGGAACATTTTTTTTTTCGAAAAAAAATGTTTTCTTTGAAATGAGTTTTTTTTTTTTTCTGTAAATGACACTTTGTTGGGAATTTTGTAACGAATTCAACTAGGTATGCCATTCCAACATTTGACCACTATTTCCCAGGGTTTTGATTAAAAACCTGAAAAATCGAGGTGATTTTTTCTGGATTTGAGCCTTGTCATAATGGGGTGGGGGACATGATTTTTTTTCGAAAAAATTTTTGAAATCATTTTTTTTTTCTGTAAATGACACTTTGTTGGAAATTTTGTAACGAATTCAACTAGGTATGCCATTCCAACATTCTGACCACTATTTCCCAGGGTTTTGATTAAAAACCGAAAAATCGAGTGATTTTTTGGATTTTGGCGTTGTCATAAGGGTGGGGCTTCATTAATTTTTTCGGAAAAATTTTTCAAATGATTTTTTTCTGTAAATGACACTTTGCTGGAAATTTTGTAACGAATTCAACTAGGTATGCCATTCCAACATTCGACCACTATTTCCCAGGGTTTTGATTAAAAAACCGGAAAAATCGAGATGATTTTCTTTGGATTTGGGCCTTGTCATAAGGGTGGGAGTCATGTTTTTTTTCGAAAAAATTTTTCAACTGATTTTTTTTTCTGTAAATGACACTTTGTTGGAAATTTTGTAACGAATTCAACTAGGTATGCCATTCCAACATCTGACCACTATTTCCCAGGGTTTTGATTAAAAAACCGAAAAATCGAGCTGATTTTCTTTGGATTTGAGCCTTGTCATAAAGGTGGGGGTCATGTTTTTTTGGAAAAAATTTTTCAAAGGTTTTTTTTCTGTAAATGACACTTTGTTGGAAATTTTGTAACGAATTCAACTAGGTATGCCATTCCAACATCTGACCACTATTTCCCAGGGTTTTGATTAAAAACCTGAAAAATCGAGGTGATTTTGTTTGGACTTGAGCCTTGTCATAGGTTCATTTTTTTCGAAAAATTTTTAAATAATTTTTTTCTGTAAATGACACTTTGTTCGAAATTTTGTAACGAATTCAACTAGGTATGCCATTCTAACATCCGACCACTATTTCCCAGGGTTTTGATTAAAAACCTGAAAAATCGAGGTGATTTTCTTCAGATTTGAGCCTTGTCGTAAGGGTGAGGGTCATTTTTTTTTCAAAAAAATTTTTAAAATGACTTTTTTTTCTGTAAATGACACTTTGTTCGAAATTTTGTAACGAATTCAACTAGGTATGCCATTCCAACATCTGACCACTATTTCCCACGGTTTTGATTAAAACCGTGAAAAATCGAGGTGATTTTCTTCGGACTTGAGCCTTGTCATAAGGGTGAGGGTCATGTTTTTTTTCGAAAAAATTTTTAAAATAATTTTTTTTCTGTAAATGACACTTTGTTCGAAATTTTGTAACGAATTCAACTAGGTATGCCATTCTAACATCCGACCACTATTTCCCAGGGTTTTGATTAAAAACCTGAAAAATCGAGGTAATTTTCTTCAGATTTGAGCCTTGTCATAAGGGTGAGGGTCATTTTTTTTTCGAAAAAATTTTTATAATGATTTTTTTTTCTGTAAATGACACTTTGTTCGAAATTTTGTAACGAATTCAACTAGGTATGCCATTCCAACATCCGACCACTAGTTCCCAGGGTTTTGATTAAAAACATGAAAAATCGAGGTGATTTTCTTTGGATCATTATCGATGTGTATTTTTTCGCATTTTAGCGTTATCATAAGGGTGGGGGTCTTCATTTTTTTTCGAAAAAATTTTTGAAATGATATTTTTTTCTGGAAATGACACTTTGTTGGAAATTTGGTAACGAATTCAAGGCGGTATGCCATTCCAACATTCGACCACTATTTCCCAGGGTTTTGATTAAAAACATGAAAAATCGAGGTGATTTTCTTCGGATTTTGGCTCTGTCATAAGGGTGGGGGTCATGTTTTTTTTTTGAAAAAATTTTTTAAATGATTTTTTTTCTGTAAATGACATTTTGTTGGAAATTTTTTAACGAATTCAACTAGGTATGCCATTCCAACATCTGACCACTATTTCCCAGGGTTTTGATTAAAAACATGAAAAATCGAGGTGATTTTCTTCGGATTTTGGCTCTGTCATAAGGGTGGGGGTCATGTTTTTTTTTCGAAAAAAATTTTTAAATGATTTTTTTCTGTAAATGACACTTTGTTGGAAATTTTTTAACGAATTCAACTAGGTATGCCATTCCAACATCTGACCACTATTTCCCAGGGTTTTGATTAAAAACTTGAAAAATCGAGGTGATTTTCTTCGGACTTGAGCCTTGTCATAAGGGTGGAGGTCATGGTTTTTTTGGAAAAAATTTTTCAAATGTTTTTTTTTTCTGTAAATGACACTTTGGTGAAAATTTTGTAACGAATTCAACTAGATATGCCATTCTAACATCTGACCACTATTTCCCAAGGTTTTGATTAAAAACCTGAAAAATCGATGTGATTTTCTTCGCATCTGGGCCTTGTCATAATGGGGTGGGGGACATGATTTCTTGTCGAAAAAATTTTTCAAATAATTTTTTTTTTCTGTAAATGACACTTTGTTGGAAATTTTTCAACGAATTTAAAAACGTATGCCATTCCTACATTCGACCACTATTTCCCAGGTTTTTGATTAAAAAACCGAAAAATCGAGGTGATTTTCTTTGGATTTGAGCCTTGCCATATAGGTGGGGTTCATGGTTTTTTTTCGAACCAATTTTTCAAATGATTTTTTTTTCTGTATATGACACTTTGCTCGAAATTTTAAAACGAATTCAACTAGGTATGCCATTGCAACATCCGACCACTATTTCCGAGGGTTTTGATTAAAAACATGAAAAATCGAGGTGATTTTCTTTGGATTTGAGCCCTGTCATAAGGGTGGGGGTCATGGTTTTTTTTGGAAACGATTTTTTTCTCTGTAAATGACACTTTGTTGGAAATTTTGTTTCGAATTCAACGAGGTATGCTATTCCAACATTTGACCACTATTTCCCAGGGTTTTGATTAAAAAACCGAAAAATTGAGCTGATATTATCCGTATCTGGGCCTTGTCAAAATGGGGTGGGGGACATGATTTCTTGTCGAAAAAATTTTTAAAATCATTTTTTTTTTTCTGTAAATGACACTTTGTTGGAAATTTTGTAACGTATGCCATTCCAACATTCGACCACTATTTCCCAGGGTTTTGATTAAAAACCCGAAATTTTGGCGTTGTCATAAGGGTGATTTCTTGTCGAAAAAATTTTTAAAATCATTTTTATTTTTTTCTGTAAATGACACTTTGTTGGAAATTTTGTAACGTATGCCATTCCAACATTCGACCACTATTTCCCAGGGTTTTGATTAATTTGAAAAACCGAGATTTTTTGGCTTACGTTGTCATAAGGGTGGGGGTCTTCATTTTTTTCGAAAAAAATTTTCAAATGAAATTTTTTTCTGGAAATGCCACTTTGTTGGAAATTTGGTAACGAATTCAACTAGGTATGCCATTCCAACATCTGACCACTATTTCCCAGGGTTTTGATTAAAAACATGAAAAATCGAGGTGATTTTCTTTGGACTTGACCTTGTCATAAGGGTGGGGGTCATGGTTTTTTTGAAAAATTTTTCAAATGATTTTTTTTTCTGTAAATGACACTTTGTTGGAAATTTTGTAACGAATTCAACTAGATATGCCATTCCAACATCTGACCACTATTTCCCAGGGTTTTGATTAAAAACCTGAAAAATCGATGTGATTTTCTTCGAATCTGGGCCTTGTCATAATGGGGTGGGGGACATGATTTCTTGTCGAAAAAATTTTTCAAATAATTTTTTTTTTCTGTAAATGGAAATGTAATTGGAAATTTTGCAACGAATTCAAAAACGTATGCCATTCCTACATTCGACCACTATTTCCCAGGGTTTTGATTAAAAAACCGAAAAATCGAGGTGATTTTCATTGGATTTGAGCCTTGCCATATAGGTGGGGTTCATGGTTTTTTTTCGAACAAATCTTTCATATGATTTTTTTTTCTGAAAATGACACTTTATTGGAAATTTTGTAACGAATTCAACTAGGTATGCCATTCCAACATCTGACCACTATTTCCCGGGGTTTTGATTAACAACCTGAAAAATCGAGGTGATTTTCTTTGGATTTGAGCCTTGTCATAAGGGTGGGGGTCATGGTTTTTTTTGGAAACAATTTTTTTTTTATTAAAAACATGAAAAATGTAGGTGGTTTTCTTTGGAAATGAGCCTTGTCATAAGGGTGGGGGTCATGATTTTTTTTGGAAACGATTTTTTTTTCCGTAAATGACACTTTGTTGGAAATTTTGTAACGAATTCAACAAGGTATGCCATTCCAACATTTGACCACTATTTCCCAGGGTTTTGATTAAAAAACCGAAAAATCGAGCTGATATTATCCGGATCTGGGCCTTGTCATAATGGGGTGGGGGACATGATTTCTTGTCGAAAAAATTTTTGAAATCATTTTTTTTTTTCTGTAAATGACAATTTGTTGGAAATTTTGTAACGTATGCCATTCCAACATTCGACCACTATTTCCCAGGGTTTTGATTTAAAAATCGAAATTTTGGCGTTGTCATAAGGGTGGGGGTCTTCATTTTTTTTCGAAAAAATTTCTGGAAATGCCACTTTGCTGGAAATTTGGTAACGAATTCAACGAGGTATGCCATTCCAACATTCGACCACTATTTCCCAGGGTTTGGATTAAAAAACCGAAAAATCGAGATGTTTTTCTTCGGATTTTGGCTCTGTCATAAGGGTGGGAGTCATGTTTTTTTTCGTAAAAATTTTTCAAATGATTTTTTTTTTCTGCAAATGACACTTTGTTGGAAATTTTTTAACGAATTCAACTAGGTTGCCATTCCAACATCTGACCCCTATTTCCCAGGGTTTTGATTAAAAACATGAAAAATCGAGGTGATTTTCTTTGGATTTGAGCCTTGTCATAAAGGTGGGGGTCATGTTTTTTTTTGGAAAAATTTTTTCAAAGGTTTTTTTTTCTGTAAATGACACTTTGTTGGAAATTTTGTAACGAATTCAACTAGGTATGCAATTCCAACATCTGACCACTATTTCCCAGGGGTTTGATTAAAAAACCGAAAGATCGAGGTGATTTTGTTTGGACTTGAGCCTTGTCATAAGGGTGGGGGTCATGTTTTTTTTTCGAATACATTTTTCTAATGATTTTTTTTTTGTAAATGACACTTTGTTCGAAAATTTGTAACGAATTCAACAGGAAAGCCATTCCAACATCCGACCACTATTTCCCAGGGTTTTGATTAAAAACCTGAAAAATCGAGGTGATTTTCTTTGGATTTGAGCCTTGTCATAATGGGGTGGGGGTCATGTTTTTTTTCGAAAAAAAATTTTCAAATGATTTTTTTTAAATGACACTTTGTTCGAAATTTTGTAACGAATTCAACTAGGTATGCCATTCCAACATTCGACCACTATTTCCCAGGGTTTTGATTAAAAACCTGAAAAATCGAGGTGATTTTCTTCGGATTTGGGCCTTGTCATAATGGGGTGGGGGTAATGTTTTTTTTCGAAAAAATTTTTCAAATGATTTTTTTTTTCTGTAAATGACACTTTGTTCGAAAATTTGTAACGAATTCAACAGGAAAGCCATTCCAACATCCGACCACTATTTCCCAGGGTTTTGATTAAAAACCTGAAAAATCGAGGTGATTTTCTTTGGATTTGAGCCTTGTCATAAGGGTGGGGGTCATGGTTTTTTCGAGAAAAAATTTTTCAAATGATTTTTTTTTCTGTAAATGACACTTTGTTGGAAATTTTGTAACGAATTCAACTAGGTATGCCATTCCAACATTCGACCACTATTTCCCAGGGTTTTGATTAAAAACCCGAAAAATCGAGCTGATTTTATCCGGATTTTGGCCTTGTCATAATGGGGTGGGGCATTTTTTTTCGAAAAATTTTTGAAACAATTTTTTCTGTAAATGACACTTTGTTGGAAATTTTGTAACGAATTAACTAGGTATGCCTTCCATTTATTGGAAATTTTTTAACGAATTCAACTAGGTATGCCATTCCAACATCTGACCACTATTTCCCAGGGTTTTGATTAAAAACATGAAAAATCGAGGTGATTTTCTTCGGATTTGCCTTGTGTTTTTTTGATTTGGCCTTGTCATAAGGGTGGGGGTCATGTTTTTTTTTTCTGAAAAATTTTTCAAATGATTTTTTTTTCTGTAAATGACACTTTGTTGGAAATTTTGTAACGAATTCAACTAGGTATGCCATTCCAACATCTGACCACTATTTCCCAGGGTTTTGATTAAAAACCTGAAAAATCGAGGTGATTTTCTTTGGATTTTGGCCTTGTCATAAGGGTGGGGGTCATGTTTTTTTTTCGAAAAAATTTTTTAAATGATTTTTTTTCTGTAAATGACACTTTGTTGGAAATTTTTTCACGAATTCAACTAGGTATGCCATTCCAACATCTGACCACTATTTCCCAGGGTTTTGATTAACAACCTGAAAAATCGAGGTGATTTTCTTTGGATTTGAGCCTTGTCATATCATTTTCAAATGATTTTTTTCTGTAAATGACACTTTGTTCGAAATTTTGTAACGAATTCAACTAGGTATGCCATTCCAACATTCGACCACTATTTCCCAGGGTTTTAATTAAATACTTGAAAAATCGAGGTGATTTTCTTCGGACTTGAGCCTTGTCATAAGGGTGGAGGTCATGGTTTTTTTGGAAAAATTTTTCTAATGATTTTTTTTTTCTGTAAATGACACTTTGGTGGAAATTTTGTAACGAATTCAACTAGATATGCCATTCCAACATCTGACCACTATTTCCCAGGGTTTTGATTAAAAACATGAAAAATCGAGGTGATTTTCTTTGGATTTGAGCCTTGTCATAAGGGTGGGGTCATGGTTTTTTTTGGAAACGATTTTTTTTTCCGTAAATGACACTTTGTTGGAAATTTTGTAACGTATGCCATTCCAACATTCGACCACTATTTCCCAGGGTTTTGATTAAAAAACCGAAATTTTGGCGTTGTCATAAGGCTGGGGGTCTTCATTTTTTTTCGAAAAAATTTCTGGAAATGCCACTTTGTTGGAAATTTGGTAGCGAATTCAACGAGGTATGCCATTCCAACATTCGACCACTATTTCCCAGCGTTTTGATTAAAAAACCGAAAAATCGAGATGTTTTTCTTCGGATTTTGGCTCTGTCATAAAGGTGGGGGTCATGTTTTTTTTCGAAAAAATTTTTCAAATGATTTTTTTTTCTGCAAATGACACTTTATTGGAAATTTTTTTAACGAATTCAACTAGGTATGCCATTCCAACATCTGACCACTATTTCCCAGGGTTTTGATTAAAAACATGAAAAATCGAGGTGATTTTCTTTGGATTTGAGGCTTGTCATAAGGGTGGGGGTCATGTTTTTTTTTCGAAAAAATTTTTCAAATGATTTTTTTTTCTGTAAATGACACTTTGTTGGAAATTTTGTAACGAATTCAACTAGGTATGCCATTCCAACATCTGACCACTATTTCCCAGGGTTTTGATTAAAAACCTGAAAAATCGAGGTGATTTTCTTTGGATTTGAGCCTTGTCATATAGGTGGGGTTCATGGTTTTTTTTCGAAAAAATTTTTCAAATGATTTTTTTTTCTGTAAATGACACTTTGTTGGAAATTTTGTAACGAATTCAACTAGGTATGCCATTCCAACATCTGACCACTATTTCCCAGGGTTTTGATTAAAAACATGAAAAATCGAGGTGATTTTCTTTGGATTTGAGCCTTGTCATAAGGGTGGGGGTCATTTTTTTTTTCGAAAAAATTTTTCAAATGATTTTTTTTTCTGTAAATGACACTTTGTTGGAAATTTTGTAACGAATTCAACTAGGTATGCCATTCCAACATCTGACCACTATTTCCCAGGGTTTTGATTAACAACCTGAAAAATCGATGTGATTTTCTTTGGATTTGAGCCTTGTCATAAGGGTGGGGGTCATGTTTTTTTTCGAAAAAATTTTTCAAATGATTTTTTTTTCTGTAAATGACACTTTGTTGGAAATTTTGTAACGAATTCAACTAGGTATGCCATTCCAACATCCGACCACTATTTCCCAGGGTTTTGATTAAAAACCTGAAAAATCGAGGTGATTTTCTTCGGATTTGAGCCTTGTCATATGGGTGGGGGTCAGTTTTTTTCGAAAAAAATTTTCAAATGATTTTTTTTTCTGTAAATGACACTTTGTTCGAAATTTTGTAACGAATTCAACTAGGTATGCCATTCCAACATTCGACCACTATTTCCCAGGGTTTTGATTAAAAACCTGAAAAATCGAGGTGATTTTCTTCGGATTTGGGCCTTGTCATAATGGGGTGGGGGTCATGTTTTTTTTACGAAAAAATTTTTCAAATGATTTTTTTTTCTGTAAATGACACTTTGTTGGAAATTTTGTAACGAATTCAACAACGTATGCCATTCCAACATTCGACCACTATTTCCCAGGGTTTTGATTAAAAACCTGAAAAATCGAGGTGATTTTCTTTGGATTTGAGCCTTGCCATAATGGGGTGGGGTTCATGTTTTTTTTCGAACAAATTTTTCAAATGATTTTTTTTTCTGTAAATGACACTTTGCTCGAAATTTCATAACGAATTCAACTAGGTATGCCAATGCAACATCCGACCACTATTTCCCAGGGTTTTGATTAAAAACATGAAAAATCGAGGTGATTTTCTTTGGATTTGAGCCTTGTCATAAGGGTGGGGTCATGGTTTTTTTTGGAAACGATTTTTTTTTCCGTAAATGACACTTTGTTGGAAATTTTGTAACGTATGCCATTCTAACATTCGACCACTATTTCCCAGGGTTTTGATTAAAAAACCGAAATTTTGGCGTTGTCATAAGGCTGGGGGTCTTCATTTTTTTTCGAAAAAATTTCTGGAAATGCCACTTTGTTGAAAATTTGGTAGCGAATTCAACGAGGTATGCCATTCCAACATTCGACCACTATTTCCCAGCGTTTTGATTAAAAAACCGAAAAATCGAGATGTTTTTCTTCGGATTTTGGCTCTGTCATAAAGGTGGGGGTCATGTTTTTTTTCGAAAAAATTTTTCAAATGATTTTTTTTTCTGCAAATGACACTTTATTGGAAATTTTTTTAACGAATTCAACTAGGTATGCCATTCCAACATCTGACCACTATTTCCCAGGGTTTTGATTAAAAACATGAAAAATCGAGGTGATTTTCTTTGGATTTGAGGCTTGTCATAAGGGTGGGGGTCATGTTTTTTGTCGGAAAAATTTTTCAAATGATTTTTCTTTCTGTAAATGACACTTTGTTGGAAATTTTGTAACGAATTCAACTAGGTATGCCATTCCAACATCTGACCACTATTTCCCGGGGTTTTGATTAACAACCTGAAAAATCGAAGTGATTTTCTTTGGATTTGAGCCTTGTCATATAGGTGGGGTTCATGGTTTTTTTTCGAAAAAATTTTTCAAATGATTTTTTTTTCTGTAAATGACACTTTGTTCGAAATTTTATAACGAATTCAACTAGGTATGCCATTCCAACATCCGACCACTATTTCCCAGGGTTTTGATTAAAAACCTGAAAAATCTAAAAATCTTCGGATTTGAGCCTTGTCATATGGGTGAGGGTCATGTTTTTTCGAAAAAAAAATTTTCAAATGATTTTAAATGACACTTTGTTCGAAATTTCGTTACGAATTCAACTAGGTATGCCATTCCAACATTCGACCACTATTTCCCAGGGTTTTGATTAAAAACCTGAAAAATCGAGGTGATTTTCTTCGGATCTGGGCCTTGTCATAATGGGGTGGGGGTCATGTTTTTTTAACGAAAAAATTTTTCAAATGATTTTTTTTTCTGTAAGTTACACATTGTTGGAAATTTTGTAACGAATTCAAAAACGTATGCCATTCCTACATTCGACCACTATTTCACAGGGTTTTGATTAAAAAACCTGAAAAATCGAGGTGATTTTCTTTGGATTTGAGCCTTGTCATATAGGTGGGGTTCATGGTTTTTTTTCGAAAAAAATTTTTCAAATGATTTTTTTTTCTGTAAATGACACTTTGTTCGAAATTTTATAACGAATTCAACTAGGTATGCCATTCCAACATCCGACCACTATTTCCCAGGGTTTTGATTAAAAATTCGAAAAATCGAGCTGATATTATCCGGATTTGGGCCTTGTCATAAAGGGTGGGGATCAAGGTTTTTTTCGAAAAAAAATTTTTCAAATGATTTTTTTTTTCTGTAAATGACACTTTGTTGGAAATTTTGTAACGAGTTCAACGAGGTATGCCATTCCAACATTCGACCACTATTTCCCTGGGTTTTGATTAAAAATTCGAAAAATCGAGCTGATATTATCCGGATTTGGGCCTTGTCATAATGGGGTGGGAGACATGTTTTTTTTTCGGAAAAATTTTTCAAATGATTTTTTTCTGTAAATGACACTTTGTTGGAAATTTTGTAACGAATTAAACTAGGTATGCCATTCCATTTATTGGAAATTTTTTAACGAATTCAACTAGGTATGCCATTCCAACATCTGACCACTATTTCCCACGGTTTTGATTAAGAACATGAAAAATCGAGGTGATTTTCTTTGGATTTGAGCCTTGTCATAAGAGTGGGGGTCATGTTTTTTTTCGGAAAAATTTTTCAAATGATTTTTCTTTCTGTAAATGACACTTTGTTGGAAATTTTGTAACGAATTCAACTAGGTATGCCATTCCAACATCTGACCACTATTTCCCGGGGTTTTGATTAACAACCTGAAAAATCAAAGTGATTTTCTTTGGATTTGAGCCTTGTCATAAGGGTGGGGGTCATGTTTTTTTTTATTCGAAAAATTTTTCAAATGATTTTTTTTTTTGTAAATGACACTTTGTTGGAAATTTTGTAACGAATTCAACTAGGTATGCCATTCCAACATCTGACCACTATTTCCCGGGGTTTTGATTAACAACCTGAAAAATCGAGGTGATTTTCTTTGGATTTGAGCCTTGTCATATCATTTTCAAATGATATTTTTTCTGTAAATGACACTTTGATCGAAATTTTGTAACGAATTCAACCATTCCAACATTCGACCACTATTTCATAGGGTTTTGATTAAAAACCTGAAAAATCGAGGTGATTTTCTTCGGATCTGGGCCTTGTCATAATGGGGTGGGGGTCATGTTTTTTTAACGAAAAAATTTTTCAAATGATTTTTTTTTCTGTAAATTACACATTGTTGGAAATTTTGTAACGAATTCAAAAACGTATGCCATTCCTACATTCGACCACTATTTCCCAGGGTTTTGATTAAAAAAACGAAAAATCGAGGTGATTTTCTCTGGATTTGAGCCTTGTCATATAGGTGGGGTTCATGGTTTTTTTTCGAAAAAATTTTTCAAATGATTTTTTTTTCTGTAAATGACACTTTGTTCGAAATTTTATAACGAATTCAACTAGGTATGCCATTCCAACATCCGACCACTATTTCCCAGGGTTTTGATTAAAAACCTGAAAAATCGAAAAATCTTCGGATTTGAGCCTTGTCATGTGGGTGAGGGTCATGTTTTTTTCGAAAAAATTTTTTCAAATGATTTTTTTTTGTAAATGACACTTTGTTGGAAATTTTGTAACGAATTCAACTAGGTATGCCATTCCAACATTCGGACCACTATTTCCCAGGGTTTTGATTAAAAACCTGAAAAATCGAGGTGATTTTCTTCGGATTTGAGCCTTGTCATAATGGGGTGGGGGTCATGTTTTTTTAACGAAAAAATTTTTCAAATGATTTTTTTTTCTGTAAATGACACTTTGTTGGAAATTTTGTAACGAATTCAAAAACGTATGCCATTCCAACATTCGACCACTATTTCCCAGGGTTTTGATTAAAAAACCGAAAAATCGAGGTGATTTTCTTTGGATTTGAGCCTTGTCATATAGGTGGGGTTCATGGTTTTTTTTCGATTAAATTTTTCAAATGATTTTTTTTTCTGTAAATGACACTTTGTTCGAAATTTTCTAACGAATTCAACTAGATATGCCATTCCAACATCTGACCACTATTTCCCGGGGTTTTGATTAACAACCTGAAAAATCGAAGTGATTTTCTTTGGATTTGAGCCTTGTCATATAGGTGGGGTTCATGGTTTTTTTTCGAAAAAATTTTTCAAATGATTTTTTTTTCTGTAAATGACACTTTGTTCGAAATTTTATAACGAATTCAACTAGGTATGCCATTCCAACATCCGACCACTATTTCCCAGGGTTTTGATTAAAAACCTGAAAAATCGAAAAATCTTCGAATTTGAGCCTTGTCATATGGGTGAGGGTCATGTTTTTTCGAACAAAAAATTTTCAAATGATTTTAAATGACACTTTGTTCGAAATTTCGTTACGAATTCAACTAGGAATGCCATTCCAACATTCGACCACTATTTTCCAGGGTTTTGATTAAAAACCTGAAAAATCGAGGTGATTTTCTTCGGATCTGGGCCTTGTCATAATGGGGTGGGGGTCATGTTTTTTTAACGAAAAAATTTTTCAAATGATTTTTTTTTCTGTAAATTACACATTGTTGGAAATTTTGTAACGAATTCAAAAACGTATGCCATTCCTACATTCGACCACTATTTTCCAGGGTTTTGATTAAAAAAACGAAAAATCGAGGTGATTTTCTCTGGACTTGAGCCTTGTCATATAGGTGGGGTTCATGGTTTTTTTTCGAAAAAATTTTTCAAATGATTTTTTTTTCTGTAAATGACACTTTGTTCGAAATTTTATAACGAATTCAACTAGGTATGCCATTCCAACATCCGACCACTATTTCCCAGGGTTTTGATTAAAAACCTGAAAAATCGAAAAATCTTCGAATTTGAGCCTTGTCATATGGGTGAGGGTCATGTTTTTTCGAACAAAAAATTTTCAAATGATTTTAAATGACACTTTGTTCGAAATTTCGTTACGAATTCAACTAGGAATGCCATTCCAACATTCGACCACTATTTTCCAGGGTTTTGATTAAAAACCTGAAAAATCGAGGTGATTTTCTTCGGATCTGGGCCTTGTCATAATGGGGTGGGGGTCATGTTTTTTTAACGAAAAAATTTTTCAAATGATTTTTTTTTCTGTAAATTACACATTGTTGGAAATTTTGTAACGAATTCAAAAACGTATGCCATTCCTACATTCGACCACTATTTTCCAGGGTTTTGATTAAAAAAACGAAAAATCGAGGTGATTTTCTCTGGACTTGAGCCTTGTCATATAGGTGGGGTTCATGGTTTTTTTTCGAAAAAATTTTTCAAATGATTTTTTTTTCTGTAAATGACACTTTGTTCGAAATTTTATAACGAATTCAACTAGGTATGCCATTCCAACATCCGACCACTATTTCCCAGGGTTTTGATTAAAAACCTGAAAAATCGAAAAATCTTTGAATTTGAGCTTTGTCATAAGGGTGGGGATCAAGGTTTTTTCGAGAAAAAATTTTTGAAATGATTTTTGTTTTCTGTAAATCACACTTCGTTGGAAATTTTGTAACGAGTTCAACGAGGTATGCCATTCCAACATTCGACCACTATTTCCCAGGGTTTTGATTAAAAACCTGAAAAATCGAAAAATCTTCGGATTTGAGCCTTGTCATGTGGGTGAGGGTCATGTTTTTTCGAAAAAAATTTTTTCCAATGATTTTAAATGACACTTTGTTCGAAATTTCGTAACGAATTCAACTAGGTATGCCATTCCAACATTCGGCCACTATTTCCCAGGGTTTTGATTAAAAACCTGAAAAATCGAGGTGATTTTCTTCGGATCTGGGCCTTGTCATAATGGGGTGGGGGTCATGTTTTTTTAACGAAAAAATTTTTCAAATGATTTTTTTTTCTGTAAATTACACATTGTTGGAAATTTTGTAACGAATTCAAAAACGTATGCCATTCCTACATTCGACCACTATTTTCCAGGGTTTTGATTAAAAAAACGAAAAATCGAGGTGATTTTCTCTGGATTTGAGCCTTGTCATATAGGTGGGGTTCATGGTTTTTTTTCGAAAAAATTTTTCAAATGATTTTTTTTTCTGTAAATGACACTTTGTTCGAAATTTTGTAACGAATTCAACTAGGTATGCCATTCCAACATCCGACCACTATTTCCCAGGGTTTTGATTAAAAACCTGAAAAATCGAAAAATCTTCGGA
Source organism: Drosophila rhopaloa (assembly GCF_018152115.1). NCBI lineage: Eukaryota > Metazoa > Arthropoda > Insecta > Diptera > Drosophilidae > Drosophila > Drosophila rhopaloa. The sequence goes on from NW_025335031.1 coordinate 920,956, forward strand.
TTTGAGCCTTGTCATATGGGTGAGGGTCATGTTTTTTCGAAAAAAAATTTTTTTCCAACATCTGACCACTATTTTCCAGGGTTTTGATTAAAAACCTGAAAAATCGAGGTGATTTTCTTTGGATTTGAGCCTTGTCATAAGGGTAGGGATCCAGGTTTTTTCAAGAAAAAATTTTTCAAATGATTTTTGTTTTCTGTAAATGACACTTTGTTGGAAATTTTGTAACGAATTCAACGAGGTATGCCATTCCAACATTCGACCACTATTTCCTAGGGTTTTAATTAAATACTTGAAAAATCGAGGTGATTTTCTTCGGACTTGAGCCTTGTCATAAGGGTGGGGGTCATGGTTTTTTTTGGAAAAATTTTTCAAATGATTTTTTTTTCTGTAAATGACACTTTGGTGGAAATTTTGTAACGAATTCAACTAGATATGCCATTCCAACATCTGACCACTATTTCCCAGGGTTTTGATTAAAAACCTGAAAAATCGATGAGATTTTCTTCGCATCTGGGCCTTGTCATAATGGGGTGGGGAACATGATTTCTTGTCGAAAAATTTTTCAAATAATTTTTTTTTCTGTAAATGACACTTCGTTGGAAATTTTGCAACGAATTCAAAAACGTATGCCATTCCTACATTCGACCACTATTTCCCAGGGTTTTGATTAAAAAACCGAAAAATCGAGGTGATTTTCTTTGGATTTGAGCCTTGCCATATAGGTGGGGTTCGTGGTTTTTTTTCGAACAAATTTTTCAAATGATTTTTTTTTCTGTAAATGACATTTTGCTCGAAATTTCATAACGAATTCAACTAGGTATGCCATTGCAACATCCGACCACTATTTCCCAGGGTTTTGATTAAAAACATGAAAAATCGAGGTGATTTTCTTTGGATTTGAGCCTTGTCATAAGGGTGGGGGTCATGGTTTTTTTTTTTTGGAAACGATTTTTTTTTCCGTAAATGACACTTTGTTGGAAATTTTGTAACGTATGCCATTCCAACATTCGACCACTATTTCCCAGGGTTTTGATTAAAAAAAAACCGAAATTTTGGCGTTGTCATAAGGCTTGGGGTCTTCATTTTTTTTCGAAAAAATTTCTGGAAATGCCACTTTGTTGGAAATTTGGTAGCGAATTCAACGAGGTATGCCATTCCAACATTCGACCACTATTTCCCAGCGTTTTGATTAAAAAACCGAAAAATCGAGATGTTTTTCTTCGGATTTTGGCTCTGTCATAAAGGTGGGGGTCATGTTTTTTTCGAAAAAATTTTCAAATGATTTTTTTTTCTGCACATGACACTTTATTGGAAATTTTTTTAACGAATTCAACTAGGTATGCCATTCCAACATCTGACCACTATTTCCCAGGGTTTTGATTAAAAACATGAAAAATCGAGGTGATTTTCTTTGGATTTGAGCCTTGTCATAAGGGTGGGGGTCAAGGTTTTTTGGAGAAAAAATTTTTCAAATGATTTTTGTTTTCTGTAAATGACACTTTGTTGGAAATTTTGTAACGAGTTCAACGAGGTATGCCATTCCAACATTCGACCACTATTTCCCTGGGTTTTGATTAAAAAACCGAAAAATCGAGCTGATATTATCCGGATTTGGGCCTTGTCATAATGGGGTGGGAGACATGTTTTTTTTTCGAAAAAATTTTTGAAACAATTTTTTCTGTAAGTGACACTTTGTTGGAAATTTTGTAACGAATTAAACTAGGTATGCCATTCCATTTATTGGAAATTTTTTAACGAATTCAACTAGGTATGCCATTCCAACATCTGACCAGTATTTCCCAGGGTTTTGATTAAAAACATGAAAAATCGAGGTGATTTTCGTTGGATTTGAGCCTTGTCATAAGAGTGGGGGTCATGTTTTTTTTCGGAAAAATTTTCCAAATGATTTTTCTTTCTGTAAATGACACTTTGTTGGAAATTTTGTAACGAATTCAACTAGGTATGCCATTCCAACATCTGACCACTATTTCCCGGGGTTTTGATTAACAACCTGAAAAATCGAAGTGATTTTCTTTAGATTTGAGCCTTGTCATAAGGGTGGGGGTCATGTTTTTTTTATTCGAAAAATTTTTCAAATGATTTTTTTTTTTGTAAATGACACTTTGTTGGAAATTTTGTAACGAATTCAACTAGGTATGCCATTCCAACATCTGACCACTATTTCCCGGGGTTTTGATTAACAACCTGAAAAATCGAGGTGATTTTCTTTGGATTTGAGCCTTGTCATATCATTTTCAAATGATATTTTTTCTGTAAATGACACTTTGATCGAAATTTTGTAACGAATTCAACCATTCCAACATTCGACCACTATTTCATAGGGTTTTGATTAAAAACCTGAAAAATCGAGGTGATTTTCTTCGGATCTGGGCCTTGTCATAATGGGGTGGGGGTCATGTTTTTTTAACGAAAAAATTTTTCAAATGATTTTTTTTTGTGTAAATTACAAATTGTTGGAAATTTTGTAACGAATTCAAAAACGTATGCCATTCCTACATTCGACCACTATTTCCCAGGGTTTTGATTAAAAAAACGAAAAATCGAGGTGATTTTCTCTGGATTTGAGCCTTGTCATATAGGTGGGGTTCATGTTTTTTTTCGAAAAAATTTTTCAAATGATTTTTTTTTCTGTAAATGACACTTTGTTCGAAATTTTATAACGAATTCAACTAGGTATGCCATTCCAACATCCGACCACTATTTCCCAGGGTTTTGATTAAAAACCTGAAAAATCGAAAAATCTTCGGATTTGAGCCTTGTCATATGGGTGAGGGTCATGTTTTTTCGAAAAAATTTTTTCCAATGATTTTAAATGACACTTTGTTCGAAATTTCGTAACGAGTTCAACTAGGTATGCCATTCCAACATTCGGCCACTATTTCCCAGGGTTTTGATTAAAAACCTGAAAAATCGAGGTGATTTTCTTCGGATCTGGGCCTTGTCATAATGGGGTGGGGGTCATGTTTTTTTAACGAAAAAATTTTTCAAATGATTTTTTTTTCTGTAAATTACACATTGAAGAGAGGGGGCGTCGGGGATGTCGTCGCTTGGGGGCAGCTTCGTCGTTGGTTGCGGCTGTCGCACGTAGCCGGGTCGCAAGCTGGAAAATAGAAGGTGAAGAGACACTCGATCGCGGTGCGCAAAGTAACGAAACAGAAAAAAACTCGGTGAACTTTTCGGGTTATAGAGCGGACCGGCCGGGCGATGTATTTCACTAGTGGTACAATGAAAGACTAACTTAAACCTAATTGAACGCTGCGTTTCAAAGCGCAGTGGAGAGATTCCGGGAGCGGGAAGGCGGGAGAGCCTGGAATCGCAAGCGTCCAGTGCGGGAGAGCGGGAGAGCGGGAGAGCCTGGCCAGTGCGGGCGAGTGGGCATTCGCTACGAGGGAAGCGCGGGCAGTTTAAACGAGGGGAGAGCGGCGTAAACATTCCGCCCCCCTTGCAATCGCTAGCGTTGCGAAAGAAAAAACAACAAGCCCACTCCTGTCGCCTAGGCTTGACTGCAGGCGCCGGACAGGATCCACCCGAATGCCGTCTTCTGGGCCACTGGGAGTCCCTCGTCGACCAGATGGAAGCCCGGTCGGATGACCTTGGCGTAGACATCCGCACCCAGGACTACCGAGATGGTTGCCGGCAAGTAGAAACGTTTGTCGGCCAACGGGAGGTCTCCGTATCTGCCGACCACGGTGTCCGAGAGCTCTCGGATGGGGGTGCGGATGCGGACGTTCGGCTCCACTTTCAAGACGACCTCTAGCTTGAAGCCGTTGTCGCACTTTGACCGAATTGTCGCCGTGCAGATGCTCTCGTCGCCGACGGTCGTAGTCGGCAAGCGGAACGCGGATGCCAATGATGCGTCGATGCAGCTCGTCGGTGTACACGGGTCGATGAGGGCGGCCGTGTCGAAGGTCTTCAGCCCGGTCTCCAAAGTGATCATGGCCGTCGGCAGGACATTGACGCTGTGCCGTTGGAGAATGGACGCCAGTGACGGAGCCGGTGCCGAGGAGGCTGAGCGCGGCGGGGAGGCAAGCGCTCTGCGAGTTGGCGGATCTTGCCGGCGCGAGCGCTGCTGAGAAGCGGCGGGTGCCGAGCGCCTTGCCGGGGCTAGCGCTTGGCGAGTTGGCGGATTCTGCCGGCGCGAACGCTGTTGATTAGCCGACGGCAGGGGACGCTCGTGCATATGGAGGAGCGTGTGGTGCTTGCCGTTGCACGTTTTGCACTTGTCGCCACTGCGACAACTCCCGTCGGAGTGCTCGTGGGCGAGACAATTTGAGCAGTACTTATTAATCAGCACTGCCCGAAGCCGCTTCTCTGCGCTCAGCTTTAGGAACCTCTGGCACTTTCGAAGCGGATGGATTCCACGGCAGACTCGGCATCGGTAGGAATGTATACCTCGAGTACGTCTGCTTTCTAATGCCTGAGCGCTGCGTGGACGAGGAACCATGATGTGATCTGGTGGGGAGTAATGGATAAAAAAGATGATTTGAGATGCTTCGATGGCGAGGATTGTTGGGGAATTATGTGGAGGATGTTGGTTGAGGAAGACGGTTGGAGGGTTCTCCTGGCAGAAGAACCACCTTGGTCACGGGACGCTTGATAATCCTACGTGCCGTGAGAATGCTGACGACACGGACATTGCCGTCAGCCCCCGGAAAGACAGAGTCGATTCTGCCAAGGCGCCACTCATTCGAGGGCAGATTGTCCTCCTTGACGACTACCATGTCGCCAACGCGGAGATTTGCGGTCGGGGACTGCCACTTGTTACGCTTGTGGAGCTCTTTGAGATACTCCTCTTTCCATCGAGCTTGGAATTGTTGATGGAGCGCCTTTAAGTGTTGCCACCGATTTACAATGGACTTGGATTCCCCTTTTAATTCGGGTTCCACTATGGACAGAAGAGGTCCGCCGACTAGAAAATGCCCTGGAGTCAATGCTAAGAGATCAGTGGGATCTTCAGACATAGGAGATAGCGGTCTGGAATTTAGACAAGCTTCAATTTTCGCTAGGAGGGTTGAAAGTTCTTCAAAAGTGTACTTTCGAGTAGCGGTGGACTTGTAAAACAAGGTTTTGAAGCTTTTGACACCCGCTTCCCACAGGCCTCCCATATGGGGTGCCCCCGGAGGAATGAATTGCCAGTTGAGCTGCTGATGACTATACGCATCAGTCACAGACTCTTTTACGGCTTTTAGAAAATCTCGGGAGAGCAGGGTGGCAGCGCCGACAAAGGTTTTCCCATTGTCGGACTGCACTTGACGGGGACAACCTCTTCTGGATACGAACCGAGCGAAAGCGGCGAGAAATTTCTCGGTCGTCAGATCGGATGTAGGCTCTAGATGGATGGCCTTCGTAGAGAAACACACGAAAACCAACACATACCCTTTTGTAATTAGGCAAGCTCTGCCTGTGTAATTTTTATGTCGAAAGGGCCGGCGTAGTCCATCCCTGTGTACGTGAATGGCCGGGAAAAAGAGACTCGCTCTTTCGGAAAACTTCCCATCATCTGAACTTGCAATCGCTTCTTATGGATAACGCAGACCTTGCAGGAGTTAATAACGGCCTTTACCAAGTTCTTTATTTTCGGAACCCAATATCTGGACCGGGTGAGACGTACGACTAACTGGTTACCTCCATGCAACGTTATGAGATGCGTAAAGTTTACCAGTAGTCGAGAGAGTGCACATTCGTACGGGAGGATTATAGGATGTCGTTCATCATATCGCAAATTCTCGGAGGCCGTTATTCGGCCGCACGCCCTTATAAGCCCTTTCTCATCTAGAAAAGGGTTCAAGGAGAGGATGGAACTTGCCGCGGACACAGGACGCTTTTGACTCAAGCAGCGATATTCGTTAGCAAAATATCTGCGCTGAGTGCTAATGACCATGAGCCGTTCAGCGGCGACAAGTTCTTGGGCTTCTAGATGGACTTCCGGAATCGGCGACTGTTTCCTACATCGCTGGACAAAACGGTGGACATACGCAAGGACCCGTAAAGCTCTATTTAACTTGGAAAAGCGATCAAGGATGTCCTCTGTCGGACTGGACGCAACGTGGGCCTTGACAGGACGCCTTTCCACTTCGGTCACCTGTAAATCGGTGCTTTGGGCAGGCCACTGATCTCGTGGCTTTTGCAACCAAGTGGGCCCATGCCACCACAGGGAGTTGTCGACCAGTTCTTGTAATGGCACGCCCCGACTGGCCAAGTCAGCTGGATTGTGTTCGGATTGAACATGCGACCAATTGGCTGCCTCTGTGGACTGGGTGATCTTTGTTACCCGATTGGCAACGAACGTTGTCCACTGGCATGCTGGTTTGGCTAGCCATGCAAGCACAATCGTGGAATCGGTCCAACAATGGAGTTTCGAGGACAGCATCGGCATATGGGGGAGGATGGATTCGGCCATCTCGGATAGCAACAGAGCTCCACACAGCTCTAGTCTGGGAAGCGACACAGTTTTTACTGGCGCCACGCGCGTCTTGGCCGTGAGAAGATGCACTAGCGTCGTGTGCCCCATCTCGACGCGCACATAGATCGCAGCACCGTACGCCTTTTGAGAGGCATCACAGAATCCGTGATGTTCCACTCGGAATTCTGGGCGGAAGGAAACCCATCTGGGAATTCGGACTTGATCTAGGACTGAGTAGCTTTTAAGGAAATCACGCCACTTTTGGCACAGTTCAATGGGAAGTTCATCATCCCACCCTAGATCACGCAGCCAGATCTCCTGCATGAAAATCTTGGCACAGACCACGAAAGGGGCGAGCCAGCCTGCTGGATCAAACAGCTTCGCAATTTGGGAGAGAACATGCCGTTTTGTGAGTGTAGCTTCGGTGGATAGGTCGGGGAGGGCGAAGAAAAACTCATCGGATGTTGCTTTCCAACGGACTCCGAGAGCTTTCGCCGTGCTTTCCGTATCTATTTCGAGGAAATCGGCATTTAGAAGATGATCGGTTCCGATATGAGCCAGAACTTCTTTGTGGTTGGAGGTCCATTTCCTTAATGGAAAACCAGCCGAATCGAGGGCACTCTGCAACTCGCGAATGGTGAGGTGAGCCTCTTCTGCAGAGTCAGCTCCCGAAAGGACATCATCGACATACATGCAACCACGAATAACTTTACTCGCCCTCGGATGGGTTAGTTGCACGTCGGTCGCCAGCTGTTGCAGTACCCGAATTGCCAGGAACGGTGCACAATTGACCCCAAACGTAACAGTTTTTAGCTCAAAATCTCGAATGTACCCTTCCCTATCGCGGAATAAGATACGTTGGAACGCTGTCTGCTTCGGATCTACCCAGATCTGCCGGTACATTTTTCGATGTCAGCACTATACACAAATCGGAAATATCGCCACTTCAGGATCTGGATGGTTAGATCGGACTGTAGGACCGGGCCAGCATGAAGGATATCATTTAAGCTGACCCCATTGTCTGAAGGGCTGGAGGCGTTGAATACCACTCGAAGTTTGGTGGTCGTACTCTCCGGTTTTAACACTGCGTGGTGTGGCAGGTAGTAACATGCTGAATCGTGGGTAGGAAGGACTTCTCTCATGTGATTGAGGTCGAGATATTCTTGAATAACTGAGTCGTACTTGGATTTTAACGTACTGTCCCTTTTTAGCCGCTGCTCGTTTCTTAAGAATTGAGCCAGCGCCTGGGATCTGGAATGTCCCAGGGAGCAATTAATGTTCTCAGGATCTCGAAAAGGGAGACTCGCGACATACCTGCCGGTTTCGTCTTTTGTGGTGGTCCGAAGAAAATTGTCCTCACAAATCACGTCGGATTCTTTTGCCACTTTTACTGGCAGATCCTCCACCTCCCAGAATTTGGTGAGGAGTTTATCGAGAGACGCTTCATACGTATGTGCAACTTGCGTGGAAAAGGATGATATTTGATCATGCCTCGGAGCTGGTACTGGTCCTGTTAGAATCCAGCCGAAAATAGTCTCTTGACCGAGAAGCGAGCCACAGATGTTCGCTCGGGTACCGCTTAGTAGAATGGATGGAAGTATATCGGCCCCGATTAGAATATCTATTTGTGCGCTCTCATAGAACTTTGGATCCGCTAGCGGAAGTTCGGGAAGGTCTCGCAGGAAATGTTGCGGAAGCGGACATGAAGGAAGATTTCCGGCTATTTGTGGAAGCACGTAGGCAGTGGTGTTTAACTGCAAGCTAGGCCGGGTTGGAGAACGGATCGTGAATTGACAGATCTTTTTGGTCTCAGCGGAGACCGTTTGATTAAGTCCTGAGACCTGTGCTCGGATAACCTGGAACGGCAGTTTAATCAGGTTGAAAAGGCGCTCAGTGATGAAGGTCGCCTCAGATCCGGAGTCTATTAAGGCTCGCGCTTGGAAATTGGAACCTCGATGGCATATATTAATTATAGCGGTGCCTAGGAGGACTGACCGAGTGCCTGCCGCAAAATAATTCTGAAGCGTTGACTGCGTGCCACTGGCAGCCGAGGGACCGAGAGTATTTGGTCTGGATCTGGGCGTTGGCGTTGGATTTGCGCGCGCTGGGGATGGGCTGCCTCGGTGTAGGAGCGTGTGATGGCGGCCGCGGCACGTGAAGCAGTTATGTGCGCTTTCGCAGTCGCGCAACTGATGTGTCCGCGCAAAGCAGTTTAAACACAGCTGTTTTCTTTTTATATATGCGATGCGTTGGTCGACCGTCATCTGGAGAAATTTGGCGCATGTGCGTACAGGATGGTTCTCTCTATTACAGAGATCGCACCCTCTAAGTTGCCTAGGTGCTACCCTTGTCTCGTATGAATTTATTCTTCGAGACGCCGAGTTGGAAGTGGATGCCCTGGGCTGAGTCTGACTAGAACCTGATGGTCGTACATCATCTATGGCTTCTAGTGTCCTGTGACGCTCCGTTAGGAAAACGTTCAGCTCGTGCCACGTAGGGATCTCGGCTTTGTTATGGAGGGACTGCTCCCATAGGGAAAGCGTAAGCTTTGGGAGTTTGGACGAGCACATATATACCAAGAGGCAATCCCAAGTTTCGACCTGAATACCGGACATTTCTAGTGCAGTAAGGCAACCCTGGATGGTACTTTGAAGTTCTTTCAAGGCTGACCCAGACTCCTGTGTGACGGACGGTACATTGAAAAGTATCTTTAATTGACTGTTTACTAACAATCGCTTGTTTTCGAAACGCTCAGTGAGGTTATCCCACGCTGATCGAAAGCCATCATTAGTAAGGGGTGAATTTGAAACTATATTGTGAGCGTCGCCACTCGTTTTGGCATTAAGGTGAAATAATTTTTCGACAGGAGTGAGTCTGGGATTGTTGATATAAATTGCCGTGAATAGATCCCTAAAGGTTGGCCAACGAAGATAGTCGCCGGTAAAAACTTCGGTATCGCACGGCGGAAGCCGGCAGCCTGACGGAATGTATGTCTGAGAAGGATCAGCTGGCGTTGGGGAAGGTTGCGGAAGTTGCGGAGTTTGCGCTATCATGTCTGCTATCTGGGCACCGCACCTTTCGTACGCGCTGTAGCAATACCCGTACTTAGCCTTGAGGACTGGCAAGCTGTCAGCTGCACCTTCTCCGGCTGCTACAAGGCATGCGGTACAGGCATCGTATTCTTTTTTGATGCGGATCCATACCTCTCGGATTTCGTCTCGGCGAATATTGAGGACGGATAACGTAGGAGGGACCGCCGAGGGAATATTTATCCGCGATTCCAATTCGGACAGTCGATCCGAGACTTCAATAAATTGGCTCATAGCGAGGTCAGCAGCCGTTGCAACCATTTTTGTGCTGGCTCGCGTGGTTCTTTCGATGGAAGAAGGAGCCTTTTTGGGAGGTGACGTCTTGACCTTTTTAGGTGTGGGCGTCCTTACCGTGATTTTTGGTATTTTCGGTGATGGAACAGGGGATAGTTTGTTGGAACTTTCCCCGGACATACCAAACTAGGATGGACAAAAATCAGAGAAACAATTACGGACCCACTTATGGACCGGTGGAAATAGGATATCGACTAGCTCAAAAAATAGTCGATATGCGTGGCTGAATTATTGTTGAAATATTCGCCAGGCTTTTGGTGGAACGATGGAGCAAGAATGGAAAAAAAAATACCAAAAAAAATACCACAAAATAAAAATACTGAAAAAATACTGGATTGGATGAGGTATTTGTCGTTTAGTATTTTATAGTGGGTGGTTGGCCGAATTAGGATGGGATTGGATGTCCCCGGCAGTGTTTGGAGTTTATTGGTTTTGTTTTTCTTTATTTTAAAAAAATATTCGGAGACAAAAAAAACAAAAATAATACCTTTCAGTGGTATGCGGGTGGTATTTTTTTCGAATTTTTCTTTTTTATTCCCAAAAGACAAAATTGAGTATCGATGTATCTGCAGATTTACCAAGCTCAATAAATAAGAAGACAAAATACTGGAAAGGGCGTTTTTTTTTTTTTTGAAAAAAAAAAATGTGAAACCGAAGAAACAAATTAATAAATCAATAAATTAATAAATTGATTCCATGGTTCCGCGATGGCGACAGTATTTTATATTTCTCCCCTTTTTTTGGTTTCCTTTTTTGGAACTGGCAGTAATTCTCAGTGTTTGTTAAATTTTATTGGAGTTGAACTTGGTGTTTAATAATTTTGTTGGAATTTATTAATTAATTTATTAATTGGATGATTGAAAAACAACTGCCCGAACTTTTGCGGGCTGTGTATTGGTGACGCTGGAATGCGCGGGATTATCGAGCTTTTTGCGGTACTGCAATTCGCGTGTATGTGTAGATGTATGGATGGATAGTGCCCAAAATATGTAATTAAGTAAAACACACTGAGACACAAAAGTTATTTCACGTCGGCTTTAGGAATTTATTTAATATATATTTATTGGATGGCCGACGGAAATACTTGAGCTTTCGGAATTGGGGTGTAGTTGTGTAGAGAAAATATGTATAAATGTATGTATATATATATGGAATATGTAATATATGTAATATGGATGTAATATATGTAATATGGATGTAATATATGTAATATGGATGTAATATATGTAATCAATATGGCGGAAAATTTTATTGTAAATTTTGCCGGCGGGTATGTGTTGTAAATTTTCGATTTATTGTGGACTGTATTTGGATTTGTAATAATGTAAGCAAATATTGTCACAGCGGATGTACAATAAAAAATTAATATCAAAAAAATATTTGTGGGCCGAAATTGGCGGAACACTTAATTTTTTGTTTCACTTTTTTGTGGAAAATTAATTTGAACTCAATTTTTAAATTGATTTATTTTTTTTTTTCACTGTTCACTGAATTTTTTGAAATTAATTTTTTTCACTGTACGCTTGACTTTTTATTTGCACACTTTAATTTGGATTTCTACTTTTTATTTTTCTTCGATTTGATGTTGGATGTATATTTAGTGGATGTACGGCCAAATGCGAATATGAAACTTGTACATCAATATGCACACGAAAAGGAATTAGAAAATAGGCAATATGGCCGCACGTTAAAAGAGAACGAAGAAATAAAAGACGGAATTGGAATTGTAATTTACTAACTGCCGTCGTCGGATTAAATCGGACTTGGATTTTAGACAAATCGTACAGAAAGTCAAACGAATTATGTTCTTCGAATGGCTGACTGTCGATCGGCAGTTAATACAAAAATTAATTAATTGGCACTTATCCGGCTCGAAGGACCAAAAAATGAAGAGAGGGGGCGTCGGGGATGTCGTCGCTTGGGGGCAGCTTCGTCGTTGGTTGCGGCTGTCGCACGTAGCCGGGTCGCAAGCTGGAAAATAGAAGGTGAAGAGACACTCGATCGCGGTGCGCAAAGTAATGAAACAGAAAAAAACTCGGTGAACTTTTCGGGTTATAGCGCGGACCGGCCGGGCGATGTATTTCACTAGTGGTACAATGAAAGACTAACTTAAACCTAATTGAACGCTGCGTTTCAAAGCGCAGTGGAGAGATTCCGGGAGCGGGAAGGCGGGAGAGCCTGGAATCGCAAGCGTCCAGTGCGGGAGAGCGGGAGAGCGGGAGAGCCTGGCCAGTGCGGGCGAGTGGGCATTCGCTACGAGGGAAGCGCGGGCAGTTTAAACGAGGGGAGAGCGGCGTAAACACACATTGTTGGAAATTTTGTAACGAATTCAAAAACGTATGCCATTCCTACATTCGACCACTATTTTCCAGGGTTTTGATTAAAAAAACGAAAAATCGAGGTGATTTTCTCTGGATTTGAGCCTTGTCGTATAGGTGGGGTTCATGGTTTTTTTTCGAAAAAATTTTTCAAATGATTTTTTTTTTCTGTAAATGACACTTTGTTCGAAATTTTATAACGAATTCAACTAGGTATGCCATTCCAACATCCGACCACTATTTCCCAGGGTTTTGATTAAAAACCTGAAAAATCGAAAAATCTTCGGATTTGAGCCTTGTCATATGGGTGAGGGTCATGTTTTTTCGAACAAAAAATTTTCAAATGATTTTAAATGACACTTTGTTCGAAATTTCGTTACAAATTCAACTAGGTATGCCTTTCCAACATCTGACCACTATTTCCCAGGGTTTTGATTAACAACCTGAAAAATCGAGGTGATTTTCTTTGGATTTGAGCCTTGTCATAAGGGTAGGGATCAAGGTTTTTTCGAGAAAAAATTTTTCAAATGATTTTTGTTTTCTGTAAATGACACTTTGTTCGAAATTTTGTAACGAATTCAACTAGGTATGCCATTCCAACATTCGACCACTATTTCCTAGGGTTTTAATTAAATACTTGAAAAATCGAGGTGATTTTCTTCGGACTTGAGCCTTGTCATAAGGGTGGAGGTCATGGTTTTTTTGGAAAAATTTTTCTAATGATTTTTTTTTCTGTAAATGACACTTTGGTGGAAATTTTGTAACGAATTCAACTAGATATGCCATTCCAACATCTGACCACTATTTCCCAGGGTTTTGATTAAAAACCTGAAAAATCGATGAGATTTTCTTCGCATCTGGGCCTTGTCATAATGGGGTGGGGAACATGATTTCTTGTCGAAAAAATTTTTCAAATAATTTTTTTTTCTGTAAATGACACTTCGTTGGAAATTTTGCAACGAATTCAAAAACGTATGCCATTCCTACATTCGACCACTATTTCCCAGGGTTTTGATTAAAAACATGAAAAATCGAGGTGATTTTCTTTGGATTTGAGCCTTGTCATAAGGGTGGGGGTCATGTTTTTTTTTTGGAAACGATTTTTTTTTCCGTAAATGACACTTTGTTGGAAATTTTGTAACAGTATGCCATTCCAACATTCGACCACTATTTCCCAGGGTTTTGATTAAAAAACCGAAAAAATTTTGGCGTTGTCATAAGGCTTGGGGTCTTCATTTTTTTTTTCAAAAAATTTTTTCTGGAAATGCCACTTTGTTGGAAATTTGGTAGCGAATTCAACGAGGTATGCCATTCCAACATTCGACCACTATTTCCCAGCGTTTTGATTAAAAAACCGAAAAATCGAGATGTTTTTCTTCGGATTTTGGCTCTGTCATAAAGGTGGGGGTCATGTTTTTTTTCGAAAAAAATTTTCAAATGATTTTTTTTTTCTGCAAATGACACTTTATTGGAAATTTTTTTAACGAATTCAACTAGGTATGCCATTCCAACATCTGACCACTATTTCCCAGGGTTTTGATTAAAAACATGAAAAATCGAGGTGATTTTCTTTGGATTTGAGCCTTGTCATAAGGGTAGGGATCAAGGTTTTTTCGAGAAAAAATTTTTCAAATGATTTTTGTTTTCTGTAAATGACACTTTGTTGGAAATTTTGTAACGAGTTCAACGAGGTATGCCATTCCAACATTCGACCACTTTTTCCCTGGGTTTTGATTAAAAAACCGAAAAATCGAGCTGATATTATCCGGATTTGGGCCTTGTCATAATGGGGTGGGAGACATGTTTTTTTTTCGAAAAAATTTTTGAAACAATTTTTTCTGTAAGTGACACTTTGTTGGAAATTTTGTAACGAATTAAACTAGGTATGCCATTCCATTTATTGGAAATTTTTTAACGAATTCAACTAGGTATGCCATTCCAACATCTGACCACTATTTCCCAGGGTTTTGATTAAAAACATGAAAAATCGAGGTGATTTTCTTTGGATTTGAGCCTTGTCATAAGAGTGGGGGTCATGTTTTTTTTTCGGAAAAATTTTTCAAATGATTTTTCTTTCTGTAAATGACACTTTGTTGGAAATTTTGTAACGAATTCAACTAGGTATGCCATTCCAACATCTGACCACTATTTCCCGGGGTTTTGATTAACAACCTGAAAAATCGAAGTGATTTTCTTTGGATTTGAGCCTTGTCATAAGGGTGGGGGTCATGTTTTTTTTTATTCGAAAAATTTTTCAAATGATTTTTTTTTTGTAAATGACACTTTGTTGGAAATTTTGTAACGAATTCAACTAGGTATGCCATTCCAACATCTGACCACTATTTCCCAGGGTTTTGATTAACAACCTGAAAAATCGAGGTGATTTTCTTCGGATCTGGGCCTTGTCATAATGGGGTGGGGGTCATGTTTTTTTAACGAAAAAATTTTTCAAATGATTTTTTTTCTGTAAATTACAAATTGTTGGAAATTTTGTAACGAATTCAAAAACGTATGCCATTCCTACATTCGACCACTATTTCCCAGGGTTTTGATTAAAAAAACGAAAAATCGAGGTGATTTTCTCTGGATTTGAGCCTTGTCATATAGGTGGGGTTCATGGTTTTTTTTCGAAAAAATTTTTCAAATGATTTTTTTTTTGTAAATGACACTTTGTTGGAAATTTTGTAACGAATTCAACTAGGTATGCCATTCCAACATCTGACCACTATTTCCCAGGGTTTTGATTAAAAACCTGAAAAATCGAGGTGATTTTCTTTGGATTTGAGCCTTGTCATAAGGGTCATTTTTTTCGAAAAAATTTTTAAATATTTTTTTCTGTAAATGACACTTTGATCGAAATTTTGTAACGAATTCAACCATTCCAACATTCGACCACTATTTCCCAGGGTTTTGATTAAAAACCTGAAAAATCGAAAAATCTTCGGATTTGAGCCTTGTCATATGGGTGAAGGTCATGTTTTTTCGAAAAAAAATTTTTCAAATGATTTTAAATGACACTTTGTTTGAAATTTCGTAACGAATTCAACTAGGTATGCCATTCCAACATTCGACCACTATTTCCCAGGGTTTTGATTAAAAACCTGAAAAATCGAGGTGATTTTCTTCGGATCTGGGCCTTGTCATAATGGGGTGGGGGTCATGTTTTTTTAACGAAAAAATTTTTCAAATGATTTTTTTTTCTGTAAATTACACATTGTTGGAAATTTTGTAATAAATTCAAAAACGTATGCCATTCCTACATTCGACCACTATTTCCCAGGGTTTTGATTAAAAAAACGAAATATCGAGGTGATTTTCTCTGAATTTGAGCCTTGTCATATAAGTGGGGTTCATGGTTTTTTTTCGAAAAAATTTTTCAAATGATTTTTTTTTCTGTAAATGACACTTTGTTGGAAATTTTGTAACGAATTCAACTAGATATGCCATTTCAACATCTGACCACTATTTCCCAGGGTTTTGATTAAAAACCTGAAAAATCGAGGTAATTTTCTTTGGATTTGAGCCTTGTCATAAGGGGGTCAAGGTTTTTTCGAGATAAAATTTTTCAAATGATTTTTTTTTTCTGTAAATGACACTTTGTTGGAAATTTTGTAACGAATTCAAGTAGATATGCCATTCCAACATTCGACCACTATTTCCCTGGGTTTTGATTAAAAAACGGAAAAATCGAGCTGATATTATCCGGATTTGGGCCTTGTCATAATGGAGTGGGAGACATGTTTTTTTTCGAAAAAAATTTTTGAAACAATTTTTTCTGTAAGTGACACTTTGTTGGAAATTTTGTAACGAATTAAACTAGGTATGCCATTCTAACATCCGACCACTATTTCCCAGGGTCTTGATTAAAAACAGGAAAAATCGAGGTGATATTATCCGGATTTGGGCATTGTCATAATAGGGTGGGGGACATGTTTTTATTTCGACAAAATTTTTGAAATAATTTTTTTTCTGTAAATGACACTTTGTTCGAAATTTTGTAACGAATTCAACGAGGTATGCCATTCCAACATCCGACCACTATTTCCCAGGGTTTTGATTAAAAACATGAAAAATCGAGGTGATTTTCTTTGGATCACTATCGATGTGTATTTTTTCGCATTTTGGCGTTGTTATAAGGGTGAAGATCACAAATTTTTTTCGAAAAAATTTTTCAAATAATATTTTTTTCTGGAAATGCCACTTTGTTGGAAATTTGGTAACGAATTCAACGAGGTATGCCATTCCAACATTCGACCACTATTTCCCAGGGTTTGGATTAAAAAACCGAAAAATCGAGATGTTTTTCTTCGGATTTTGGCTTTGTCATAAGTGTGGGGTCATGTTTTTTTTCGAAAAAATTTTTCAAATGATTTTTTTTTCTGTAAATGACACATTGTTGGAAATTTTTTAACGAATTCAACTAGGTATGCCATTCCAACATCTGACCACTATTTCCCAGGGTTTTGATTAAAAACTTGAAAAATCGAGGTGATTTTCTTCGGACTTGAGCCTTGTCATAAGGGTGGGGGTCATGGTTTTCTTTGGAAAAAATTTTTCAAATGATTTTTTTTTACTGTAAATGACACTTTTGTGGAAATTTTGTAACGAATTCAACTAGATATGCCATTCTAACATCTGACCACTATTTCCCAGGGTTTTGATTAAAAACCTAAAAAATCGATGTGATTTTCTTCGGATCTGGGCCTTGTCATAATGGGGTGGGGCACATGATTTCTTGTCGAAAAAATTTTTCAAATAATTTTTTTTTTCTGTAAATGACACTTGTTGGAAATTTTGCACCGAATTCAAAAACGTATGCCATTCCTACATTCGACCACTATTTCCCAGGGTTTTGATTAAAAACCGAAAAATCGAGGTGATTTTCTTTGGATTTGAGCCTTGTCATATAGGTGGGGTTCATGGTTTTTTTTCGAACAAATTTTTCAAATGATTTTTTTTTCTGTAAATGACACTTTGCTCGAAATTTTAAAACAAATTCAACTAGGTATGCCATTCCAACATCCGACCACTATTTCCCAGGGTTTTGATTAAAAACATGAAAAATCGAGGTGATTTTCTTTGGATTTGAGCCTTGTCATAAAGGTGGGGGTCATGGCTTTTTTTGGAAAAAAATTTTTAATTGATTTTTTTGTCTGTAAATGACACTTTGTTGGAAACTTTTTAACGAACTCAACTAGGTATGCCATTCCAACATCTGACCACTATTTCCCATGGTTTTGATTAAAAACATAAAAAATCGAGGTGATTTTCTTTGGATTTCAGCCTTGTCATAAAGGTGACGGTCATGGTTTTTTTTGGAAAAAAATTTTCAAATGATTTTTTTTCTGTAAATGACACTTTGGTGGAAATTTTGTTAGGAATTCAACTAGATATGCCATTCCAACATCTGACCACTATTTCCCACGGTTTTGATTAAAAACCTGAAAAAGCGATGTGATTTTCTTCGGATCTGGGCCTTGTCATAATAGGGTGGGGGTCATTTTTTTTTAACGCAAAATTTTTTCAAATGATTTTTTTTTCTGTAAATGACACTTTGTTGGAAATTTTGTAACGAATTCAACTAGATATGCCATTCCAACATCTGACCACTATTTCCCAGGGTTTTGATTAAAAACCTGAAAAATCGAGGTGATTTTCTTTGGATTTGAGCCTTGTCATAAGGGGGTCAAGGTTTTTTCGAGATAAAATTTTTAAAATGATTTTTGTTTTCTGTAAATGACACTTTGTTGAAAATTTTGTAACGAGTTCAACGAGGTATGCCATTCCAACATTCGACCACTATTTCCCTGGGTTTTGATTAAAAAACCGAAAAATCGAGCTGATATTATCCGGATTTGGGCCTTGTCATAATGGTGTGGAAGACATGTTTTTTTTTCGAAAAAATTTTTGGAACAATTTTTTCTGTAAGTGACACTTTGTTGGAAATTTTGTAACGAATTAAACTAGGTATGCCATTCCAACATCCGACCACTATTTCCCAGGGTCTTGATTAAAAACATGAAAAATCGAGGTGATATTATCCGGATTTGGGCCTTGTCATAATAGGGTGGGGGACATGTTTTTATTTCGAAAAAATTTTTGAAATAATTCTTTTTTCTGTAAATGACACTTTGTTCGAAATTTTGTAACGAATTCAACTAGGTATGCCATTCCAACATCCGACCACTATTTCCCAGGGTTTTGATTAAAAACATGAAAAATCGAGGTGATTTTCTTTGGATCACTATCGATGTGTATTTTTTCGCATTTTGGCGTTGTTATAAGGGTGAAGATCACAAATTTTTTTCGAAATAATTTTTCAAATGATATTTTTTTCTGGAAATGCCACTTTGTTGGAAATTTGGTAACGAATTCAACGAGGTATGCCATTCCAAAATTCGACCACTATTTCCCAGGGTTTGGATTAAAAAACCGAAAAATCGAGATGTTTTTCTTCGGATTTTGGCTTTGTCATAAGTGTGGGGATCATGTTTTTTTTTCGAAAAAATTTTTCAAATGATTTTTTTTCTGTAAATGACACATTGTTGGAAATTTTTTAACGAATTCAACTAGGTATGCCATTCCAACATCTGACCACTATTTCCCAGGATTTTGATTAAAAACATGAAAAATCAAGGTGATTTTCTTTGGATTTGAGCCTTGTCATAAAGGTGGGGGTCATGGTTTTTTTTGGAAAAAAAAATTTTTTAAATGATTTTTTTTCTGTAAATGACACTTTGTTCGAAATTTTCTAACGAATTCAACTAGATATGCCATTCCAACATCTGACCACTATTTCCCAGGGTTTTGATTAAAAACTTGAAAAATCGAGGTGATTTTCTTCGGACTTGAGCCTTGTCATAAGGGTGGGGGTCATGGTTTTTTTTGGAAAAAAATTTTCAAATGATTTTTTTTTACTCTAAATGACACTTTTGTGGAAATTTTGTAACGAATTCAACTAGATATGCCATTCTAACATCTGACCACTATTTCCCAGGGTTTTGATTAAAAACCTGAAAAATCGATGTGATTTTCTTCGGATCTGGGCCTTGTCTTAATGGGGTGGGGGACATGATTTCTTGTCGAAAAAATTTTTCAAATAATTTTTTTTTTCTGTAAATGACTTTTTGTTGGAAATTTTGCAACGAATTCAAAAACGTATGCCATTCCTACATTCGACCACTATTTCCCAGGGTTTTAATTAAAAAACCGAAAAATCGAGGTGATTTTCTTTGGATTTGAGCCTTGTCAAATTGTAAATTTTTCAAATGATTTTTTTTTCTGTAAATGACACTTTGCTCGAAATTTTAAAACGAATTCAACTAGGTATGCCATTCCAACATCCGACCACTATTTCCCAGGGTTTTCATTAAAAACATGAAAAATCGAGGTGATTTTCTTTGGATTTGAGCCTTGTCATAAGGGTGGGGGTCATGGTTTTTTTTGGAAACAATTTTTATTTTATTAAAAACATGAAAAATCGAGGTGATTTTCTTTGGATTTGAGCCTTGTCATAAGGGTGGGGGTCATGGTTTTTTTTGGAAACGATTTTTTTTTCTGTAAATGACACTTTGTTGGAAATTTTGTAACGAATTCAACAAGGTATGCCATTTCAACATTCGACCACTATTTCCCAGGGTTTTGATTAAAAACCGAAAAATCGAGCTGATATTATCCGTATCTGGGCCTAGTCATAATCGGGTGGGGGACATGATTTCTTGTCGAAAAAATTTTTGAAATCATTTTTTTTTCTGTAAATGACACTTTGTTGGAAATTTTGTAACGAATTCAACAACGTATGCCATTCCAACATCCGACCACTATTTCCCAGGGTTTTGATTAAAAAACCGAAATTTTGGCGTTGTCATAAGGGTGGGGGTCTTCATTTTTTTTCGAAAAAATTTTTCAAATAATATTTTTTTCTGGAAATGCCACTTTGTTCGAAATTTGGTAACGAATTCAACGATGTATGCCATTCCAACATTCGACCACTATTTCCCAGGGTTTTGATTAAAAAACCGAAAAATTGAGATGTTTTTCTTCGGATTGTGGCTCTGTCATAAGGGTGGGGGTCATGTTTTTTTTTCGAAAACATTTTTCAAATGATTTTTTTTTTCTGTAAATGACACTTTGTTGGAAATTTTTTAACGAATTCAACTAGGTATGCCATTCCAACATCTGACCACTATTTCCCAAGGGTTTGATTAAAAAACCGAAAAATCGAGGTGATTTTGTTTGGATTTTAGCCTTGTCATAAGGGTGGGGGTTATGTTTTTTTTATCGAAAACATTTTTCTAATGATTTTTTTTTGTAAATGACACTTTGTTGGAAATTTTGTAAAGAATTCAACTAGGTATGCCAATCCAACGTCTGACCACTATTTCCCAGGGTTTTGATTAAAAAACCGAAAAATCGCGCTGATATTATCCGTATCTGGGCCTAGTCATAATCGGGTGGGGGACATGATTTCTTGTCGAAAAAATTTTTGAAATCATTTTTTTTTCTGTAAATGACACTTTGTTGGAAATTTTGTAACGAATTCAACAACGTATGTCATTCCAACATCCGACCACTATTTCCCAGGGTTTTGATTAAAAAACCGAAATTTTGGCGTTGTCATAAGGGTGGGGGTCTTCTTTTTTTTCGAAAAAATTTTTCAAATAATATTTTTTTCTGGAAATGCCACTTTGTTCGAAATTTGGTAACGAATTCAACTAGATATGCCATTCCAACATCTGACCACTATTTCCCAGGGTTTTGATTAAAAACCTGAAAAATCGAGGTGATTTTCTTCGGATTTGAGCCTTGTCATACTGGTGAGGGTCATGTTTTTTTTCCAAAAAATTTTTCAAATGATTTTTTTTCGTAAATGACACTTTGTTGGAAATTTTGTAACGAATTCAACTAGGTATGCCATTCCAACATCTGACCAGGGTTTTGATTAACAACCTGAAAAATCGATGTGAATTTCTTTGGATTTGAGCCTTGTCATAAGGGTGGGGGTCTTGGTTTGTTTTGGAAAAAATTGGTCAAAATATATTTTTTCTGTAACTGACAAAGGTTCGAAATTTTGTAACGAATTCAACTAGGTATGCCATTCCAACATCTGACCACTATTTCCCAGGGTTTTGATTAAAAACCTGAAAAATCGAAGTGATTTTCTTCGGATCTGGGCCTTGTCATAATGGGGTGGGGGTCATGTTTTTTTTTATCGAAAAAATTTTTCAAATGATTTTTTTTTTCTGTAAATGACACTTTGCTGGAAATTTTGTAACGAATTCAACAACGTATGCCATTCCAACATCCGACCACTATTTCCCAGGGTTATGATTAAAAAACCGAAATTTTGGCGTTGTCATAAGGGTGGGGGTCTTCATTTTTTTTCGAAAAAATTTTTCAAATAATATTTTTTTCTGGAAATGCCACTTTGTTCGAAATTTGGTAACGAATTCAACTAGATATGCCATTCCAACATCTGACCACTATTTCCCAGGGTTTTGATTAAAAAACTGAAAAAGCGATGTGATTTTCTTCGGATCTGGGCCTTGTCATAATGGGGTGGGGGACATGATTTCTTGTCGAAAAATTTTTGAAATCATTTTTTCTTTTTTTGGAAATGCCACTTTGTTGGAAATTTGGTAACGAATTCAACGAGGTATGACATTTAAACATTCGACCACAATTTCCCAGGGGTTTGATTAAAAAACCGAAAAATCGAGTTGATTTTCTTTGGATTTTGGTTTTGTCATAAGGGTGGGGGTCATGTTTTTTTTTCGAAAAAATTTTTAAACTTATCTTGTTTTCTGTAAATGACACTTTGTTGGAAATTTTGTAACGAATTCAACTAGGTATGCCAATCCAACATCTGACCACTATTTCCCAGGGTTTTGATTAAAAACCTGAAAAATCGAGGTGATTTTCTTCGGATTTGAGCCTTGTCATACTGGTGAGGGTCATGTTTTTTTTTCAAAAAATTTTTCAAATGATTTTTTTTCGTAAATGACACTTTGTTGGAAATTTTGTAACGAATTCAACTAGGTATGCCATTCCAACATCTGACCACTATTTCCCAGGGTTTTGATTAACAACCTGAAAAATCGATGTGAATTTCTTTGGATTTGAGCCTTGTCATAAGGGTGGGGGTCTTGGTTTGTTTTGGAAAAAATTGTTCAAAATATATTTTTTCTGTAAATGACACTTTGTTCGAAATTTTGTAACGAATTCAACTAGGTATGCCAATCCAACATCTGACCACTATTTCCCAGGGTTTTGATTAAAAACCTGAAAAATCGAGGTGATTTTCTTTGGATCTGGGCCTTGTCATAATGGGGTGGGGGTCATGTTTTTTTTATCGAAAAAATTTTTCAAATGATTTTTTTTTTCTGTAAATGACACTTTCTTTGAAAATTTTGTAACGAATTCAAAAACGTATGCCATTCCAACATTCGACCACTATTTCCCAGGGTTTTGATTAAAAAACCGAAAAATCGAGGTGATTTTCTTTGGATTTGAGCCTTGTCATATGGGTGGGGGTCAAGGTTTTTTCGAGAAAAAATTTTTCAAATGATTTTTGTTTTCTGTAAATGACACTTTGTTGGAAATTTTTTAATGAATTCAACGAGGTATGCCATTCCAACATTTCCTTTTTTCGGACGTTGATGCACTATGATCAGCGCAAACAAGTGGCCCTTACGACACCAAGCAGTGCTTGTTACGCGCGGAGCCTAATAGGCGTAAAAACGAGATCGCGAGAAGTTAAAAGCACAATGCAGAAGCGGACAGACAAGATTAGAAATACGTACGAGACTAATACTAATACTAATTTTGTGCTAAGTAAGATAAAATTAATGATTTTAGGCTTGGCAAAGAGTCGGTAGTAGAAATAATGTGGTATAGTCTATTATAGTCGTTACACAGTACTCTAAACGGTTCATGCATATCAAAGTTAGATCTACAAATATTTAATGTAAGAGGAACATAGTACCTGGTAATTCTATTAGGCACGGAGAAGCTTATGCGACCCAGTAACTCGGGACTCTCCACATCCCCGTGAATAAATTTATAGATAAAAGTTGTGCCAAGCATCGTTCTACGGTTTACTAAGGATGGTAGATTAATTAGGAGAAGTCTACTAGAGTAGGATGGTAAAATAAGGCTTGCATTCCAGTTAAGGCCCCGTAGAGCAAATAATAAAAAGTTCTTTTGCACAGACTCTATCCGGTCTATATGTACACCATACTGATGACTCCAAACTGCAGAACAATACTCCAGGATTGGACGGACTAGTGAAATAAACAGAGTCTTTGTAACATAGGGATCATCGAATTCCTTTGACCACCTTTCAATAAATCCAAGTACTCCCCTGGCTTTATTCACCATAGAAGTAATATGGTCACAAAACTTAAGTTTAGGGTCAAGGAGGACGCCAAGGTCATCAACATGCGTAATTCTAGACAACGCGCAACCACCTAGCGTATACGTTGCATATTGTGGGTTCACCCGAAAAAATGTCATTACTTTAACGTCATCTGCGTACATGAGGACTCGCGACTTTGTCAAGACTAGAGGGAGATCATTTATAAATAAGGTAAAAAGAAGGGGGACAAGGTGGCTTCCTTGTGGGACGCCTGAAGGAACTCGGATCAAATCAGAGATCGAGTTTTTAAAGAGGACTCGTTGAGTCCTACCACTCAGATAACTTGAGATCCATGTTAGAAGATAATAATAAGTGTAAGCTACGTCAGTCTGCATGTTCTTTCTAAAGCCATTTATTACAAAAACGTTAGCTCCAAGAGGTTTGTCGTCGTAGATCTTCGCCTTATAAATCCATGTTGACATGGAGATATAATCGATCTACAAATATGTTGCAAATGGGGTGTAATAGTGTTTTCGAAAAGCTTTGGGATGGCGGATAATTTGGATATGCCTCTGTAATTACTTGTATTGCATTTATTTCCTTTCTTATGAAGGGGAATGACAAATGACTGCTTCCAAATAAGTGGGAAATGAGATGTTGTCAAAGACAAGGTAAACAATTTGTACAGAGGTCTACACAGAAGTCTACACGGACCCGGTGAATAGACAGGCTTAACTTTATGGAGATCCAAAAGAAGGGAGCTTTCGCTTAACCTCGGACAAAAAATCAAGTTCGACTTGGGTATGGCATTTGAATAAGACGGATTTGGACGGGATGAAACAGAATATGTTTTCTGGAAAAACTGGGCAAATAGATCAGCAATTGCCTGATTAGAATTTGCCGTAGAGTTTTCGAATGATAGTGATGCAGGGTAACAGGCTGATTTACGCTTAGTGTTAACAAAATTATAAAACTGTTTTGGATCTTGTGTAAATTGGACCCTACACCGAGTCAAATAGCTTTTATAACACCGGGCGTTAAGCACGATAAAATTTGACCGAGCCCTTAGGTACCGAGAGAAGGCAGATTGTGAACCGCACATTTTAAATTTATTGAAAAGTCTGGACTTAATATTTTTTAGGTGGGACAACTCTTTATTAAAGCACGGAGGTTTATTTGAAATTGACGGATAGTATAACGGAACACACAGATAAAAGAAGGAATTCAATGCATTATAAAAGATGCACTATTTCCCTGGGTTTTGATTAAAAAACCGAAACAACGAGCTGATATTATCTGGATTTGGGCCTTGTCATAATGGGGTGGGGGACATGTTTTTTTTCGAAAAAATTGTTGAAACAGTCACTGTAAGTGACACTTTGTTGGACATTTTATAACGAATTAAACTAGGTATGCCACTCCAACATCCGACCACTATTTTCCAGGGTTTTGATTAAAAACCTGAAAAATCGAGGTGATTTTCTTTGGATTTCAGCCTTGTCATAAGGGTGGGGGTCATGGTTTTTTTTGGAAACAATTTTTTTTTATTAAAAACATGAAAAATCGAGGTGATTTTCTTTGGATTTTGGCGTTGTCGTAAGGTGGGGTTCATCATTTTTTTTCGAAAAAATTTTTCAAATGATATTTTTTTCGTAAATGACACGTTGTTGGAAATTTTGTAACGAATTCAACTAGGTATGCTATTCCAACATCTGACCACTATTTCCTAGGGTTTTGATTAAAAACCTGAAAAATCGAGGTGATTTTCTTTGGACTTGAGCCTTGTCATAAGGGTGGGGGTCAAGGTTTTTTCGAGAAAAAAATTTTCAAATGATTTTTGTTTTCTGTAAATGGCACTTTGTTGGAAATTTTGTAACGAATTCAACGAGGTATGCCATTCCAATATTTGACCACAATTTCCCGGGGTTTTGATTAACAACCTGAAAAATCGAGGTGAATTTCTTTGGATTTGAGCCTTGTCATAAGGGTGGGGGTCTTGGTTTTTTTTGGAAAAAATTTTTCAAAAGATATTTTTTCTGTAAATGACACTTCGTTGGAAATTTTGTAACAAAATCCAAAAACCGTCATAATGGGGTGGGGGACATGTTTTTTTATCGAAAAAATTGTTGAAACAATTTTTTCTGTAAGTGACACTTTGTTGAAAATTTTATAACGAATTCAACTAGGTATGCCATTCCAACTTCCGACCACCAACATTCCAGGGTTTTGATTAAAAACATGAAAAATCGAGGTGATTTTCTTTGGATTTTGGCGTTGTCGTAAGGGTGGGGTTCTTCATTTTTTTTCGAAAAAATTTTTCAAATGATATTTTTTTCTGGAAATGCCACTTTGTTGGAAATTTGGTAACAAATTCAACGCGGTATGACATTCAAACATTCGACCACAATTTCCCAGGGGTTTGATTAAAAAACCGAAAAATCGAGTTGATTTTCTTTGGATTTTGGTTTTGTCATAAGGGTGGGGGTCATGTTTTTTTCGAAAAATTTTTCAATTTATTTTTTTTTTTGTAAATGACACTTTGTTGAAAATTTTCTAACGAATTCAACTAGGTATGCCATTCCAACATTCGACCACTATTTCCCAGGGTTTTGATTAAAAAAGCGAAAAATCGAACTGATATTATCCGAATCTGGGCTTTGTCACAATGGGGTGGAGAACATGATTTCTTGTCGAAAAAATTTTTTTTAATTTTTTTTCCTGTAAATGACACTTTGTTGAAAATTTTGTAACGATGTCAACGAGGTATGTCATTCCAACATTCGACCACTATTTCCCAGGGTTTTGATCAAAAAAGCGAAAAATCGAACTAATATGATGCGGATCTGGGCCTTGTCACAATGGGGTGGGGGACATGATTTCTTGTCAAAAAAATTTTTGAAATCATTTTTATTAAATGACACTTTTTTGGAAATTTTGTAACGAATTCAACAACGTATGCCATTCCAACATTCGACCACTATTTCCCAGGGTTTTGATTGAAAAACCGAAATTTTGGCGTTGTCATAAGGGTGGGGGTAATTTTTATTTTCGAAAAAACTTTTCAAATGATATTTTTTTCTGGAAATGACATTTTGTTGGAAATTTGGTAACGAATTCAACGAGGTATGCCATTCCAACATTCGACCACAATTTTCCAGGGGTTTGATTAAAAAACCGAAAAATCGAGTTGATTTTCTTTGGATTTTGGTTTTGCATAAGGGTGGGAGTCATGTTTTTTTCCAAAAAATTTTTCAAATGATTTTTTTTTTTGTAAATGACACATTGTTGGAAATTTTTTAACGAATTCAACTAGGTATGCCATTCCAACATCTGACCACTATTTCTCAGGGTTTTGATTAAAAACATGAAAAATCAAGGTGATTTTCTTTGGATTTGAGCCTTGTCATAAAGGTGGGGTTCATGTTTTTTTTCGAACAAATTTTTCAAATGATTTTTTTTTCTGTATATGACACTTTGTTGGAAATTTTGTAACGAATTCAACGAGGTATGCCATTCCAACATTCGACCACTATTTCCCAGGGTTTTGATTAAGAAACCGAAAAATCGAGCTGATATTATCCGTATCTGGGCCTTGTCATAATCGGGTGGGAGACATGATTTCTTGTCGAAAAAATTTTTGAAATCATATTTTTTTTCTGTAAATGACACTTTGTTGGAAATTTTGTAACGAATTCAACAACGTATGCCATTCCAACATTCGACCACTATTTCCCAGGGTTTTGATTAAAAAACTGAAAAATCGAGGTGATTTTCTTTGGATTTGAGCTTTGTCATAAGGGTGGGGGTCATGGTTTTTTTTGGAAAAAGTTTTTCAAATGATTTTTTTTTCTGTAAATGACACTTTTGTGGAAATTTTGTAAGGAATGCAACTAGATATGCCATTCCAACATCTGACCACTATTTCCCAGGGTTTTGATTAAAAACTTGAAAAATCGAGGTGATTTTCTTCGGACTTGAGCCTTGTCATAAAGGTGCGGGTCATGGTTTTTTTTGGAAAAAAATTTTCAAATTGTTTTTTTTCTGTAAATGACACTTTGTTAGAAATTTTCTAACGAATTCAACGAGGTATGCCATTCCAACATTCGACCACTTTTTCCCAGGGTTTTGATTAAAAAACAGAAAAATCGAGCTGATATTATCCGGATCTGAGCCTTGTCATAATGGGGTGGGGGTCATGATTTCTTGTCGAAAAAAATTTTGAAATCATTTTTTTTTTTCTGTAAATGACACTTTGTTGGAAATTTTGTAACGAATTCAACAACGTATGCCATTCCAACATTCGACCACTATTTTCCAGGGTTTTGATTAAAAAACCGAAATTTTGGCGTTGTCATAAGGGGTCTTCATTTTTTTTCGAAAAAATTTTTCAAATGATATTTTTTTCTGGAAATGCCTTTTTGTTCGAAATTTGGTAACGAATTCAACGAGGTATGGCATTCCAAAATTCGACCACTATTTCCCAGAGTTTTGATTAAAAAACCGAAAAATCGAGATGATTGTGGCTCTGTCATAACGGTAAGGGTCATGTTTTTTTTCGAAAAATTTTTTCAAATGATTTTTTTTTTCTGTAAATGACACTTTGTTCGAAATTTTTTAACGAATTCAACTAGGTATGCCATTCCAACATCTGACCACTATTTCGCAGGGTTTTGATTAAAAACATGACAAATCGAAGTGATTTTCTTTGGATTTGAGCCTTGTCATAAAGGTGGCGGACATGGTTTTTTTTTGGAAAAAATTTTTCAAATGATTTTTTTTTCTGTAAATGACACTTTGGTGGAAATTTTGTAACGAATTCAACTAGATATGCCATTCCAACATCTGACCACTATTTCCCAGGGTTTTGATTAAAAATTTCGAGGTGCTTTTCTTCGGACTTAAGCCTTGTCATAAGGGTGGGGTTCATGGTTTTTTTTGGAAAAAATTTTTCAAATGATTTTTTTTTCTGCAAATGAAACTTTGGTGGAAATTTTGTAAGGAATTCAACTAGATATGCCATTCCAACATCTGACCACTATTTCCCAGGGTTTTGATTAAAAACCTGAAAAAGCGATGCGATTTTCTTCGGATCTGGGCCTTGTCATAATGGGGTGGGGGACATGATTTCTTGTCGAAAAATTATTTAAATCCTTTTTTCTTTTTCTGGAAATGCCACTTTTTTTGCCACCACTATTTCCCAGGGTTTTGATTAAAAACCTGAAAAAGCGATGCGATTTTCTTCGGATCTGGGCCTTGTCATAATGGGGTGGGGGACATGATTTCTTGTCGAAAAAATTATTTAAATCCTTTTTTCTTTTTCTGGAAATGCCACTTTGTTGGAAATTTGGTAACGAATTCAACGAGGTATGACATTCAAACATTCGACCACAATTTTTCAGGGGTTTGATTAAAAAACCGAAAAGTCGAGTTGATTTTCTTTGGATTTTGGTTTTGTCATAAGGGTGGGGGTCATGTTGTTTTTTCGAAAAAATTTTTTAAATTATTTTGTTTTCTGTAAATGACACTTTGTTGGAAATTTTGTAACGAATTCAACTAGGTATGCCATTCCAACATCTGACCACTATTTCCCAGGGGTTTGATTAAAAACCTGAAAAATCGAGGTGATTTTCTTCGGATTTGAGCCTTGTCATACTGGTGAGGGTCATGTTTTTTTTCCAAAAAATTTTTCAAATGATTTTTTTTTAGTAAATGACACTTTGTTGGAAATTTTGTTACGAATTCAACTAGGTATTCCATTCCAACATCTGACCACTATTTCCCAAGGGTTTGATTAAAAAACCGAAAAATCGAGGTGATTTTGTTTGGATTTTAGCCTTGTCATAAGGGTGGGGGTTATGTTTTTTTTATCGAAAACATTTTTCTAATGATTTTTTTGTAAATGACACTTTGTTGGAAATTTTGTAACGAATTCAACTAGGTATGCCAATCCAACATCTGACCACTATTTCCCAGGGTTTTGATTAAAAACCTGAAAAATCGAGGTGGTTTTCTTCGGATTTGAGCCTTGTTATACTGGTGAGGGTCATGTTTTTTTTCCACAAAATTTTTTAAATGATTTTTTTTTCGTAAATGACACTTTGTTGGAAATTTTGTAAGGAATTCAACTAGATATGCCATTCCAACATCTGACCACTATTTCCCAGGGTTTTGATTAAAAACCTGAAAAAGCGATGCGATTTTCTTCGGATCTGGGCCTTGTCATAATGGGGTGGGGGACATGATTTCTTGTCGAAAAAATTATTTAAATCCTTTTTTCTTTTTCTGGAAATGCCACTTTGTTGGAAATTTGGTAACGAATTCAACGAGGTATGACATTCAAACATTCGACCACAATTTTTCAGGGGTTTGATTAAAAAACCGAAAAGTCGAGTTGATTTTCTTTGGATTTTGGTTTTGTCATAAGGGTGGGGGTCATGTTTTTTTTCGAAAAATTTTTTTAACTTATTTTGTTTTCTGTAAATGACACTTTGTTGGAAATTTTGTAACGAATTCAACTAGGTATGCCATTCCAACATCTGACCACTATTTCCCAGGGGTTTGATTAAAAAACCTGAAAAATCGAGGTGATTTTCTTCGGATTTGAGCCTTGTCATACTGGTGAGGGTCATGTTTTTTTTCCAAAAAATTTTTCAAATGATTTTTTTTTAGTAAATGACACTTTGTTGGAAATTTTGTTACGAATTCAACTAGGTATTCCATTCCAACATCTGACCACTATTTCCCAAGGGTTTGATTAAAAAACCGAAAAATCGAGGTGATTTTGTTTGGATTTTAGCCTTGTCATAAGGGTGGGGGTTATGTTTTTTTTATCGAAAACATTTTTCTAATGATTTTTTTTGTAAATGACACCTTGTTGGAAATTTTGTAACGAATTCAACTAGGTACGCCAATCCAACATCTGACCACTATTTTCCAGGGTTTTGATTAAAAACCTGAAAAATCGAGGTGGTTTTCTTCGGATTTGAGCCTTGTTATACTGGTGAGGGTCATGTTTTTTTTCCACAAAATTTTTTAAATGATTTTTTTTCGTAAATGACACTTTGTTGGAAATTTTGTAAGGAATTCAACTAGATATGCCATTCCAACATCTGACCACTATTTCCCAGGGTTTTGATTAAAAACCTGAAAAAGCGATGCGATTTTCTTCGGATCTGGGCCTTGTCATAATGGGGTGGGGGACATGATTTCTTGTCGAAAAAATTATTTAAATCCTTTTTTCTTTTCTGGAAATGCCACTTTTTTTTGCCACCACTATTTCCCAGGGTTTTGATTAAAAACCTGAAAAAGCGATGCGATTTTCTTCGGATCTGGGCCTTGTCATAATGGGGTGGGGGACATGATTTCTTGTCGAAAAAATTATTTAAATCCTTTTTTCTTTTTCTGGAAATGCCACTTTGTTGGAAATTTGGTAACGAATTCAACGAGGTATGACATTCAAACATTCGACCACAATTTTTCAGGGGTTTGATTAAAAAACCGAAAAGTCGAGTTGATTTTCTTTGGATTTTGGTTTTGTCATAAGGGTGGGGGTCATGTTTTTTTCGAAAAATTTTTTTAACTTATTTTGTTTTCTGTAAATGACACTTTGTTGGAAATTTTGTAACGAATTCAACTAGGTATGCCATTCCAACATCTGACCACTATTTCCCAGGGGTTTGATTAAAAACCTGAAAAATCGAGGTGATTTTCTTCGGATTTGAGCCTTGTCATACTGGTGAGGGTCATGTTTTTTTTCCAAAAAATTTTTCAAATGATTTTTTTTAGTAAATGACACTTTGTTGGAAATTTTGTTACGAATTCAACTAGGTATTCCATTCCAACATCTGACCACTATTTCCCAAGGGTTTGATTAAAAAACCGAAAAATCGAGGTGATTTTGTTTGGATTTTAGCCTTGTCATAAGGGTGGGGGTTATGTTTTTTTATCGAAAACATTTTTCTAATGATTTTTTTTGTAAATGACACCTTGTTGGAAATTTTGTAACGAATTCAACTAGGTATGCCAATCCAACATCTGACCACTATTTCCCAGGGTTTTGATTAAAAACCTGAAAAATCGAGGTGGTTTTCTTCGGATTTGAGCCTTGTTATACTGGTGAGGGTCATGTTTTTTTTCCACAAAATTTTTTAAATGATTTTTTTTTCGTAAATGACACTTTGTTGGAAATTTTGTAACGAATTCAACTAGGTATGCCATTCCAACATCTGACCACTATTTCCCAGCGTTTTGATTAACAACCTGAAAAATCGATGTGAATTTCTTTGGATTTGAGCCTTGTCATAAGGGTGGGGGTCTTGGTTTGTTTTGGAAAAAATTTTTCAAAATATATTTTTTCTGTAAATGACACTTTGTTCGAAATTTTGTAACGAATTCAACTAGCTATGCTATTCCAACATTCGACCACTATTTCCCAGGGTTTTGATTAAAAACCTGAAAAATCGAGGTGATTTTCTTCGGATCTGGGCCTTGTCATAATGGGGTGGGGGTCATGTTTTTTTTATCGAAAAAATTTTTCAAATGATTTTTTTTTTCTGTAAATGACACTTTGTTGGAAATTTTGTAACGAATACAAAAACGTATGCCATTCCAACATTCGACCACTATTTCCCAGGGTTTTGATTAAAAAACCGAAAAATCGAGGTGATTTTCCTTGTCATATGGGTGGGGGTAAAGGTTTTTTCGAGAAAAAATTTTTCAAATGATTTTTGTTTTCTGTAAATGACACTTTGTTGGAAATTTTGTAATGAATTCAAAGAGGTATGCCATTCCAACATTTTCTTTTTTTCGGACGTTGATGCACTATGATCAGCGCAAACAAGTGGCCCTTACGACACCAAGCAGAGCTTGTTACGCGCGGAGCCTAATAGGCGTAAAAACGAGATCGCGAGAAGTTAAAAGCACAATGCAGAAGCGGACAGACAAGATTAGAAATACGTACGAGACTAATACTAATACTAATTTTGTGCTAAGTAAGATAAAATTAATGATTTTAGGCTTGGCAAAGAGTCGGTAGTAGAAATAATGTGGTATAGTCTATTATAGTCATTCCTATAGTTCCATAGTTCCTGGTAATTCTATTAGGCACGGAGAAGCTTATGCGACCCAGTAACTCGGGACTCTCCACATCCCCGTGAATAAGTTTATAGATAAAATTTGTGCCAAGCATCGTTCTACGGTTTACTAAGGATGGTAGATTAATTAGGAGAAGTCTACTAGAGTAGGATGGTAAAATAAGGCTTGCATTCCAGTTAAGGCCCCGTAGAGCAAATAATAAAAAGTTCTTTTGCACAGACTCTATCCGGTCTATATGTATACCATACTGAGGACTCCAAACTGCAGAACAGTACTCCAGGATTGGACGGACTAGTGAAATAAACAGAGTCTTTGTAACATAGGGATCATCGAATTCCTTTGACCACCTTTCAATAAATCCAAGTACTCCCCTGGCTTTATTCACCATAGAAGTAATATGGTCACAAAACTTAAGTTTAGGGTCAAGGAGGACGCCAAGGTCATCAACATGCGTAATTCTAGACAACGCGCAACCACCTAGCGTATACGTTGCATATTGTGGGTTCACCCGAAAAAATGTCATTACTTTGCACTTAGCGCTATTTAAATACAAAAGATTTTCACAACACCATGTGGTAGCGTTTAGGTCAGATTGTAAGTCTGAACTGCTAGAAATTTCGTTATATTGCAGGCATAACTTAACGTCATCTGCGTACATGAGGACACTCGACTTTGTCAAGACTAGAGGGAGATCATTTATAAATAAGGTAAAAAGAAGGGGGCCAAGGTGGCTTCCTTGTGGGACGCCTGAAGTAACTCGGATCAAATCAGAGATCGAGTTTTTAAAGAGGACTCGTTGAGTCCTACCACTCAGATAACTTGAGATCCATGTTAGAAGATAATAATAAGTCTAGCTTTGATACAAGAAGCGAGTGATTTACTGAATCAAACGCTTTACTAAAATCAGTGTAAACTACGTCAGTCTGCATGTTCTTTCTAAAGCCATTTATTACAAAAGACGTTAGCTCCAAGAGGTTTGTCGTCGTAGATCTTCGCCTTATAAATCCATGTTGACATGGAGATATAATCGATCTACAAAGATGTTGCAAATGGGGTGTAATAGTGTTTTCGAAAAGCTTTGGGATGGCGGATAATTTGGACATGCCTCTGTAATTACTTGTATTGCATTTATTTCCTTTCTTATGAAGGGGAATGACAAATAACTCCTTCCAAATAAGTGGGAAATGAGATGTTGTCAAAGACAAGGTAAACAATTTGTACAGAGGTCTACACAGAGTTTCAGCACAGTACCTCAGCACGCAGCCTGGAACTCTGTCCGGACCCGGTGAATAGACAGGCTTAACTTTATGAAGATCCAAAAGAAGGGAGCTTTCGCTTAACCTCGGACAAAAAATCAAGTTCGACTTGGGTATGGCATTTGAATAAGACGGATTTGGAAAACTGGGCAAATAGATCGGCAATTGCCTGATAAGAATTTGCCGTCGAGTTTTCGAATGATAGTGATGCAGGGTAACAGACTGATTTACGCTTAGTGTTAACAAAATTATAAAACTGTTTTGGATCTTGTGAAAATTGGACCCTACAACGAGTCAAATAGCTTTTATAACACCGGGCGTTAAGCACGACAAAATTTGACCGAGCCCTTAGGTACCGAGAGAAGGAAGATTGTGAACCGCACATTTTAAATTTATTGAAAAGTCTGGACTTAATATTTTTTAGGTGGGACAACTGTTTATTAAACCACGGAGGTTTATTTTTGAAATTGACGGATATTAAAACGGAACACACAGATAAAAGAAGGAATTCGATGCATTATAAAAGATGCACTATTTCCCTGGGTTTTGATTAAAAAACCGAAAAATCGAGCTGATATTATCTGGATTTGGGCCTTGTCATAATAGGGTGGGGGACATGTTTTTTTTTTGAAAACAATTTTTGTTGAAACAATTTTTTCTGTACGTGACACTTTGTTGGAAATTTTGTAAGGAATTCGACTAGATATGCCATTCCAACATCTGACCACTATTTCCCAGGGTTTTGATTAAAAACTTGAAAAATCGAGGTGATTTTTTTCTGACTTGAGCCTTGTCATAAGGGTGGGTCATGTTTTTTTTTGGAAAAAACTTTTCAAATGATTTTTTTTCTCTAAATGACACTTTGGTGTTTTGTAACGAAATCAAGTTGGTATGCCATTCCAACATCCGACCAATATTTCCCAGGGTTTTGATTAAAAATTTCTGTAAATGACACTTTGTTCGAAATTTTTTAACGAATTCAACTAGGTATGCCATTCCAACATCTGACCACTATTTCGCAGGGTTTTGATTAAAAACATGACAAATCGAAGTGATTTTCTTTGGATTTGAGCCTTGTCATAAAGGTGGCGGACATGGTTTTTTTTGGAAAAAATTTTTCAAATGATTTTTTTTTCTGTAAATGACACTTTGGTGGAAATTTTGTAACGAATTCAACTAGATATGCCATTCCAACATCTGACCACTATTTCCCAGGGTTTTGATTAAAAATTTCGAGGTGCTTTTCTTCGGACTTAAGCCTTGTCATAAGGGTGGGGTTCATGGTTTTTTTTGGAAAAAATTTTTCAAATGATTTTTTTTTCTGCAAATGAAACTTTGGTGGAAATTTTGTAAGGAATTCAACTAGATATGCCATTCCAACATCTGACCACTATTTCCCAGGGTTTTGATTAAAAACCTGAAAAAGCGATGCGATTTTCTTCGGATCTGGGCCTTGTCATAATGGGGTGGGGGACATGATTTCTTGTCGAAAAAATTATTTAAATCCTTTTTTCTTTTTCTGGAAATGCCACTTTTTTTTTGGCACCACTATTTCCCAGGGTTTTGATTAAAAACCTGAAAAAGCGATGCGATTTTCTTCGGATCTGGGCCTTGTCATAATGGGGTGGGGGACATGATTTCTTGTCGAAAAAATTATTTAAATCCTTTTTTTTTTTCTGGAAATGCCACTTTGTTGGAAATTTGGTAACGAATTCAACGAGGTATGACATTCAAACATTCGACCACAATTTTTCAGGGGTTTGATTAAAAAACCGAAAAGTCGAGTTGATTTTCTTTGGATTTTGGTTTTGTCATAAGGGTGGGGGTCATGTTTTTTTCGAAAAATTTTTTTAACTTCTTTTGTTTTCTGTAAATGACACTTTGTTGGAAATTTTGTAACGAATTCAACTAGGTATGCCATTCCAACATCTGACCACTATTTCCCAGGGGTTTGATTAAAAACCTGAAAAATCGAGGTGATTTTCTTCGGATTTGAGCCTTGTCATACTGGTGAGGGTCATGTTTTTTTTCCAAAAAATTTTTCAAATGATTTTTTTTTAGTAAATGACACTTTGTTGGAAATTTTGTAACGAATTCAACTAGGTATGCCATTCCAACATCTGACCACTATTTCCCAGCGTTTTGATTAACAACCTGAAAAATCGATGTGAATTTCTTTGGATTTGAGTCTTGTCATAAGGGTGGGGGTCTTGGTTTGTTTTGGAAAAAATTTTTCAAAATATATTTTTTCTGTAAATGACACTTTGTTCGAAATTTTGTAACGAATTCAACTAGCTATGCTATTCCAACATTCGACCACTATTTCCCAGGGTTTTGATTAAAAACCTGAAAAATCGAGGTGATTTTCTTCGGATCTGGGCCTTGTCATAATGGGGTGGGGGTCATGTTTTTTTTATCGAAAAAATTTTTCAAATGATTTTTTTTTCTGTAAATGACACTTTGTTGGAAATTTTGTAACGAATTCAAAAACGTATGCCATTCCAACATTCGACCACTATTTCCCAGGGTTTTGATTAAAAAACCGAAAAATCGAGGTGATTTTCTTTGGATTTGAGCCTTGTCATATGGGTGGGGGTCAAGGTTTTTTCGAGAAAAAATTTTTCAAATGATTTTTGTTTTCTGTAAATGACACTTTGTTGGAAATTTTGTAATGAATTCAACGAGGTATGCCATTCCAACATTTCCTTTTTTTCGGACGTTGATGCACTATGATCAGCGCAAACAAGTGGCCCTTACGACACCAAGCAGTGCTTGTTACGCGCGGAGCCTAATAGGCGTAAAAACGAGATCGCGAGAAGTTAAAAAGCACAATGTAGAAGCGGACAGACTAGATTAGAAATTCGTACGAGACTAATACTAATACTAATTTTGTGCTAAGTAAGATAAAATTAATGATTTTAGGCTTGGCAAAGAGTCGGTAGTAGAAATAATGTGGTATAGTCTATTATAGTCATTCCTATAGTTCCATAGTTCCTGGTAATTCTATTAGGCACGGAGAAGCTTATGCGACCCAGTAACTCGGGACTCTCCACATCCCCGTGAATAAGTTTATAGATAAAATTTGTGCCAAGCATCGTTCTACGGTTTACTAAGGATGGTAGATTAATTAGGAGAAGTCTACTAGAGTAGGATGGTAAAATAAGGCTTGCATTCCAGTTAAGGCCCCGTAGAGCAAATAATAAAAAGTTCTTTTGCACAGACTCTATCCGGTCTATATGTATACCATACTGAGGACTCCAAACTGCAGAACAGTACTCCAGGATTGGACGGACTAGTGAAATAAACAGAGTCTTTGTAACATAGGGATCATCGAATTCCTTTGACCACCTTTCAATAAATCCAAGTACTCCCCTGGCTTTATTCACCATAGAAGTAATATGGTCACAAAACTTAAGTTTAGGGTCAAGGAGGACGCCAAGGTCATCAACATGCGTAATTCTAGACAACGCGCAACCACCTAGCGTATACGTTGCATATTGTGGGTTCACCCGAAAAAATGTCATTACTTTGCACTTAGCGCTATTTAAATACAAAAGATTTTCACAACACCATGTGGTAGCGTTTAGGTCAGATTGTAAGTCTGAACTGCTAGAAATTTCGTTATATTGCAGGCATAACTTAACGTCATCTGCGTACATGAGGACACGCGACTTTGTCAAGACTAGAGGGAGATCATTTATAAATAAGGTAAAAAGAGAGGGGGCCAAGGTGGCTTCCTTGTGGGACGCCTGAAGTAACTCGGATCAAATCAGAGATCGGTTTTTAAAGAGGACTCGTTGAGTCCTACCACTCAGATAACTTGAGATCCATGTTAGAAGATAATAATAAGTCTAGCTTTGATACAAGAAGCGAGTGATTTACTGAATCAAACGCTTTACTAAAATCAGTGTAAACTACGTCAGTCTGCATGTTCTTTCTAAAGCCATTTATTACAAAAGACGTTAGCTCCAAGAGGTTTGTCGTCGTAGATCTTCGCCTTATAAATCCATGTTGACATGGAGATATAATCGATCTACAAAGATGTTGCAAATGGGGTGTAATAGTGTTTTCGAAAAGCTTTGGGATGGCGGATAATTTGGACATGCCTCTGTAATTACTTGTATTGCATTTATTTCCTTTCTTATGAAGGGGAATGACAAATAACTCCTTCCAAATAAGTGGGAAATGAGATGTTGTCAAAGACAAGGTAAACAATTTGTACAGAGGTCTACACAGAGTTTCAGCACAGTACCTCAGCACGCAGCCTGGAACTCTGTCCGGACCCGGTGAATAGACAGGCTTAACTTTATGAAGATCCAAAAGAAGGGAGTTTTCGCTTAACCTCGGACAAAAAATCAAGTTCGACTTGGGTATGGCATTTGAATAAGACGGATTTGGAAAACTGGGCAAATAGATCGGCAATTGCCTGATAAGAATTTGCCGTCGAGTTTTCGAATGATAGTGATGCAGGGTAACAGACTGATTTACGCTTAGTGTTAACAAAATTATAAAACTGTTTTGGATCTTGTGAAAATTGGACCCTACAACGAGTCAAATAGCTTTTATAACACCGGGCGTTAAGCACGACAAAATTTGACCGAGCCCTTAGGTACCGAGAGAAGGAAGATTGTGAACCGCACATTTTAAATTTATTGAAAAGTCTGGACTTAATATTTTTTAGGTGGGACAACTGTTTATTAAACCACGGAGGTTTATTTTTGAAATTGACGGATATTAAAACGGAACACACAGATAAAAGAAGGAATTCGATGCATTATAAAAGATGCACTATTTCCCTGGGTTTTGATTAAAAAACCGAAAAATCGAGCTGATATTATCTGGATTTGGGCCTTGTCATAATAGGGTGGGGGACATGTTTTTTTTTTGAAAACAATTTTTGTTGAAACAATTTTTTCTGTACGTGACACTTTGTTGGAAATTTTGTAAGGAATTCGACTAGATATGCCATTCCAACATCTGACCACTATTTCCCAGGGTTTTGATTAAAAACTTGAAAAATCGAGGTGATTTTTTTCTGACTTGAGCCTTGTCATAAGGGTGGGTCATGTTTTTTTTTGGAAAAAACTTTTCAAATGATTTTTTTCTCTAAATGACACTTTGGTGTTTTGTAACGAAATCAAGTTGGTATGCCATTCCAACATCCGACCAATATTTCCCAGGGTTTTGATTAAAAATTTCTGTAAATGACACTTTGTTCGAAATTTTTTAACGAATTCAACTAGGTATGCCATTCCAACATCTGACCACTATTTCGCAGGGTTTTGATTAAAAACATGACAAATCGAAGTGATTTTCTTTGGATTTGAGCCTTGTCATAAAGGTGGCGGACATGGTTTTTTTGGAAAAAATTTTTCAAATGATTTTTTTTTTCTGTAAATGACACTTTGGTGGAAATTTTGTAACGAATTCAACTAGATATGCCATTCCAACATCTGACCACTATTTCCCAGGGTTTTGATTAAAAATTTCGAGGTGCTTTTCTTCGGACTTAAGCCTTGTCATAAGGGTGGGGTTCATGGTTTTTTTGGAAAAAATTTTTCAAATGATTTTTTTTCTGCAAATGAAACTTTGGTGGAAATTTTGTAAGGAATTCAACTAGATATGCCATTCCAACATCTGACCACTATTTCCCAGGGTTTTGATTAAAAACCTGAAAAAGCGATGCGATTTTCTTCGGATCTGGGCCTTGTCATAATGGGGTGGGGGACATGATTTCTTGTCGAAAAAATTATTTAAATCCTTTTTTCTTTTTCTGGAAATGCCACTTTTTTTTGCCACCACTATTTCCCAGGGTTTTGATTAAAAACCTGAAAAAGCGATGCGATTTTCTTCGGATCTGGGCCTTGTCATAATGGGGTGGGGGACATGATTTCTTGTCGAAAAAATTATTTAAATCCTTTTTTCTTTTTCTGGAAATGCCACTTTGTTGGAAATTTGGTAACGAATTCAACGAGGTATGACATTCAAACATTCGACCACAATTTTTCAGGGGTTTGATTAAAAAACCGAAAAGTCGAGTTGATTTTCTTTGGATTTTGGTTTTGTCATAAGGGTGGGGGTCATGTTTTTTTTCGAAAAATTTTTTTAACTTCTTTTGTTTTCTGTAAATGACACTTTGTTGGAAATTTTGTAACGAATTCAACTAGGTATGCCATTCCAACATCTGACCACTATTTCCCAGGGGTTTGATTAAAAACCTGAAAAATCGAGGTGATTTTCTTCGGATTTGAGCCTTGTCATACTGGTGAGGGTCATGTTTTTTTTCAAAAAATTTTTCAAATGATTTTTTTTTAGTAAATGACACTTTGTTGGAAATTTTGTAACGAATTCAACTAGGTATGCCATTCCAACATCTGACCACTATTTCCCAGCGTTTTGATTAACAACCTGAAAAATCGATGTGAATTTCTTTGGATTTGAGTCTTGTCATAAGGGTGGGGGTCTTGGTTTGTTTTGGAAAAAATTTTTCAAAATATATTTTTTCTGTAAATGACACTTTGTTCGAAATTTTGTAACGAATTCAACTAGCTATGCTATTCCAACATTCGACCACTATTTCCCAGGGTTTTGATTAAAAACCTGAAAAATCGAGGTGATTTTCTTCGGATCTGGGCCTTGTCATAATGGGGTGGGGGTCATGTTTTTTTATCGAAAAAATTTTTCAAATGATTTTTTTTTCTGTAAATGACACTTTGTTGGAAATTTTGTAACGAATTCAAAAACGTATGCCATTCCAACATTCGACCACTATTTCCCAGGGTTTTGATTAAAAAACCGAAAAATCGAGGTGATTTTCTTTGGATTTGAGCCTTGTCATATGGGTGGGGGTCAAGGTTTTTTCGAGAAAAAATTTTTCAAATGATTTTTGTTTTCTGTAAATGACACTTTGTTGGAAATTTTGTAATGAATTCAACGAGGTATGCC
Source organism: Drosophila rhopaloa (assembly GCF_018152115.1). Lineage (NCBI taxonomy): Eukaryota > Metazoa > Arthropoda > Insecta > Diptera > Drosophilidae > Drosophila > Drosophila rhopaloa. The sequence continues at coordinate 961,731 of NW_025335031.1, forward strand.
ATTCCAACATTTCCTTTTTTTTCGGACGTTGATGCACTATGATCAGCGCAAACAAGTGGCCCTTACGACACCAAGCAGTGCTTGTTACGCGCGGAGCCTAATAGGCGTAAAAACGAGATCGCGAGAAGTTAAAAGCACAATGCAGAAGCGGACAGACAAGATTAGAAATTCGTACGAGACTAATACTAATACTAATTTTGTGCTAAGTAAGATAAAATTAATGATTTTAGGCTTGGCAAAGAGTCGGTAGTAGAAATAATGTGGTATAGTCTATTATAGTCATTCCTATAGTTCCATAGTTCCTGGTAATTCTATTAGGCACGGAGAAGCTTATGCGACCCAGTAACTCGGGACTCTCCACATCCCCGTGAATAAGTTTATAGATAAAATTTGTGCCAAGCATCGTTCTACGGTTTACTAAGGATGGTAGATTAATTAGGAGAAGTCTACTAGAGTAGGATGGTAAAATAAGGCTTGCATTCCAGTTAAGGCCCCGTAGAGCAAATAATAAAAAGTTCTTTTGCACAGACTCTATCCGGTCTATATGTATACCATACTGAGGACTCCAAACTGCAGAACAGTACTCCAGGATTGGACGGACTAGTGAAATAAACAGAGTCTTTGTAACATAGGGATCATCGAATTCCTTTGACCACCTTTCAATAAATCCAAGTACTCCCCTGGCTTTATTCACCATAGAAGTAATATGGTCACAAAACTTAAGTTTAGGGTCAAGGAGGACGCCAAGGTCATCAACATGCGTAATTCTAGACAACGCGCAACCACCTAGCGTATACGTTGCATATTGTGGGTTCACCCGAAAAAATGTCATTACTTTGCACTTAGCGCTATTTAAATACAAAAGATTTTCACAACACCATGTGGTAGCGTTTAGGTCAGATTGTAAGTCTGAACTGCTAGAAATTTCGTTATATTGCAGGCATAACTTAACGTCATCTGCGTACATGAGGACACGCGACTTTGTCAAGACTAGAGGGAGATCATTTATAAATAAGGTAAAAAGAAGGGGGCCAAGGTGGCTTCCTTGTGGGACGCCTGAAGTAACTCGGATCAAATCAGAGATCGAGTTTTTAAAGAGGACTCGTTGAGTCCTACCACTCAGATAACTTGAGATCCATGTTAGGAGATAGTAATAAGTCTAGCTTTAATACAAGAAGCGAGTGATTTACTGAATCAAACGCTTTACTAAAATCAGTGTAAACTACGTCAGTCTGCATGTTCTTTCTAAAGCCATTTATTACAAAAGACGTTAGCTCCAAGAGGTTTGTCGTCGTAGATCTTCGCCTTATAAATCCATGTTGACATGGAGATATAATCGATCTACAAAGATGTTGCAAATGGGGTGTAATAGTGTTTTCGAAAAGCTTTGGGATGGCGGATAATTTGGACATGCCTCTGTAATTACTTGTATTGCATTTATTTCCTTTCTTATGAAGGGGAATGACAAATAACTCCTTCCAAATAAGTGGGAAATGAGATGTTGTCAAAGACAAGGTAAACAATTTGTACAGAGGTCTACACAGAGTTTCAGCACAGTACCTCAGCACGCAGCCTGGAACTCTGTCCGGACCCGGTGAATAGACAGGCTTAACTTTATGAAGATCCAAAAGAAGGGAGCTTTCGCTTAACCTCGGACAAAAAATCAAGTTCGACTTGGGTATGGCATTTGAATAAGACGGATTTGGAAAACTGGGCAAATAGATCGGCAATTGCCTGATAAGAATTTGCCGTCGAGTTTTCGAATGATAGTGATGCAGGGTAACAGACTGATTTACGCTTAGTGTTAACAAAATTATAAAACTGTTTTGGATCTTGTGAAAATTGGACCCTACAACGAGTCAAATAGCTTTTATAACACCGGGCGTTAAGCACGACAAAATTTGACCGAGCCCTTAGGTACCGAGAGAAGGAAGATTGTGAACCGCACATTTTAAATTTATTGAAAAGTCTGGACTTAATATTTTTTAGGTGGGACAACTGTTTATTAAACCACGGAGGTTTATTTTTGAAATTGACGGATATTAAAACGGAACACACAGATAAAAGAAGGAATTCGATGCATTATAAAAGATGCACTATTTCCCTGGGTTTTGATTAAAAAACCGAAAAATCGAGCTGATATTATCTGGATTTGGGCCTTGTCATAATAGGGTGGGGGACATGTTTTTTTTTTGAAAACAATTTTTGTTGAAACAATTTTTTCTGTACGTGACACTTTGTTGGAAATTTTGTAAGGAATTCGACTAGATATGCCATTCCAACATCTGACCACTATTTCCCAGGGTTTTGATTAAAAACTTGAAAAATCGAGGTGATTTTTTTCTGACTTGAGCCTTGTCATAAGGGTGGGTCATGTTTTTTTTGGAAAAAACTTTTCAAATGATTTTTTTCTCTAAATGACACTTTGGTGTTTTGTAACGAAATCAAGTTGGTATGCCATTCCAACATCCGACCAATATTTCCCAGGGTTTTGATTAAAAATTTCTGTAAATGACACTTTGTTCGAAATTTTTTAACGAATTCAACTAGGTATGCCATTCCAACATCTGACCACTATTTCGCAGGGTTTTGATTAAAAACATGACAAATCGAAGTGATTTTCTTTGGATTTGAGCCTTGTCATAAAGGTGGCGGACATGGTTTTTTTTGGAAAAAATTTTTCAAATGATTTTTTTTTTCTGTAAATGACACTTTGGTGGAAATTTTGTAACGAATTCAACTAGATATGCCATTCCAACATCTGACCACTATTTCCCAGGGTTTTGATTAAAAATTTCGAGGTGCTTTTCTTCGGACTTAAGCCTTGTCATAAGGGTGGGGTTCATGGTTTTTTTTGGAAAAAATTTTTCAAATGATTTTTTTTTCTGCAAATGAAACTTTGGTGGAAATTTTGTAAGGAATTCAACTAGATATGCCATTCCAACATCTGACCACTATTTCCCAGGGTTTTGATTAAAAACCTGAAAAAGCGATGCGATTTTCTTCGGATCTGGGCCTTGTCATAATGGGGTGGGGGACATGATTTCTTGTCGAAAAAATTATTTAAATTTTTTTTTCTTTTTCTGGAAATGCCACTTTTTTTTTGCCACCACTATTTCCCAGGGTTTTGATTAAAAACCTGAAAAAGCGATGCGATTTTCTTCGGATCTGGGCCTTGTCATAATGGGGTGGGGGACATGATTTCTTGTCGAAAAAATTATTTAAATCCTTTTTTCTTTTTCTGGAAATGCCACTTTGTTGGAAATTTGGTAACGAATTCAACGAGGTATGACATTCAAACATTCGACCACAATTTTTCAGGGGTTTGATTAAAAAACCGAAAAGTCGAGTTGATTTTCTTTGGATTTTGGTTTTGTCATAAGGGTGGGGGTCATGTTTTTTTTCGAAAAATTTTTTTAACTTCTTTTGTTTTCTGTAAATGACACTTTGTTGGAAATTTTGTAACGAATTCAACTAGGTATGCCATTCCAACATCTGACCACTATTTCCCAGGGGTTTGATTAAAAACCTGAAAAATCGAGGTGATTTTCTTCGGATTTGAGCCTTGTCATACTGGTGAGGGTCATGTTTTTTTTCCAAAAAATTTTTCAAATGATTTTTTTTTAGTAAATGACACTTTGTTGGAAATTTTGTAACGAATTCAACTAGGTATTCCATTCCAACATCTGACCACTATTTCCCAAGGGTTTGATTAAAAAACCGAAAAATCGAGGTGATTTTGTTTGGATTTTAGCCTTGTCATAAGGGTGGGGGTTATGTTTTTTTTATCGAAAACATTTTTCTAATGATTTTTTTTGTAAATGACACCTTGTTGGAAATTTTGTAACGAATTCAACTAGGTATGCCAATCCAACATCTGACCACTATTTCCCAGGGTTTTGATTAAAAACCTGAAAAATCGAGGTGGTTTTCTTCGGATTTGAGCCTTGTTATACTGGTGAGGGTCATGTTTTTTTTCCACAAAATTTTTCAAATGATTTTTTTTTCGTAAATGACACTTTGTTGAAAATTTTGTAACGAATTCAACTAGGTATGCCATTCCAACATCTGACCACTATTTCCCAGCGTTTTGATTAACAACCTGAAAAATCGATGTGAATTTCTTTGGATTTGAGCCTTGTCATAAGGGTGGGGGTCTTGGTTTGTTTTGGAAAAAATTTTTCAAAATATATTTTTTCTGTAAATGACACTTTGTTCGAAATTTTGTAACGAATTCAACTAGCTATGCTATTCCAACATTCGACCACTATTTCCCAGGGTTTTGATTAAAAACCTGAACAATCGAGGTGATTTTCTTCGGATCTGGGCCTTGTCATAATGGGGTGGGGGTCATGTTTTTTTTATCGAAAAAATTTTTCAAATGATTTTTTTTTCTGTAAATGACACTTTGTTGGAAATTTTGTAACGAATTCAAAAACGTATGCCATTCCAACATTCGACCACTATTTCCCAGGGTTTTGATTAAAAAACCGAAAAATCGAGGTGATTTTCTTTGGATTTGAGCCTTGTCATATGGGTGGGGGTCAAGGTTTTTTCGAGAAAAAATTTTTCAAATGATTTTTGTTTTCTGTAAATGACACTTTGTTGGAAATTTTGTAATGAATTCAACGAGGTATGCCATTCCAACATTTCCTTTTTTTCGGACGTTGATGCACTATGATCAGCGCAAACAAGTGGCCCTTACGACACCAAGCAGTGCTTGTTACGCGCGGAGCCTAATAGGCGTAAAAACGAGATCGCGAGAAGTTAAAAGCACAATGCAGAAGCGGACAGACAAGATTAGAAATTCGTACGAGACTAATACTAATACTAATTTTGTGCTAAGTAAGATAAAATTAATGATTTTAGGCTTGGCAAAGAGTCGGTAGTAGAAATAATGTGGTATAGTCTATTATAGTCGTTCCTATAGTTCCATAGTTCCTGGTAATTCTATTAGGCACGGAGAAGCTTATGCGACCCAGTAACTCGGGACTCTACACATCCCCGTGAATAAGTTTATAGATAAAATTTGTGCCAAGCATCGTTCTACGGTTTACTAAGGATGGTAGATTAATTAGGAGAAGTCTACTAGAGTAGGATGGTAAAATAAGGCTTGCATTCCAGTTAAGGCCCCGTAGAGCAAATAATAAAAAGTTCTTTTGCACAGACTCTATCCGGTCTATATGTATACCATACTGAGGACTCCAAACTGCAGAACAGTACTCCAGGATTGGACGGACTAGTGAAATAAACAGAGTCTTTGTAACATAGGGATCATCGAATTCCTTTGACCACCTTTCAATAAATCCAAGTACTCCCCTGGCTTTATTCACCATAGAAGTAATATGGTCACAAAACTTAAGTTTAGGGTCAAGGAGGACGCCAAGGTCATCAACATGCGTAATTCTAGACAACGCGCAACCACCTAGCGTATACGTTGCATATTGTGGGTTCACCCGAAAAAATGTCATTACTTTGCACTTAGCGCTATTTAAATACAAAAGATTTTCACAACACCATGTGGTAGCGTTTAGGTCAGATTGTAAGTCTGAACTGCTAGAAATTTCGTTATATTGCAGGCATAACTTAACGTCATCTGCGTACATGAGGACACGCGACTTTGTCAAGACTAGAGGGAGATCATTTATAAATAAGGTAAAAAGAAGGGGGCCAAGGTGGCTTCCTTGTGGGACGCCTGAAGTATCTCGGATCAAATCAGAGATCGAGTTTTTAAAGAGGACTCGTTGAGTCCTACCACTCAGATAACTTGAGATCCATGTTAGAAGATAATAATAAGTCTAGCTTTGATACAAGAAGCGAGTGATTTACTGAATCAAATGCTTTACTAAAATCAGTGTAAACTACGTCAGTCTGCATGTTCTTTCTAAAGCCATTTATTACAAAAGACGTTAGCTCCAAGAGGTTTGTCGTCGTAGATCTTCGCCTTATAAATCCATGTTGACATGGAGATATAATCGATCTACAAAGATGTTGCAAATGGGGTGTAATAGTGTTTTCGAAAAGCTTTGGGATGGCGGATAATTTGGATATGCCTCTGTAATTACTTGTATTGCATTTATTTCCTTTCTTATGAAGGGGAATGACAAATAACTCCTTCCAAATAAGTGGGAAATGAGATGTTGTCAAAGACAAGGTAAACAATTTGTACAGAGGTCTACACAGAGTTTCAGCACAGTACCTCAGCACGCAGCCTGGAACTCTGTCCGGACCCGGTGAATAGACAGGCTTAACTTTATGAAGATCCAAAAGAAGGGAGCTTTCGCTTAACCTCGGACAAAAAATCAAGTTCGACTTGGGTATGGCATTTGAATAAGACGGATTTGGAAAACTGGGCAAATAGATCGGCAATTGCCTGATAAGAATTTGCCGTCGAGTTTTCGAATGATAGTGATGCAGGGTAACAGACTGATTTACGCTTAGTGTTAACAAAATTATAAAACTGTTTTGGATCTTGTGAAAATTGGACCCTACAACGAGTCAAATAGCTTTTATAACACCGGGCGTTAAGCACGACAAAATTTGACCGAGCCCTTAGGTACCGAGAGAAGGCAGATTGTGAACCGCACATTTTAAATTTATTGAAAAGTCTGGACTTAATATTTTTTAGGTGGGACAACTGTTTATTAAACCACGGAGGTTTATTTTTGAAATTGACGGATATTAAAACGGAACACACAGATAAAAGAAGGAATTCGATGCATTATAAAAGATGCACTATTTCCCTGGGTTTTGATTAAAAAACCGAAAAATCGAGCTGATATTATCTGGATTTGGGCCTTGTCATAATAGGGTGGGGGACATGTTTTTTTTTTGAAAAAATTGTTGAAACAATTTTTTCTGTAAGTGACACTTTGTTGGAAATTTTGTAACGAATTAAACTAGGTATGCCACTCCAACATCCGACCACTATTTCCCAGGGTTTTGATTAAAAACTTGAAAAATCGAGGTGATTTTTTTCAGACTTGAGCCTTGTCATAAGGGTGGGTCATGTTTTTTTTGGAAAAAACTTTTCAAATGATTTTTTTTCTCTAAATGACACTTTGGAAGTTTTGTAACGAAATCAAGTTGGTATGCCATTCCAACATCCGACCAATATTTCCCAGGGTTTTGATTAAAAACATGAAAAATCGAGGTGATTTTCTTTGGATTTGAGCCTTGTCATAAGGGTGGGGGTCAAGGTTTTTTCGAGAAAAAATTTTTCAAATGATTTTTGTTTTCTGTAAATGACACTTTGTTGGAAATTTTGTAACGAATTCAACGAGGTATGCCATTCCAACATTCGACCACTATTTCCCTGGGTTTTGATTAAAAAACCGAAAAATCGAGCTGATATTATCCGTATCTGGGCCTTGTCATAATGGGGTGGGGGACATGTTTTTTTATCGAAAAAATTGTTGAAACAATTTTTTCTGTTAGTGAAACTTTGTTGGAAATTTTGAAACGAATTCAACTAGGTATGCCATTCCAACATCCGACCAATATTTCCCAGGGTTTTGATTAAAAACATGAAAAATCGAGGTGATTTTCTTTGGATCACTATCGATGTGTATTTATTCGGATTTGTCATAAGGGTAGGGGTCATAAATTTTTATCGAAAAAATTTTTCAAATGATATTTTTTTCTGGAAATGCCATTTTGGATTTGAGCCTTGTCATAAAGGTTGGGGTCATGGTTTTTTTTTAGAAAACATTTTTCAAATGATTTTTTTTTCTATAAATAACACTTTGTTGGAAATTTTGTAACGAATTCAACGAGGTATGCCATTCCAACATCTGACCACTATTTCCCAGGGTTTTGATTAAAAACCTGAAAAATCGTGGTGATTTTCTTTGGATTTGAGCCTTGTCATAATGGGGTGCGGGTCATGTTTTTTTATCGAAAAATTTTTCAAATCATTTGTTTTTCTGTAAATGACACTTTGTTGGAAATTTTTTACTAAGAATTCAACTAGATATGCCATTCCAACATCCGACCACTATTTCCCAGGGTTTTGATTAAGAACATGAAAAATCGAGGTGATTTTCTTTGGATTTTGGCGTTGTCGTAAGGGTGGGGTTCATCATTTTTTTTCGAAAACATTTTTCAAATGATATTTTTTTCTGGAAATGCCACTTTGTTGGAAATTTGGTAACAAATTCTACGCGGTATGACATTCAAACATTCGACCACAATTTCCCAGGGGTTCGATTAAAAAACCGAAAAATCGAGTTGATTTTCTTTGGATTTTGGTTTTGTCAAAAGGGTGGGGGTCATGTTTTTTTCGAAAAAATTTTTCAACTTACTTTTTTTTTTGTAAATGACACTTTGTTGAAAATTTTGTAACGAATTCAACTAGGTATGCCATTCCAACATCTGACCACTATTTCCCAGGGTTTTGATTAAAAACCTGAAAAATCGTGGTGATTTTCTTTGGATTTGAGCCTTGTCATAATGGGGTGCGGGTCATGTTTTTTTTATCGAAAAAATTTTTCAAATCATTTGTTTTTCTGTAAATGACACTTTGTTGGAAATTTTGTTAAGAATTCAACTAGATATGCCATTCCAACATGCGACCACTATTTCCCAGGGTTTTGATTAAAAACCTGAAAAATCGAGGTGATTTTCTTTGGATTTGAGCCTTGTTATAAGGGTGGGGGTCAAGGTTTTTTCGAGAAAAAATTTTCAAATGATTTTTGTTTTCTGTAAATGACACTTTGTTGGAAATTTTGTAATGAATTCAACGAGGTATGCCATTCCAACATTCGACCACTATTTCCCTGGGTTTTGATTAAAAAACCGAAAAATCGAGCTGATATTATCCGGAAATGGGCCTTGTCATAATGGGGTGGGGGACATGTTTTTTTATCGAAAAAATTGTTGAAACAATTTTTTCTGTAAGTGACACTTTGTTAGAAATTTTATAACGAATTCAACTAGGTTTGCCATTCCAACATCCGACCATTATTTCCCAGGGTTTTGATTAAGAACATGAAAAATCGAGGTGATTTTCTTTGGATTTTGGCGTTGTCGTAAGGGTGGGGTTCATCATTTTTTTTCGAAAAAATTTTTCAAATGATATTTTTTTCTGGAAATGCCACTTTGTTGGAAATTTGGTAACAAATTCTACGCGGTATGACATTCCAACATTCAACCACAATTTCCCAGGGGTTCGATTAAAAAACCGAAAAATCGATTATATTTTCTTTGGATTTTGGTTTTGTCAAAAGGGTGGGGGTCATGTTTTTTTCGAAAAAATTTTTCAACTTACTTTTTTTTTGTAAATGACACTTTGTTGAAAATTTTGTAACGAATTCAACTAGGTATGCCATTCCAACATCTGACCACTATTTCCCAGGGTTTTGATTAAAAACCTGAAAAATCGTGGTGATTTTCTTTGGATTTGAGCCTTGTCATAATGGGGTGCGGGTCATGTTTTTTTTATCGAAAAAATTTTTCAAATCATTTGTTTTTCTGTAAATGACACTTTGTTGGAAATTTTGTTAAGAATTCAACTAGATATGCCATTCCAACATCCGACCACTATTTCCCAGGGTTTTGATTAAGAACATGAAAAATCGAGGTGATTTTCTTTGGATTTTGGCATTGTCGTAAAGGTGGGGTTCATCATTTTTTTTCGAAAAAATTTTTCAAATGATATTTTTTTCTGGAAATGCCACTTTGTTGGAAATTTTGTAATGAATTCAACGAGGTATGCCATTCCAACATTCGACCACTATTTCCCTGGGTTTTGATTAAAAAACCGAAAAATCGAGCTGATATTATCCGGAAATGGGCCTTGTCATAATGGGGTGGGGGACATGTTTTTTTATCTGTAAGTGACACTTTGTTGGAAATTTTATAACGAATTCAACTAGGTATGCCATTCCAACATCCGACCACTATTTCCCAGGGTTTTGATTAAGAACATGAAAAATCGAGGTGATTTTCTTTGGATTTTGGCGTTGTCGTAAGGGTGGGGTTCATCATTTTTTTTCGAAAAAATTTTTCAAATGATATTTTTTTCTGGAAATGCCACTTTGTTGGAAATTTGGTAACGAATTCAACGAGGTATACCATTACAACATTCGACCACAATTTCCCAGGGGTTTGATTTTTCAAATGATATTTTTTTCTGGAAATGCCATTTTGTTGAAAATTTGGTAACGAATTCAACGAGGTATGCCATTCCAACATTCGACCACTATTTCCCAGGGTTTTGATTAAAAAACCGAAAAATCGAGATGTTTTTCTTCGGATATTGGCTTTGTCATAAGGGTGGGGGTCATGTTTTTTTTCGAAAAAATCTTTCAAATGTTTTTTTTTTCTGTAAATGACACTTTTTTGGAAATTTTGTAACGAATTCAACTAGATATGCCATTCCAACATCTGACCACTATTTCCCAGGCTTTTGATTAAAAACCTGAAAAATCGAGATGATTTTCTTCGGATTTGAGCCTTGTCATAAGGGTGAGGGTAATGTTTTTTTCGAAAAAATTTTTCAAATGATTTTTTTTTCTGTAAATGACACTTTGTTGGAAATTTTTTAACGAATTCAACTAGGTATGCCATTCCAACATCTGACCACTATTTCCCAGGGTTTTGATAAAAAACATGAAAAATCGTGGTGATTTTCTTTGTATTTGAGCCTTGTCATATAGGTGGGGGTCATGGTTTTTTTTGGAAAAAATGTTTCAAATGATTTTTTTTCTGTAAATGACACTTTGTTGGAAATTTTGTAACGAATTCAACTAGATATGCCATTCCAACATCTGACCACTATTTCCCAGGGTTTTGATTAAAAACCTGAAAAATCGAGGTGATTTTCTTCGGATTTGAGCCTTGTCATAAGGGTGAGGGTAATGTATTTTTTCGAAAAGATTTTTCAAATGATTTTTTATTCGTAAATGACACGTTGTTGGAAATTTTGTAGCGAATTCAACGAGGTATGCCATTCCAACATTCGACCACTATTGCCCTGGGTTTTGATTAAAAAACCGAAAAATCGAGCTGATATTATCCGGATTTGGGCCTTGTCATAATGGGGTGGGGGACATGTTTTTTTTTCGAAAAAATTGTTTGAAACAATTTTTTCTGTAAGTGACACTTTGTTGGAAATTTTGTAACGAATTCAGCTAGATATGCCATTCCAACATCTGACCACTATTTCCCAGGGTTTTGATTAAAAACTTGAAAAATCGAGGTCATTTTCTTCGGACTTGAGCCTTGTCATAAGGGTGGGTCATGGTTTTTTTTGGAAAAAACTTTTCAAATGATTTTTTTTTTCTGTAAATGACACTTTGGTGGAAATTTTGTAACGAATTCAACTAGGTATGGCATTCCAACATCTGACCACTATTTCCCAGGGTTTTGATTAAAAACCTGAAAAATCTATGCGATTTTCTTCGGATCTGGGCCTTGTCATAATGGTGTGGGAGACATGATTTCTTGTCGAAAAAATTTTTCAAATGATTTTTGTTTTCTGTAAGTGACACTTTGTTGGAAATTTTATAACGAATTCAACTAGGTATGCCATTCCAACATCCGACCACTATTTCCGGGTTTGATTAAAAACAAAAATAGTAAATTATTCCGGTTTAAGGGGGGGGGTTTTTTAAAAAAAAAAAAAAAAAAAAAATTTTTTATAAAAAAAAAAAAATTTAAAAAAAAAAAAAAAAAAAAAAAAAAAAAAAAAAAAACCACTATTTCCCAGGGTTTTGATTAAAAACTTGAAAAATCGAGGTGATTTTCTTTGGATTTTGGCGTTGTCGTAAGGGTGGGGTTCATCATTTTTTTTCGAAAAAATTTTTCAAATGATATTTTTTTGTGGAAATGCCACTTTGTTGGAAATTTGGTAACAAATTCAACGCGGTATGACATTCAAACATTCGACCACAATTTCCCAGGGGTTCGATTAAAAAACCGAAAAATCGAATTTATTTTCTTTTGATTTTGGTTTTGTCATAAGGGTGGGGGTCATGTTTTTTTCGAAAAAATTTTTCAACTTATTTTTTTTTTTGTAAATGACACTTTGTTGAAAATTTTGTAACGAATTCAACTAGGTATGCCATTCCAACATCTGACCACTATTTCCCAGGGTTTTGATTAAAAACCTGAAAAATCGTGGTGATTTTCTTTGGATTTGAGCCTTGTCATAATGGGGTGCGGGTCATGTTTTTTTTATCGAAAAAATTTTTCAAATGATTTTTTTTTCTGTAAATGACACTTTGTTGGAAATTTTGTAGCGAATTCAACGAGGTATGCCATTCCAACATTCGACCACTATTTCCCTGGGTTTTGATTAAAAAACCGAAAAATCGAGCTGATATTATCCGGATTTGGGCCTTGTCATAATGGGGTGGGGGACATGTTTTTTTCAAAAAAATTTTTGAAACAATTTTTTTCTGTAAATGACACTTTGTTGGAAATTTTGTAACGAATTCAACTAGATATGCCATTCCAACATCTGACCACTATTTCCCAGGGTTTTGATTAAAAACTTGAAAAATCGAGGTGATTTTCTTCGGACTTGAGCCTTGTCATAAAGGTGGGGGTCATGGTTTTTTTTGGAAAAAAATTTTCAAATGATTTTTTTTCTGTAAATGACACTTTGTTGGAAATTTTGTAACGAATTCAACTAGGTATGCCATTCCAACATCTGACCACTATTTCCCAGGGTTTTGATTAAAAACATGAAAAATCGAGGTGATTTTCTTTGGATTTGAGCCTTGTCATAAGGGTGGGGGTCATGTTTTTTTCGAAAAAATTTTTCAAATGATTTTTTTTTCTGTAAATGACACTTTGTTGGAAATTTTTTAACGAATTCAACTAGGTATGCCATTCCAACATCTGACCACTATTTCCCAGGGTTTTGATTAAAAACATGAAAAATCGAGGTGATTTTCTTTGGATTTGAGCCTTGTCATAAAGGTGGGGGTCATGGTTTTTTTTGGAAAAAATTTTTCAAATGATTTTTTTTCTGTAAATGACACTTTGTTGGAAATTTTGTAACGAATTCAACTAGGTATGCCATTCCAACATCTGACCACTATTTCCCAGGGTTTTGATTAAAAACCTGAAAAATCGAGGTGATTTTCTTTGGATTTGAGCCTTGTCATAAGGGTGGGGGTCATGTTTTTTTTCGAAAAATTTTTCAAATGATTTTTTTTCTGTAAATGACACTTTGTTGGAAATTTTGTAACAAATGTAACGAGGTATGCCATTCTAACATTCGACCACTATTTCCCAGGGTTTTGATTAAAAAACCGAAAAATCGAGCTGATTTTATCCGGATTTTGGCGTTGTCATAAGGGTGGGGGTCGTCATTTTTTTTTCAAAAATTTTTCAAATGCAATTTTTTTTCTGTAAATGACACTTTGTTGGAAATTTTGTAACGAATTCAACGAGGTATGCCATTCCAACATCTGACCACTATTTCCCAGGGTTTTGATTAAAAACTTGAAAAATCGAGGTGATTTTCTTCGGATTTGAGCCTTGTCATAAGGGTGGGGTCATGGTTTTTTTCCAAAAAATTTTTCAAATGCATTTTTTTTTCTGTAAATGACACTTTGTTGGAAATTTTGTAACGAATTCAACTAGGTATGCCATTCCAACATTCGACCACTATTTCCCAGGGTTTTGATTAAAAACATGAAAAATCTATGGTGATTTTCTTCGGATCTGGGCCTTGTCATAATGGGTGGGGGACATGTTTTTTGTCGAAAAAATTTTTCAAATGATTTTTTTTTCTGTAAATGACACTTTGTTGGAAATTTTGTAACGAATTAAACTAGGTATGCCATTCCAACATCCGACCACTATTTCCCAGGGTCTTGATTAAAAACATGAAAAATCGAGGTGATTTTCTTTGGATTTGAGCCTTGTCATAAGGGTGGGGGTCAAGGTTTTTTGGAGAAAAAATTTTTCAAATGATTTTTGTTTTCTGGAAATGCCACTTTGTTGGAAATTTGGTAACGAATTCAACCAGGTATGCCATTCCAACATCTGACCACTATTTCCCAGGGTTTTGATTAAAAAACCGAAAAATCGAATTGATTTTCTTTTGATTTTGGTTTTGTCATAATGGGGTGGGGGTCATGTTTTTTTCGAAAAAATTTTTCAAATTATTTTTTTTTGTAAATGCCACTTTGTTGGAAATTTGGTAACGAATTCAACCAGGTATGCCATTCCAACATCTGACCACTATTTCCCAGGGTTTTGATTAAAAACCTGAAAAATCGAGGTGATTTTCTTTGGATTTGAGCCTTGTCATAAGGGTGGGGGTCATGTTTTTTTTATCGAAAAAATTTTTCAAATGATTTTTTTTTCTGTAAATGACACTTTGTTGGAAATTTTGTAGCGAATTCAACGAGGTATGCCATTCCAACATTCGACCACTATTTCCCTGGGTTTTGATTAAAAAACCGAAAAATCGAGCTGATATTATCCGGATTTGGGCCTTGTCATAATGGGGTGGGGGACATGTTTTTTTTTCAAAAAAATTGTTGAAACAATTTTTTCTGTAAGTGACACTTTGTTGGAAATTTTGTAACGAATTCAACTAGATATGCCATTCCAACATCTGACCACTATTTCCCAGGGTTTTGATTAAAAACTTGAAAAATCGAGGTGATTTTCTTCGGACTTGAGCCTTGTCATAAGGGTGGGTCATGGTTTTTTTTGGAAAAAAACTTTTCAAATGATTTTTTTTTCTGTAAATGACACTTTGGTGGAAATTTTGTAACGAATTCAACTAGGTATGGCATTCCAACATCTGACCACTATTTCCCAGGGTTTTGATTAAAAACCTGAAAAATCGATGCGATTTTCTTTGGATTTTGGCGTTGTCGTAAGGGTGGGGTTCATCATTTTTTTTCGAAAAAAATTTTTCAAATGATATTTTTTTCTGGAAATGCCACTTTGTTGGAAATTTGGTAACGAATTCAACGAGGTATACCATTCCAACATTCGACCACAATTTCCCAGGGGTTTGATTAAAAAACCGAAAAATCGAGTTGATTTTCTTTGGATTTTGGTTTTGTCATAAGAGTGGAAGTCATGTTTTTTTTCGAAAAAATTTTTCAACTGATTTTTTTTTCTGTAAATGACACTTTGTTGGAAATTTTGTAACGAATTCAACTAGGTATGCCATTCCAACATCTGACCACTATTTCCCAGGGTTTTGATTAAAAACCTGAAAAATCGAGGTGAATTTCTTTGGATTTGAGCCTTGTCATAAGGGTGGCTGTCTTGGTTTTTTTTGGAAAAAATTTTTCAAAAGATTTTTTTTCTGTAAATGACACTTTGTTCGAAATTTTGTAACGAATTCAACTAGGTATGCCATTCCAACATCCGACCACTATTTCCCAGGGTTTTGATTAAAAACCTGAAAAATCGAGGTGATTTTCTTTGGATTTGAGCCTTGTTATAAGGGTGGGGGTCAAGGTTTTTTCGAGAAAAAATTTTTCAAATGATTTTTTTTTTTTTGTAAATGACACTTTGTTGGAAATTTTGTAATGAATTCAACGAGGTATGCCATTCCAACATTCGACCACTATTTCCCTGGGTTTTGATTAAAAACCGAAAAATCGAGCTGATATTATCCGGATCTGGGCCTTGTCATAATGGGGTGGGGGACATGTTTTTTTATCGAAAAAATTGTTGAAACAATTTTTTCTGTAAGTGACACTTTGTTGGAAATTTTATAACGAATTCAACCAGGTATGCCATTCCAACATCCGACCACTATTTCCCAGGGTTTTGATTAAAAACATGAAAAATCGAGGTGATTTTCTTTGGATTTTGGCGTTGTCGTAAGGGTCGGGTTCATAATTTTTTTTCGAAAAAATTTTTCAAATGATATTTTTTTCTGGAAATGCCACTTTGTTGGAAATTTGGCAACAAATTCAACGCGGAATGACATTCAAACATTCGACCACAATTTCCCAGGGGTTCGATTAAAAACCCGAAAAATCGAGTTGATTTTCTTTGGATTTTGGTTTTGTTATAAGGGTGGGGGTCATGTTTTTTTCGAAAAAATGTTTCAACTTATTTTTTTTTTTGTAAATGACACTTTGTTGAAAATTTTGTAACGAATTCAACTAGGTATGCCATTCCAACATCTGACCACTATTTCCCAGGGTTTTGATTAAAAACCTGAAAAATCGTGGTGATTTTCTTCGGATCTGGGCCTTGTCATAATGGTGTGGGAGACATGATTTCTTGTCGAAAAAATTTTTCAAATGATTTTTGTTTTCTGTAAGTGACACTTTGTTGGAAATTTTATAACGAATTCAACTAGGTATGCCATTCCAACATCCGACCACTATTTCCCAGGGTTTTGATTAAAAACTTGAAAAATCGAGGTGATTTTCTTTGGATTTTGGCGTTGTCGTAAGGGTGGGGTTCATCATTTTTTTTCGAAAAAATTTTTCAAATGATATTTTTTTGTGGAAATGCCACTTTGTTGGAAATTTGGTAACGAATTCAACGAGGTATGACATTCAAACATTCGACCACAATTTCCCAGGGGTTCGATTAAAAAACCGAAAAATCGAATTTATTTTCTTTTGATTTTGGTTTTGTCATAAGGGTGGGGGTCATGTTTTTTTTCGAAAAAATTTTTCAACTGATTTTTTTTTTGTAAATGACACTTTGTTGGAAATTTTGTAACGAATTCAACTAGGTATGCCATTCCAACATCTGACCACTATTTCCCAGGGTTTTGATTAAAAACCTGAAAAATCGAGGTGATTTTCTTTGGATTTGAGCCTTGTCATAAGGGTGGGGGTCATGTTTTTTTTCGAAAAAATTTTTCAAATGATTTTTTTTTCTGTAAATGACACTTTGTTGGAAATTTTGTAACGAATTCAACGAGGTATGCCATTCCAACATTCGACCACTATTTCCCTGGGTTTTGATTAAAAAACCGAAAAATCGAGCTGATATTATCCGGATTGGGGCCTTGTCATAATGGGGTGGGGGACATGTTTTTTTTTCAAAAAAATTGTTGAAACAATTTTTTCTGTAAGTGACACTTTGTTGGAAATTTTGTAACGAATTCAACTAGATATGCCATTCCAACATCTGACCACTATTTCCCAGGGTTTTGATTAAAAACTTGAAAAATCGAGGTGATTTTCTTCGGACTTGAGCCTTGTCATAAGGGTGGGTCATGGTTTTTTTTTGAAAAAAATTTTTCAAATGATTTTTTTTCTGTAAATGACACTTTGTTGGAAATTTTGTAACGAATTCAACTAGGTATGCCATTCCAACATCTGACCACTATTTCCCAGGGTTTTGATTAAAAACCTGAAAAATCGAGGTGATTTTCTTTGGATTTTGGCCTTGTCATAAGGGATGGGGTTCATCATTTTTTTTCGAAAAAATTTTTCAAATGATTTTTTTTTCTGTAAATGACACTTTGTTGGAAATTTTGTAACGAATTCAACGAGGTATGCCATTCCAACATTCGACCACTATTTCCCAGGGTTTTGATTAAAAAACCGAAAAATCGAGTTGATTTTCTTTGGATTTTGGTTTTGTCATAAGAGTGGAAGTCATGTTTTTTTTCGAAAAAATTTTTCAACTGATTTTTTTTTCTGTAAATGACACTTTGTTGGAAATTTTGTAACGAATGCAACTAGGTATGCCATTCCAACATCTGACCACTATTTCCCGGGGTTTTGATTAACAACCTGAAAAATCGAGGTGAATTTCTTTGGATTTGAGCCTTGTCATAAGGGTGGGTGTCTTGGTTTTTTTTGGAAAAAATTTTTCAAAAGATATTTTTTCTGTAAATGACACTTTGTTCGAAATTTTGTAACGAATTCAACTAGGTATGCCATTCCAACATCCGACCACTATTTCCCAGGGTTTTGATTAAAAACCTGAAAAATCGAGGTGATTTTCTTTGGATTTGAGCCTTGTTATAAGGGTGGGGGTCAAGGTTTTTTCGAGAAAAAATTTTTCAAATGATTTTTTTTTTGTAAATGACACTTTGTTGGAAATTTTGTAATGAATTCAACGAGGTATGCCATTCCAACATTCGACCACTATTTCCCTGGGTTTTGATTAAAAACCGAAAAATCGAGCTGATATTATCCGGATTTGGGCCTTGTCATAATGGGGTGGGGCACATTTTTTTTATCGAAAAAATTGTTGAAACAATTTTTTTTCTGTAAATGACACTTTGTTGGAAATTTTATAACGAATTCAACTAGGTATGCCATTCCAACATCCGACCACTATTTCCCAGGGTTTTGATTAAAAACCTGAAAAATCGAGGTGATTTTCTTTGGATTTTGGCCTTGTCATAAGGGTGGGGTTCATGTTTTTTTTCGAAAAATTTTTCAAATGATTTTTTTTTCTGGAAATGCCACTTTGTTGGAAATTTTGTAACAAATTCAACGAGGAATGCCATTCAAACATTCGACCACTATTTCCCAGGGTTTTGATTAAAAACCCGAAAAATCGAGTTGATTTTCTTTGGATTTTGGCTTTGTTATAAGGGTGGGGGTCATGTTTTTTTCGAAAAAATTTTTCAAATGATTTTTTTTTTGTAAATGACACTTTGTTGAAAATTTTGTAACGAATTCAACTAGGTATGCCATTCCAACATCTGACCACTATTTCCCAGGGTTTTGATTAAAAACCTGAAAAATCGTGGTGATTTTCTTCGGATCTGGGCCTTGTCATAATGGGGTGGGGGTCATGTTTTTTTATCGAAAAAATTTTTCAAATGATTTTTTTTTTGTAAATGACACTTTGTTGAAAATTTTGTAAGGAATTCAACTAGGTATGCCATTCCAATATCAAACCACTATTTTCCAGGGTTTTGATTAAAAACCTGAAAAATCGTGGTGATTTTCTTTGGATTTGAGCCTTGTCATAAAGGTAGGGGTCATGGTTATTTTTGGAAAAAATTTTTCAAATGATATTTTTTTCTGTAAATGCCACTTTGTTGGAAATTTTGTAACGAATTCAACGAGGTATGCCATTCCAACATTCGACCACTATTTCCCAGGGTTTTGATTAAAAAACCGAAAAATCGAGATGTTTTTCTTCGGATATTGGCTTTGTCATAAGGGTGGGGGTCATGGTTTTTTTTGGAAAAAATTTTTCAAATGATTTTTTTTTTCTGTAAATGACACTTTGTTGGAAATTTTGTAACGAATTCAACTAGATATGCCATTCCAACATCTGACCACTATTTCCCAGGGTTTTGATTAAAAACCTGAAAAATCGAGGTGATTTTCTTCGGATTTGAGCCTTGTCATAAGGGTGAGGGCAATGTTTTTTTCGAAAAAATTTTTCAAATGATTTTTTTTCTGTAAATGACACTTTGTTGGAAATTTTGTAACGAATTCAACGAGGTATGCCATTCCAACATTCGACCACTATTTCCCTGGGTTTTTGATTAAAAAACCGAAAAATCGAGCTGATATTATCCGGATTTGGGCCTTGTCATAATAAGTTGGGGGACATGTTTTTTTTTCGAAAAAATTTGTGAAACAATTTTTTCTGTAAGTGACACTTTGTTGGAAATTTTGTAACGAATTAAACTAGGTATGCCATTCCAACATCTGACCACTATTTCCCAGGGTCTTGATTAAAAACATGAAAAATCGAAGTGATATTATCCGGATTTGGGCCTTGTCATAATAGGGTGGGGGTCATGTTTTTTTTCGAAAAAATTTTTGAAATAATTTTTTTTTCTGTAAATGACACTTTGTTTGAAATTTTGTAACGAATGCAACTAGGTATGCCATTCCAACATCTGACCACTATTTCCCGGGGTTTTGATTAACAACCTGAAAAATCGAGGTGAATTTCTTTGGATTTGAGCCTTGTCATAAGGGTGGGTGTCTTGGTTTTTTTTGGAAAAAATTTTTCAAAAGATATTTTTTCTGTAAATGACACTTTGTTCGAAATTTTGTAACGAATTCAACTAGGTATGCCATTCCAACATTCGACCACTATTTCCCAGGGTTTGGATTAAAAACCTGAAAAATCGAGGTGATTTTCTTCGGAAATGGGCCTTGACATAATGGGGTGGGGGTCATGTTTTTTTTATCGAAAAAATTTTTTAAATGATCTTTTTTTCTGTAAATGACACTTTGTTGGAAATTTTGTAACGAATTCAAAAACGTATGCCATTCCAACATTCGACCACTATTTCCCAGGGTTTTGATTAAAAAACCGAAACATCGAGGGGATTTTCTTTGGATTTGAGCCTTGTCATAAGGGTGGGGGTCAAGGTTTTTTCGAGAAAAAATTTTTCAAATGATTTTTGTTTTCTGTAAATGACACTTTGTTGGAAATTTTGTAACGAATTCAACGAGGTATGCCATTCCAACATTCGACCACTATTTCCCTGGGTTTTGATTAAAAAACCGAAAAATCGAGCTGATATTATCCGGATTTGGGCCTTGTCATAATAGGGTGGGGGACATGTTTTTTTCGAAAAAATTTTTGAAATAATTTTTTCTGTAAGTGACACTTTGTTGAAAATTTTGTACCGAATTAAACTAGGTATGCCATTCCAACATCCGACCACTATTTCCCAGGGTCTTGATTAAAAACATGAAAAATCGAAGTGATATTATCCGGATTTGGGCCTTGTCATAATAGGGTGGGGGACATGTTTTTTTCGAAAAAATTTTTGAAATAATTTTTTCTGTAAGTGACACTTTGTTGAAAATTTTGTACCGAATTAAACTAGGTATGCCATTCCAACATCTGACCACTATTTCCCAGGGTTTTGATTAAAAACATGAAAAATGAGGTGATTTTCTTTGGATCACTATCGATGTGTATTTATTCGGATTTGTCATAAGGGTGTAAGTGACACTTTGTTGGAAATTTTGTAAGGAATTCAACTAGATATGCCATTCCAACATCTGACCACTATTTCCCAGGGTTTTGATTAAAAACATGAAAAATGAGGTGATTTTCTTTGGATCACTATCGATGTGTATTTATTCGGATTTGTCATAAGTGTGGGGGTCATAAATTTTTTTCGAAACAATTTTTCAAATGATATTTTTTCTGGAAATGCCATTTTGGATTTTTGAGCCTTGTCATAAAGGTGGTGGTCATGTTTTTTTTTTGAAAAAATTTTTTCAAATGATTTTTTTTCTGTAAATGACACTTTGTTGGAAATTTTGCAACGAATTCAACTAGATATGCCTTTCCAACATCCGACCACTATTTCCCAGGGTTTTGATTAAAAACCTGAAAAATCGTGGAGATTTTCTTGGGATTTGAGCCTTGTCATAAAGGTGGGGGTCATGGTTTTTTTTCGAAAAAATTTTTCAAAAGATATTTTTTCTGTAAATGACACTTTGTTCAAAATTTTGTAACGAATTCAACTAGGTATGCCATTCCAACATTCGACCACTATTTCCCAGGGTTTTGATTAAAAACCTGAAAAATCGAGGTGATTTTCTTCGGATTTGAGCCTTGTCATAAGGGTGGGGGTCAAGGTTTTTTCGAGAAAAAATTTTTCAAATGATTTTTTTTTTTTTGTAAATGACACTTTGTTGGAAATTTTGTAATAAATTCAACGAGGTATGCCATTCCAACATTCGACCACTATTTCCCTGGGTTTTGATTAAAAACCGAAAAATCGAGCTGATATTATCCGGATCTTAGCCTAGTCATAATGGGGTGGGGGACATGTTTTTTTATCGAAAAAATTGTTGAAACAATTTTTTCTGTAAGTGACACTTTGTTGGAAATTTTATAACGAATTCAACCAGGTATGCCATTCCAACATCCGACCACTATTTCCCAGGGTTTTGATTAAAAACATGAAAAATCGAGGTGATTTTCTTTGGATTTTGGCGTTGTCGTAAGGGTCGGATTCATAATTTTTTTTCGAAAAAATTTTTCAAATGATATTTTTTTCTGGAAATGCCACTTTGTTGGAAATTTGGTAACAAATTCAACGCGGTATGACATTCAAACATTCGACCACAATTTCCCAGGGGTTCGATTAAAAAACCGAAAAATCGAGTTGATTTTCTTTGGATTTTGGTTTTGTCATTAGGGTGGGGTCATTTTTTTTCGAAAAAATGTTTCAACTTATTTTTTTTTTGTAAATGACACTTTGTTGAAAATTTTGTAACGAATTCAACTAGGTATGCCATTCCAACATCTGACCACTATTTCCCAGGGTTTTGATTAAAAACCTGAAAAATCGTGGTGATTTTCTTCGGATCTGGGCCTTGTCATAATGGGGTGGGGGTCATGTTTTTTTTATCGAAAAAATTTTTCAAATGATTTTTTTTTTTTGTAAATGACACTTTGTTGAAAATTTTGTAAGGAATTCAACTAGGTATGCCATTCCAATATCTAACCACTATTTTCCAGGGTTTTGATGAAAAACCTGAAAAATCGTGGTGATTTTCTTTGGATTTGAGCCTTGTCATAAAGGTAGGGGTCATGGTTATTTTTGGAAAAAATTTTTCAAATGATATTTTTTTTCTGGAAATGCCATTTTGTTGAAAATTTGGTAACGAATTCAACGAGGTATGCCATTCCAACATTCGACCACTATTTCCCAGGGTTTTGATTAAAAAACCGAAAAATCGAGATGTTTTTCTTCGGATATTGGCTTTGTCATAAGGGTGGGGGTCATGTTTTTTTTCGAAAAAATTTTTCAAATGTATTTTTTTTCTGTAAATGACACTTTGTTGGAAATTTTGTAACGAATTCAACTAGATATGCCATTCCAACATCTGACCCTTCCTTTTTTAAAAACATGAAAAATGAGGTGATTTTCTTTGGATCACTATCGATGGGGTATTTATTCGGAATTTGTCATAAGGGAGTAAGTGACACTTTGTTGGAAATTTTGTAAGGAATTCAACTAGATATGCCATTCCAACATCTGACCACTATTTCCCAGGGTTTTGATTAAAAACATGAAAAATGAGGTGATTTTCTTTGGATCACTATCGATGTGTATTTATTCGGATTTGTCATAAGGGTGGGGGTCATAAATTTTTTTCGAAACAATTTTTCAAATGATATTTTTTTCTGGAAATGCCATTTTGGATTTGAGCCTTGTCATAAAGGTGGTGGTCATGGTTTTTTTTGAAAAAAATTTTTCAAATGATTTTTTTTCTGTAAATGACACTTTGTTGGAAATTTTGCAACGAATTCAACTAGATATGCCTTTCCAACATCCGACCACTATTTCCCAGGGTTTTGATTAAAAACCTGAAAAATCGAGGTGATTTTCTTTGGATTTACGCCTTGTCATAAGGGTGGGGGTCAAGGTTTTTTCGAGAAAAAATTTTTCAAATGATTTTTGTTTTCTGTAAATGACACTTTGTTGGAAATTTTGTAACGAATTCAACGAGGTATGCCATTCCAACATTCGACCACTATTTCCCTGGGTTTTGATTAAAAACCGAAAAATCGAGCTGATATTATCCGGATCTTAGCCTAGTCATAATGGGGTGGGGGACATGTTTTTTTATCGAAAAAATTGTTGAAACAATTTTTTCTGTAAGTGACACTTTGTTGAAAATTTTATAACGAATTCAACCAGGTATGCCATTCCAACATCCGACCACTATTTCCCAGGGTTTTGATTAAAAACATGAAAAATCGAGGTGATTTTCTTTGGATTTTGGCGTTGTCGTAAGGGTCGAATTCATAATTTTTTTTCGAAAAAATTTTTCAAATGATATTTTTTCTGGAAATGCCACTTTGTTGGAAATTTGGTAACAAATTCAACGCGGTATGACATTCAAACATTCGACCACAATTTCCCAGGGGTTCGATTAAAAAACCGAAAAATCGAGTTGATTTTCTTTGGATTTTGGTTTTGTCATTAGGGTGGGGGTCATGTTTTTTTTCGAAAAAATGTTTCAACTTATTTTTTTTTGTAAATGACACTTTGTTGAAAATTTTGTAACGAATTCAACTAGGTATGCCATTCCAACATCTGACCACTATTTCCCAGGGTTTTGATTAAAAACCTGAAAAATCGTGGTGATTTTCTTCGGATCTGGGCCTTGTCATAATGGGGTGGGGGTCATGTTTTTTTTATCGAAAAAATTTTTCAAATGATTTTTTTTTTGTAAATGACACTTTGTTGAAAATTTTGTAAGGAATTCAACTAGGTATGCCATTCCAATATCTAACCACTATTTTCCAGGGTTTTGATGAAAAACCTGAAAAATCGTGGTGATTTTCTTTGGATTTGAGCCTTGTCATAAAGGTAGGGGTCATGGTTATTTTTGGAAAAAATTTTTCAAATGATATTTTTTTCTGGAAATGCCATTTTGTTGAAAATTTGGTAACGAATTCAACGAGGTATGCCATTCCAACATTCGACCACTATTTCCCAGGGTTTTGATTAAAAAACCGAAAAATCGAGATGTTTTTCTTCGGATATTGGCTTTGTCATAAGGGTGGGGGTCATGTTTTTTTTCGAAAAAATTTTTCAAATGTTTTTTTTTTCTGTAAATGACACTTTGTTGGAAATTTTGTAACGAATTCAACTAGATATGCCATTCCAACATCTGACCAAAACATGAAAAATGAGGTGATTTTCTTTGGATCACTATCGATGTGTATTTATTCGGATTTGTCATAAGGGTGTAAGTGACACTTTGTTGGAAATTTTGTAAGGAATTCAACTAGATATGCCATTCCAACATCTGACCACTATTTCCCAGGGTTTTGATTAAAAACATGAAAAATGAGGTGATTTTCTTTGGATCACTATCGATGTGTATTTATTCGGATTTGTCATAAGGGTGGGGGTCATAAATTTTTTTCGAAACAATTTTTCAAATGATATTTTTTTCTGGAAATGCCATTTTGGATTTGAGCCTTGTCATAAAGGTGGTGGTCATGGTTTTTTTTGAAAAAAATTTTTCAAATGATTTTTTTTTCTGTAAATGACACTTTGTTGGAAATTTTGCAACGAATTCAACTAGATATGCCTTTCCAACATCCGACCACTATTTCCCAGGGTTTTGATTAAAAACCTGAAAAATCGAGGTGATTTTCTTTGGATTTGAGCCTTGTCATAAGGGTGGGGGTCAAGGTTTTTTTCGAGAAAAAATTTTTCAAATGATTTTTGTTTTCTGTAAATGACACTTTGTTGGAAATTTTGTAACGAATTCAACGAGGTATGCCATTCCAACATTCGACCACTATTACCCTGGGTTTTGATTAAAAAACCGAAAAATCGAGCTGATATTATCCGGATCTGGGCCTTGTCATAATGGGGTGGGGGACATGTTTTTTTATCGAAAAAATTGTTGAAACAATTTTTCCTGTAAGTGACACTTTGTTGGAAATTTTGTAAGGAATTCAACTAGATATGCCATTCCAACATCTGACCACTATTTCCCAGGGTTTTGATTAAAAACATGAAAAATCGAGGTGATTTTCTTTGGATCACTATCGATGTGTATTTATTCGGATTTGTCATAAGGGTAGGGGTCATAAATTTTTATCGAAAAATTTTTTCAAATGATTTTTTTTTCTGGAAATGCCATTTTGGATTTGAGCCTTGTCATAAAGGTGGGGGTCATGGTTTTTTTTGGAAAAAATTTTTCAAATGATTTTTTTTTCTGTAAATGACACTTTGTTGGAAATTTTGTAACGAATTCAACTAGATATGCCATTCCAACATCCGACCACTATTTCCCAGGGTTTTGATTAAAAACCTGAAAAATCGAGGTGATTTTCTTTGGATTTGAGCCTTGTTATAAGGGTGGGGGTCAAGGTTTTTTCGAGAAAAAATTTTTCAAATGATTTTTGTTTTCTGTAAATGACACTTTGTTGGAAATTTTGTAATTAATTCAACGAGGTATGCCATTCCAACATTCGACCACTATTTCCCTGGGTTTTGATTAAAAACCGAAAAATCGAGCTGATATTATCCGGATCTGGGCCTAGTCATAATGGGGTGGGGGACATGTTTTTTTATCGAAAAAATTGTTGAAACAATTTTTTCTGTAAGTGACACTTTGTTGGAAATTTTATAACGAATTCAACCAGGTATGCCATTCCAACATCCGACCACTATTTCCCAGGGTTTTGATTAAAAACATGAAAAATCGAGGTGATTTTCTTTGGATTTTGGCGTTGTCATAAGGGTCGAATTCATAATTTTTTTTCGAAAAAATTTTTCAAATGATATTTTTTTCTGGAAATGCCACTTTGTTGGAAATTTGGTAACGAATTCAACGCGGTATGACATTCAAACATTCGACCACAATTTCCCAGGGGTTCGATTAAAAAACCGAAAAATCGAGTTGATTTTCTTTGGATTTTGGTTTTGTCATAAGGGTGGGGGTCATGTTTTTTTTCGAAAAAATGTTTCAACTTATTTTTTTTTTGTAAATGACACTTTGTTGAAAATTTTGTAACGAATTCAACTAGGTATGCCATTCCAACATCTGACCACTATTTCCCAGGGTTTTGATTAAAAACCTGAAAAATCGTGGTGATTTTCTTCGGATCTGGGCCTTGTCATAATGGGGTGGGGGTCATGTTTTTTTTATCGAAAAAATTTTTCAAATGATTTTTTTTTTTGTAAATGACACTTTGTTGAAAATTTTGTAAGGAATTCAACTAGGTATGCCATTCCAATATCTAACCACTATTTCCCATGGTTTTGATTAAAAACATGAAAAATCGTGGTGATTTTCTTTGGATTTGAGCCTTGTCATAAAGGTAGGGGTCATGGTTTTTTTTGGAAAAAATTTTTCAAATGATTTTTTTTTCTGGAAATGCCATTTTGTTGAAAATTTGGTAACGAATTCAACGAGGTATGCCATTCCAACATTCGACCACTATTTCCCAGGGTTTTGATTAAAAAACCGAAAAATCGAGATGTTTTTCTTCGGATATTGGCTTTGTCATAAGGGTGGGGGTCATGTTTTTTTTCGAAAAAATTTTTCAAATGATTTTTTTTTCTGTAAATGACACTTTGTTGGAAATTTTGTAACGAATTCAACTAGATATGCCATTCCAACATCCGACCACTATTTCCCAGGGTTTTGATTAAAAACCTGAAAAATCGAGGTGATTTTCTTTGGATTTGAGCCTTGTCATAAGGGTGGGGGTCAAGGTTTTTTCGAGAAAAAATTTTTCAAATGATTTTTGTTTTCTGTAAATGACACTTTGTTGGAAATTTTGTAACGAATTCAACGAGGTATGCCATTCCAACATTCGACCACTATTACCCTGGGTTTTGATTAAAAAACCGAAAAATCGAGCTGATATTATCCGGATCTGGGCCTTGTCATAATGGGGTGGGGGACATGTTTTTTTTTCGAAAAAATTTTTAAAACAATTTTTTCTGTAAGTGACACTTTGTTGGAAATTTTGTAACGAATTCAACTAGGTATGCCATTCCAACATCTGACCACTATTTCCCAGGGTTTTGATTAAAAACATGAAAAATCGAGGTGATTTTCCGGTTTGGGTGTCACTATACGGTGGGTATTTTTTTCGAAAATTTGTCAAATGGTTTTTTTTCATGCATTGTTGGAATTTTTTATCGAATTAAATTTGCCATTTCAAAATTGAAATTTGGTTTTGATTAAAAACTGAAAAATGCCATTTTTTTGGATTTGAGCCTTGTCATAAAGGGTGGGGGTCATGGTTTTTTTTGGAAAAAATTTTTCAAATGATTTTTTTTTCTGTAAATGACACTTTGTTGGAAATTTTGTAACGAATTCAACTAGATATGCCATTCCAACATCCGACCACTATTTCCCAGGGTTTTGATTAAAAACCTGAAAAATCGAGGTGATTTTCTTTGGATTTGAGCCTTGTCATAAGGGTGGGGGTCAAGTTTTTTTTCGAGAAAAAATTTTTCAAATGATTTTTTTTTCTGTAAATGACACTTTGTTGGAAATTTTGTAATTAATTCAACGAGGTATGCCATTCCAACATTCGACCACTATTTCCCAGGGTTTTGATTAAAAAACCGAAAAATCGAGTGATTTTTTCGGATTTGGGCCTTGTCATAAGGGTGGGGTTCATGGTTTTTTTTTCGAAAAAATTTTTTAAATGATTTTTTTTTCTGTAAATGACACTTTGTTGGAAATTTTGTAACGAATTCAACTAGATATGCCATTCCAACATCTGACCACTATTTCCCAGGGTTTTGATTAAAAACCTGAAAAATCGAGGTGATTTTCTTTGGATTTGAGCCTTGTCATAAGGGTGGGGTCTTGGTTTTTTTTGGAAAAAATTTTTCAAATGATTTTTTTTTCTGTAAATGACACTTTGTTGGAAATTTTGTAACGAATTCAACTAGGTATGCCATTCCAACATCTGACCACTATTTCCCAGGGTTTTGATTAAAAACCTGAAAAATCGAGGTGATTTTCTTCGGATTTGGGCCTTGTCATAATGGGGTGGGAGACATGTTTTTTTTTCGGAAAAATTTTTCAAATGATTTTTCTTTCTGTAAATGACACTTTGTTGGAAATTTTGTAACGAATTCAACTAGGTATGCCATTCCAACATTCGACCACTATTTCCCAGGGTTTTGATTAAAAAACCGAAAAATCGAGCTGATATTATCCGGATTTGGGCCTTGTCATAATGGGGTGGGGGACATGTTTTTTTTTCGAAAAAATTTTTGAAACAATTTTTTCTGTAAGTGACACTTTGTTGGAAATTTTGTAACGAATTCAACTAGATATGCCATTCCAACATCTGACCACTATTTCCCAGGGTTTTGATTAAAAACATGAAAAATCGAGGTGATTTTCTTTGGATCACTATCGATGTGTATTTATTCGGATTTGTCATAAGGGTAGGGGTCATAAATTTTTATCGAAAAATTTTTAAATTCAAATGATTTTTTTCTGCAAATGCCATTTTGGATTAAAGCCTTGTCAAAAAGGTGGGGTCATTTTTTTTTTGGAAAAAATTTTTCAAATGATTTTTTTTTCTGTAAATGACACTTTGTTGGAAATTTTGTAACGAATTCAACTAGATATGCCATTCCAACATCCGACCACTATTTCCCAGGGTTTTGATTAAAAACCTGAAAAATCGAGGTGATTTTCTTTGGATTTGAGCCTTGTTATAAGGGTGGGGGTCAAGGTTTTTTTTGAGAAAAAATTTTTCAAATGATTTTTGTTTTCTGTAAATGACACTTTGTTGGAAATTTTGTAACGAATTCAACGAGGTATGCCATTCCAACATTCGACCACTATTTCCCTGGGTTTTGATTAAAAAACCGAAAAATCGAGTGTTTCTGATTTGAGCCTTGTCATAAGGGTGGGGGTCATGTTTTTTTTCGAAAAAAATTTTTTAAATGATTTTTTTTTTCTGTAAATGACACTTTGTTGGAAATTTTGTAACGAATTCAACTAGATATGCCATTCCAACATCTGACCACTATTTCCCAGGGTTTTGATTAAAAACCTGAAAAATCGAGGTGATTTTCTTCGGACTTGAGCCTTGTCATAAGGGTGGGGTCTTGGTTTTTTTTGGAAAAAATTTTTCAAATGATTTTTTTTTCTGTAAATGACACTTTGGTGGAAATTTTGTAACGAATTCAACTAGATATGCCATTCCAACATCTGACCACTATTTCCCAGGGTTTTGATTAAAAACCTGAAAAATCGATGTGATTTTCTTCGGATCTGGGCCTTGTCATAATGGGGTGGGAGACATGATTTCTTGTCGAAAAAATTTTTCAAATGATTTTCGTTTTCTGTAAATGACACTTTGTTGGAAATTTTTTAACGAATTCAACGAGGTATGCCATTCCAACATTCGACCACTATTTCCCTGGGTTTTGATTAAAAAACCGAAAAATCGAGGTGCTGTTATTATCCGGATTTGGGCCTTGTCATAATAGGGTGGGGGACATGGTTTTTTTCGGAAAAAATTTTTCAAATGATTTTTTTCTGTAAATGACACTTTGTTGGAAATTTTGTAACGAATTAAACTAGGTATGCCATTCCAACATCCGACCACTATTTCCCAGGGTTTTGATTAAAAACATGAAAAATCGAGGTGATATTATCCGGATTTGGGTCTTGTCATAATACGGTGGGGGACATGTTTTTTTCGAAAAAAATTTTTCAAATGATTTTTTTTTCGTAAATGACTCTTTGTTGGAAATTTTGTAACGAATTCAACTAGGTATGCCATTCCAACATCTGACCACTATTTCCCAGGGTCTTGATTAAAACATGAAAAATCGAGGTGATTTTCTTTGGATTTGAGCCTTGTCATAAGGGTGGGAGTCAAGGTTTTTTCGAAAAAATGTTTCAAATGATTTTTTTTTCTGTAAATGACACTTTGTTGGAAATTTTGTAACGAATTCAACTAGGTATGCCATTCCAACATTCGACCACTATTTCCCAGGGTTTTGATTAAAAACCTGAAAAATCGAGGTGATTTTCTTCGGACTTGGGCCTTGTCATAAGGGGTGGGGGTCATGTTTTTTTTATCGAAAAAATTTTTTAAATGATTTTTTTTCTGTAAATGACACTTTGTTGGAAATTTTGTAACGAATTCAAAAAGGTATGCCATTCCAACATCTGACCACTATTTCCCAGGGTCTTGATTAAAACATGAAAAATCGAGGTGATTTTCTTTGGATTTGAGCCTTGTCATAAGGGTGGGGGTCAAGGTTTTTTCGAGAAAAAATGTTTCAAATGATTTTTGTTTTCTGTAAATGACACTTTGTTGGAAATTTTGTAACGAATTCAACGAGGTATGCCATTCCAACATTCGACCACTATTTCCCTGGGTTTTGATTAAAAAACCGAAAAATCGAGCTGATATTATCCGGATTTGGGCCTTGTCATAATAGGGTGGGGGACATGTTTTTTTTCGAAAAAATTTTTGAAATAATTTTTTCTGTAAGTGACACTTTGTTGAAAATTTTGTACCGAATTAAACTAGGTATGCCATTCCAACATCCGACCACTATTTCCCAGGGTCTTGATTAAAAACATGAAAAATCGAAGTGATATTATCCGGATTTGGGCCTTGTCATAATAGGGTGGGGGTCATGTTTTTTTCGAAAAAATTTTTGAAATAATTTTTTTTCTGTAAGTGACACTTTGTTGGAAATTTTGTAACGAATTAAACTAGGTATGCCATTCCAACATCCGACCACTATTTCCCAGGGTTTTGATTAAAAACATGAAAAATCGAGGTGATTTTCTTTGGATCACTATCGATGTGTATTTATTCGGATTTGTCATAAGGGTGTAAGTGACACTTTGTTGGAAATTTTGTAAGGAATTCAACTAGATATGCCATTCCAACATCTGACCACTATTTCCCAGGGTTTTGATTAAAAACATGAAAAATGAGGTGATTTTCTTTGGATCACTATCGATGTGTATTTATTCGGATTTGTCATAAGGGTGGGGGTCATAAATTTTTTCGAAACAATTTTTCAAATGATATTTTTTTCTGGAAATGCCATTTTGGATTTGAGCCTTGTCATAAAGGTGGTGGTCATGGTTTTTTTTGAAAAAAATTTTTCAAATGATTTTTTTTTCTGTAAATGACACTTTGTTGGAAATTTTGCAACGAATTCAACTAGATATGCCTTTCCAACATCCGACCACTATTTCCCAGGGTTTTGATTAAAAACCTGAAAAATCGAGGTGATTTTCTTTGGATTTGAGCCTTGTCATAAGGGTGGGGGTCAAGGTTTTTTCGAGAAAAAATTTTTCAAATGATTTTTGTTTTCTGTAAATGACACTTTGTTGGAAATTTTGTAACGAATTCAACGAGGTATGCCATTCCAACATTCGACCACTATTTCCCTGGGTTTTGATTAAAAAACCGAAAAATCGAGCTGTCATAAGGGTGGGGTTCATGTTTTTTTTTCGAAAAAATTTTTTAAAATTTT
Organism: Drosophila rhopaloa; assembly: GCF_018152115.1. Classification (NCBI taxonomy): domain Eukaryota; kingdom Metazoa; phylum Arthropoda; class Insecta; order Diptera; family Drosophilidae; genus Drosophila; species Drosophila rhopaloa. The sequence goes on from NW_025335031.1 coordinate 993,610, forward strand.
TTTTTTTTCTGTAAATGACACTTTGTTGGAAATTTTGTAACGAATTCAACTAGATATGCCATTCCAACATCTGACCACTATTTCCCAGGCTTTTGATTAAAAACCTGAAAAATCGAGATGATTTTCTTCGGATTTGAGCCTTGTCATAAGGGTAAGGGTAATGTTTTTTTCGAAAAAATTTTTAAAATGATTTTTTTTTCTGTAAATGACACTTTGTTGGAAATTTTTTAACGAATTCAACTAAAAAAACATGAAAAATCGTGGAGATTTTCTTGGGATTTGAGCCTTGTCATAAAGGTGGGGGTCATGGTTTTTTTTCGAAAAAATTTTTCAAAAGATATTTTTTCTGTAAATGACACTTTGTTGGAAATTTTATAACGAATTCAACTAGGTATGCCATTCCAACATCCGACCACTATTTCCCAGGGTTTTGATTAAAAACATGAAAAATCGAGGTGATTTTCTTTGGATTTTGGCCTTGTCATAAGGGTGGGGGTCATGATTTTTTTCGAAAAAATTTTTCAAATGATTTTTTTTTTTGTAAATGACACTTTGTTGGAAATTTTGTAACAAATTCAACGAGGTATGCCATTCAAACATTCGACCACTATTTCCCAGGGTTTTGATTAAAAACCGAAAAATCGAGTTGATTTTCTTTGGATTTTGGCCTTGTCATAATAGGGTGGGGGTCATGTTTTTTTTCGAAAAAATTTTTCAAATGATTTTTTTTTTGTAAATGACACTTTGTTGGAAATTTTGTAACGAATTCAACTAGGTATGCCATTCCAACATCTGACCACTATTTCCCAGGGTTTTGATTAAAAACCTGAAAAATCGAGGTGATTTTCTTTGGATTTGGGCCTTGTCATAAGGGTGGGGGTCATGTTTTTTTTTTCGAAAAAATTTTTCAAATGATTTTTTTTTTTGTAAATGACACTTTGTTGAAAATTTTGTAACGAATTCAACTAGGTATGCCATTCCAACATCTGACCACTATTTCCCAGGGTTTTGATTAAAAACCTGAAAAATCGTGGTGATTTTCTTTGGATTTGAGCCTTGTCATAAAGGTGGGGGTCATGGTTTTTTTTGGAAAAAATTTTTCAAATGATTTTTTTTTCTGTAAATGACACTTTGTTGAAAATTTTGTAACGAATTCAACTAGGTATGCCATTCCAACATTCGACCACTATTTCCCAGGGTTTTGATTAAAAACCTGAAAAATCGAGGTGATTTTCTTCGGATTTGAGCTTTGTCATAAGGGTGGGGGTCATGGTTTTTTTTCGAAAAAATTTTTCAAATGTATTTTTTTTCTGTAAATGACACTTTGTTGGAAATTTTGTAACGAATTCAACTAGATATGCCATTCCAACATCTGACCACTATTTCCCAGGGTTTTGATTAAAAACCTGAAAAATCGAGGTGATTTTCTTTGGATTTGAGCCTTGTCATAAGGGTGGGGGTCATGTTTTTTTTCGAAAAAATTTTTCAAATGGTTTTTTTCTGTAAATGACACTTTGTTGGAAATTTTGTAACGAATTCAACTAGATATGCCTTTCCAACATCCGACCACTATTTCCCAGGGTTTTGATTAAAAACCTGAAAAATCGAGGTGATTTTCTTTGGATTTGAGCCTTGTCATAAGGGTGGGGGTCAAGGTTTTTTCGAGAAAAAATTTTTCAAATGATTTTTGTTTTCTGTAAATGACACTTTGTTGGAAATTTTGTAACGAATTCAACGAGGTATGCCATTCCAACATTCGACCACTATTACCCTGGGTTTTGATTAAAAAACCGAAAAATCGAGCTGATATTATCCGGATCTGGGCCTTGTCATAATGGGGTGGGGGACATGTTTTTTTATCGAAAAAATTGTTGAAACAATTTTTCCTGTAAGTGACACTTTGTTGGAAATTTTGTAAGGAATTCAACTAGATATGCCATTCCAACATCTGACCACTATTTCCCAGGGTTTTGATTAAAAACATGAAAAATCGAGGTGATTTTCTTTGGATCACTATCGATGTGTATTTATTCGGATTTGTCATAAGGGTAGGGGTCATAAATTTTTATCCAAAAAATTTTTCAAATGATTTTTTTCTGGAAATGCCATTTTGTATTTGAGCCTTGTCATAAAGGTGGGGGTCATGGTTTTTTTTGGAAAAAATTTTTCAAATGATTTTTTTTTCTGTAAATGACACTTTGTTGGAAATTTTGTAACGAATTCAACTAGATATGCCATTCCAACATCCGACCACTATTTCCCAGGGTTTTGATTAAAAACCTGAAAAATCGAGGTGATTTTCTTTGGATTTGAGCCTTGTTATAAGGGTGGGGGTCAAGGTTTTTTCGAGAAAAAATTTTTCAAATGATTTTTGTTTTCTGTAAATGACACTTTGTTGGAAATTTTGTAATTAATTCAACGAGGTATGCCATTCCAACATTCGACCACTATTTCCCTGGGTTTTGATTAAAAAACCGAAAAAACGAGCTGTCATAAGGGTGGGGTTCATGTTTTTTTTTCGAAAAAATTTTTTAAATGTTTTTTTTTTTCTGTAAATGACACTTTGTTGGAAATTTTGTAACGAATTCAACTAGATATGCCATTCCAACATCTGACCACTATTTCCCAGGCTTTTGATTAAAAACCTGAAAAATCGAGATGATTTTCTTCGGATTTGAGCTTTGTCATAAGGGTAAGGGTAATGTTTTTTTCGAAAAAATTTTTCAAATGATTTTTTATTCGTAAATGACACGTTGTTGGAAATTTTGTAACGAATTCAACTAGGTATGCCATTCCAACATTCGACCACTATTTCCCAGGGTTTTGATTAAAAACCTGAAAAATCGAGATGATTTTCTTCGGATTTGAGCCTTGTCATAAGGGTGAGGGTCATGTTTTTTTTCGAAAAAATTTTTCAAATGATTTTTTTTTCTGTAAATGACACTTTGTTGGAAATTTTGTAACGAATTCAACTAGGTATGCCATTCCAACATCTGACCACTATTTCCCAGGGTTTTGATTAAAAACCTGAAAAATCGAGGTGATTTTCTTCGGATTTGAGCCTTGTCATAAGGGTGAGGGTAATGTTTTTTTCGAAAAAATTTTTCAAATGATTTTTTTTTCTGTAAATGACACTTTGTTGGAAATTTTGTAACGAATTCAACTAGGTATGCCATTCCAACATCTGACCACTATTTCCCAGGGTTTTGATTAAAAACCTGAAAAATCGAGGTGATATTATCGGATTTGGGCCTTGTCATAATGGGGTGAGGGACTTTTTTTTCGAAAAAATTTTTCAAATGATTTTTTTTCTGTAAATGACACTTTGTTGGAAATTTTGTAACGAATTCAACTAGATATGCCATTCCAACATCTGACCACTATTTCCCAGGGTTTTGATTAAAAACCTGAAAAATCGAGGTGATTTTCTTCGGATTTGAGCCTTGTCATAAGGGTGAGGGTCATGTTTTTTTTCGAAAAAATTTTTCAAATGATTTTTTTTTCTGTAAATGACACTTTGTTGGAAATTTTGTAACGAATTCAACTAGGTATGCCATTCCAACATCTGACCACTATTTCCCAGGGTTTTGATTAAAAACATGAAAAATCGAGGTGATTTTATCCGGATTTGGGCCTTGTCATAATAGGGTGGGGTCATGTTTTTTTTTGGAAAAAAATTTTTCAATGATTTTTTTTCTGTAAATGACACTTTGTTGGAAATTTTGTAACGAATTCAACTAGGTATGCCATTCCAACATTCGACCACTATTTCCCAGGGTTTTGATTAAAAACCTGAAAAATCGAGGTGATTTTCTTCGGATTTTGGCTTTGTCATAAGGGTGGGGGTCATGGTTTTTTTTCGAAAAAATTTTTCAAATGATTTTTTTTTCTGTAAATGACACTTTGTTGGAAATTTTGTAACGAATTCAAAAAGGTATGCCATTCCAACATTCGACCACTATTTCCCAGGGTTTTGATTAAAAACCTGAAAAATCGAGGTGATTTTCTTTGGATTTGAGCCTTGTCATAAGGGGTGGGGGTCATGTTTTTTTTCGGAAAAAATTTTTCAAATGATTTTTTTTTAAATTTTTGTTTTCTGGAAATTTTGTAACGAATTCAACGAGGTATGCCATTCCAACATCTGACCACTATTTCCCAGGGTTTTGATTAAAAACATGAAAAATCGAGGTGATTTTTTTGGTACTTGGGTGTTTTATTCGGATTTGTCATAAGGGTGGGGTCAAATTTTTTCAACATTTTTCAAATGATATTTTTTTTTCTGAAATGCCATTTTGGATTTGAGCCTTGTCATAAGGGTGGGGGTCAAGGTTTTTTTTGAGAAAAAATTTTCAAATGATTTTTGTTTTCTGTAAATGACACTTTGTTGGAAATTTTGTAACGAATTCAACGAGGTATGCCATTCCAACATTCGACCACTATTTCCCTGGGTTTTGATTAAAAAACCGAAAAATCGAGCTGATATTATCCGGATCTGGGCCTTGTCATAATGGGGTGGGGGACATGTTTTTTTATCGAAAAAATTGTTGAAACAATTTTTTCTGTAAGTGACACTTTGTTGGAAATTTTGTAAGGAATTCAACTAGATATGCCATTCCAACATCTGACCACTATTTCCCAGGGTTTTGATTAAAAACATGAAAAATGAGGTGATTTTCTTTGGATCACTATCGATGTGTATTTATTCGGATTTGTCATAAGGGTGGGGGTCATAAATTTTTTTCGAAACAATTTTTCAAATGATATTTTTTTCTGGAAATGCCATTTTGGATTTGAGCCTTGTCATAAAGGTGGGGGTCATGGTTTTTTTTGGAAAAAATTTTTCAAATGATTTTTTTTTCTGTAAATGACACTTTGTTGGAAATTTTGCAACGAATTCAACTAGATATGCCATTCCAACATCCGACCACTATTTCCCAGGGTTTTGATTAAAAACCTGAAAAATCGAGGTGATTTTCTTTGGATTTGAGCCTTGTCATAAGGGTGGGGGTCAAGGTTTTTTCGAGAAAAAATTTTTCAAATGATTTTTCTTTTCTGTAAATGACACTTTGTTGGAAATTTTGTAACGAATTCAACGAGGTATGCCATTCCAACATTCGACCACTATTTCCCTGGGTTTTGATTAAAAAACCGAAAAATCGAGCTGATATTATCCGGATATGGGCCTTGACATAATGGGGTGGGGGACATGTTTTTTTATTGAAAAAATTGTTGAAACAGTTTTTTCTGTTAGTGAAACTTTGTTGAAAATTTTGTAACGAATTCAACTAGGTATGCCATTCCAACATCCGACCAATATTTCCCAGGGTTTTGATTAAAAACATGAAAAATCGAGGTGATTTTCTTTGGATCACTATCGATGTGTATTTATTCGGATTTGTCATAAGGGTAGGGGTCATAAATTTTTATCGAAAAAATTTTTCAAATGATATTTTTTTCTGGAAATGCCATTTTGGATTTGAGCCTTGTCATAAAGGTGGGGGTCATGGTTTTTTTTGGAAAAAATTTTCAAATGATTTTTTTTTCTGTAAATGACACTTTGTTGGAAATTTTGCAACGAATTCAACTAGATATGCCATTCCAACATCCGACCACTATTTCCCAGGATTTTGATTAAAAACCTGAAAAATCGAGGTGATTTTCTTTGGATTTGAGCCTTGTTATAAGGGTGGGGGTCAAGGTTTTTTCGAGAAAAAATTTTTCAAATGATTTTTGTTTTTTGTAAATGACACTTTGTTGGAAATTTTGTAATGAATTCAACGAGGTATGCCATTCCAACATTCGACCACTATTTCCCAGGGTTTTGATTAAAAACCTGAAAAATCGAGGTGATTTTCTTCGGATTTGAGCCTTGTTTTTCAAATGATTTTTTTTCTGTAAATGACACCTTGTTGGAAATTTTTTAACGAATTCAACTAGGTATGCCATTCCAATATCTGACCACTATTTCCCAGGGTTTTGATAAAAAACATGAAAAATCGTGGTGATTTTCTTTGGATTTGAGCCTTGTCATAAGGGTGGGTGTCTTGGTTTTTTTTCGAAAAAATTTTTCAAATGATATTTTTTTCTGAAAATGCCACTTTGTTGGAAATTTGGTAACAAATGACATTCAAACATTCGACCACAATGATTTTTTATTCGTAAATGACACGTTGTTGAAAATTTTGTAACGAATTCAACTAGGTATGCCATTCCAACATTCGACCACTATTTCCCAGGGTTTTGATTAAAAACCTGAAAAATCGAGGTGATTTTCTTCGGAAATGGGCCTTGTCATAATGGGGTGGGGGTCATGTTTTTTTTATCGAAAAAATTTTTCAAATGATTTTTTTTCTGTAAATGACACTTTGTTGGAAATTTTGTAACGAATTCAAAAACGTATGCCATTCCAACATTCGACCACTATTTCCCAGGGTTTTGATTAACAAACCGAAAAATCGAGGGGATTTTCTTTGGATTTGAGCTTTGTCATAAGGGTGGGGGTCAAGGTTTTTTCGAGAAAAAATTTTTCAAATGATTTTTGTTTTCTGTAAATGACACTTTGTTGGAAATTTTGTAACGAATTCAACGAGGTATGCCATTCCAACATTCGACCACTATTTCCCTGGGTTTTGATTAAAAAACCGAAAAATCGAGCTGGTATTATCCGGATCTGGGCCTTGTCATAATGGGGTGGGGGACATGTTTTTTTCGAAAAAATTGTTGAAACAATTTTTTCTGTAAGTGACACTTTGTTGGAAATTTTGTAAGGAATTCAACTAGATATGCCATTCCAACATCTGACCACTATTTCCCAGGGTTTTGATTAAAAACATGAAAAATTAGGTGATTTTCTTTGGATCACTATCGATGTGTATTTATTTTGGATTTGTCAAAGGTTGGGGGTCATAAAATTTTTTTCGAAAAAAATTTTTCAAATGATATTTTTTTCTGGAAATGCCACTTTTGTTGGAAATTTGGTAACAAATTCAACGCGGATTTGAGCCTTTCAAAGATTGGGACGTTTTTTCACAAAAATTTTTCAAATGATTTTTTTTTCGTAAATGACACTTTGTTGGAAATTTTGTAACGAATTCAACGAGGTATGCCATTCCAACATTCGACCACTATTTCCCTGGGTTTTGATTAAAAAACCGAAAAATCGAGCTGATATTATCCGGATTTGGGCCTTGTCATAATGGGGTGGGGGACATGTTTTTTTTCGAAAAAATTGTTGAAACAATTTTTTTTCTGTAAATGACACTTTGTTGGAAATTTTGTAACGAATTCAACTAGATATGCCATTCCAACATCTGACCACTATTTCCCAGGGTTTTGATTAAAAACTTGAAAAATCGAGGTGATTTTCTTCGGACTTGAGCCTTGTCATAAGGGTGGGGTCATTGTTTTTTTTTGGAAAAAATTTTTCAAATGATTTTTTTTTCTGTAAATGACACTTTGGTGGAAATTTTGTAACGAATTCAACTAGGTATGGCATTCCAACATCTGACCACTATTTCCCAGGGTCTTGATTAAAAACATGAAAAATCGAAGTGATATTATCCGGATTTGGGCCTTGTCATAATAGGGTGGGGGTCATGTTTTTTTTCGAAAAAATTTTTGAAATAATTTTTTTTCTGTAAATGACACTTTGTTGGAAATTTTATAACGAATTCAACTAGGTATGCCATTCCAACATCCGACCACTATTTCCCAGGGTTTTGATTAAAAACATGAAAAATCGAGGTGATTTTCTTTGGATTTTGGCGTTGTCGTAAGGGTGGGGTTCATAATTTTTTTTCGAAAAAATTTTTCAAATGATATTTTTTTCTGAAAATGCCACTTTGTTGGAAATTTGGTAACAAATTCAACGCGGTATGACATTCAAACATTCGACCACAATGATTTTTTATTCGTAAATGACACGTTGTTGAAAATTTTGTAACGAATTCAACTAGGTATGCCATTCCAACATTCGACCACTATTTCCCAGGGTTTTGATTAAAAACCTGAAAAATCGAGGTGATTTTCTTCGGAAATGGGCCTTGTCATAATGGGGTGGGGGTCATGTTTTTTTTATCGAAAAATTTTTCAAATGATTTTTTTTTCTGTAAATGACACTTTGTTGGAAATTTTGTAACGAATTCAAAAACGTATGCCATTCCAACATTCGACCACTATTTCCCAGGGTTTTGATTAACAAACCGAAAAATCGAGGGATTTTCTTTGGATTTGAGCTTTGTCATAAGGGTGGGGGTCAAGGTTTTTTCGAGAAAAAATTTTTCAAATGATTTTTGTTTTCTGTAAATGACACTTTGTTGGAAATTTTGTAACGAATTCAACGAGGTATGCCATTCCAACATTCGACCACTATTTCCCTGGGTTTTGATTAAAAAACCGAAAAATCGAGCTGGTATTATCCGGATCTGGGCCTTGTCATAATGGGGTGGGGGACATGTTTTTTTATCGAAAAAATTTTTGAAATCATTTTTTTTTCTGTAAGTGACACTTTGTTGGAAATTTTGTAAGGAATTCAACTAGATATGCCATTCCAACATCTGACCACTATTTCCCAGGGTTTTGATTAAAAACATGAAAAATTAGGTGATTTTCTTTGGATCACTATCGATGTGTATTTATTCGGATTTGTCATAAGGGTGGGGGTCATAAATTTTTTTCGAAAAAAATTTTTCAAATGATATTTTTTTCTGGAAATGCCACTTTGTTGGAAATTTGGTAACAAATTCAACGCGGTATGACATTCAAACATTCGACCACAATGATTTTTTATTCGTAAATGACACGTTGTTGGAAATTTTGTAACGAATTCAACGAGGTATGCCATTCCAACATTCGACCATTATTTCCCAGGGTTTTGATTAAAAAACCGAAAAATCGAGCTGATATTATCCGGATTTGGGCCTTGTCATAATGGGGTGGGGGACATGTTTTTTTCGAAAAAATTTTTCAAATAATTTTTTTCTGTAAAGTGACACTTTGTTGGAAATTTTGTAAGGAATTCAACTAGATATGCCATACCAACATCTGACCACTATTTCCCAGGGTTTTGATTAAAAACTTGAAAAATCGAGGTGATTTTCTTCGGACTTGAGCCTTGTCATAAGGGTGGGTCATGGTTTTTTTTGGAAAAAATTTTTCAAATGATTTTTTTTTTCTGTAAATGACACTTTGTTGGAAATTTTGTAACGAATTCAACTAGGTATGGCATTCCAACATCTGACCACTATTTCCCAGGGTCTTGATTAAAAACATGAAAAATCGAAGTGATATTATCCGGATTTGGGCCTTGTCATAATAGGGTGGGGGTCATGTTTTTTTTCGAAAAAATTTTTGAAATAATTTTTTTTTCTGTAAATGACACTTTGTTTGAAATTTTGTAACGAATGCAAATAGGTATGCCATTCCAACATCTGACCACTATTTCCCAGGGTTTTGATTAAAAACCTGAAAAATCGAGGTGATTTTCTTTGGATTTGAGCCTTGTCATAAGGGTGGGTGTCTTTGGTTTTTTTGGAAAAAATTTTTCAAAAGATTTTTTTTCTGTAAATGACACTTTGTTCGAAATTTTGTAACGAATTCAACTAGGTATGCCATTCCAATATTCGACCACTATTTCCCAGGGTTTTGATTAAAAACCTGAAAAATCGAGGTGATTTTTTTCGGAAATGGGCCTTGTCATAATGGGGTGGGGGTCATGTTTTTTTTATCGAAAAATTTTTTCAAATGATTTTTTTTTCTGTAAATGACACTTTGTTGGAAATTTTGTAACGAATTCAAAAACGTATGCCATTCCAACATTCGACCACTATTTCCCAGGGTTTTGATTAAAAAACCGAAAAATCGAGGGGATTTTCTTTGGATTTGAGCTTTGTCATAAGGGTGGGGGTCAAGGTTTTTTCGAGAAAAAATTTTTCAAATGATTTTTGTTTTCTGTAAATGACACTTTGTTGGAAATTTTGTAACGAATTCAACGAGGTATGCCATTCCAACATTCGACCACTATTTCCCTGGGTTTTGATTAAAAAACCGAAAAATCGAGCTGGTATTATCCGGATCTGGGCCTTGTCATAATGGGGTGGGGGACATGTTTTTTTATCGAAAAAATTGTTGAAACCATTTTTTCTGTAAGTGACACTTTGTTGGAAATTTTGTAAGGAATTCAACTAGATATGCCATTCCAACATCTGACCACTATTTCCCAGGGTTTTGATTAAAAACATGAAAAATTAGGTGATTTTCTTTGGATCACTATCGATGTGTATTTATTCGGATTTGTCATAAGGGTGGGGGTCATAAATTTTTTTTCAAAAAATTTTTCAAATGATATTTTTTTCTGGAAATGCCATTTTGGATTTAAGCCTTGTCGTAAAGGTGGGGTCAATAGTTTTTTTTTATAAAACTTTTAAAATGATTTTTTTTTCTGTAAATGACACTTTGTTGGAAATTTTGTAACGAATTCAACTAGATATGCCATTCCAACATCCGACCACTATTTCCCAGGGTTTTGATTAAAAACCTGAAAAATCGAGGTGATTTTCTTTGGATTTGAGCCTTGTCATAAGGGTGGGGGTCAAGGTTTTTTCGAGAAAAAATTTTTCAAATGATTTTTGTTTTCTGTAAATGACACTTTGGTGGAAATTTTGTAACGTATTCAACGAGTTGTTGGAATGGCATATCCAACATTCGACCACTATTTCCCTGGGTTTTGATTAAAAAACCGAAAAATCGAGCTGATATTATCCGGATCTGGGCCTTGTCATAATGGGGTGGGGGACATGTTTTTTTATCGAAAAAATTGTTGAAACAATTTTTTCTGTTAGTGAAACTTTGTTGGAAATTTTATAACGAATTCAACTAGGTATGCCATTCCAACATCCGACCACTATTTCCCAGGGTTTTGATTAAAAACATGAAAAATCGAGGTGATTTTCTTTGGATTTTGGCGTTGTCGTAAGGGTGGGGGTCATGTTTTTTTTCGAAAAAATTTTTCAAATGATTTTTTTTTCTGTAAATGCCACTTTGTTGGAAATTTGGTAACAAATTCAACGCGGTATGACATTCAAACATTCGACCACAATGATTTTTTATTCGTAAATGACACGTTGTTGAAAATTTTGTAACGAATTCAACTAGGTATGCCATTCCAACATTCGACCACTATTTCCCAGGGTTTTGATTAAAAACCTGAAAAATCGAGGTGATTTTCTTCGGAAATGGGCCTTGTCATAATGGGGTGGGGGTCATGTTTTTTTTATCGAAAAAATTTTTCAAATGATTTTTTTTCTGTAAATGACACTTTGTTGGAAATTTTGTAACGAATTCAAAAACGTATGCCATTCCAACATTCGACCACTATTTCCCAGGGTTTTGATTAACAAACCGAAAAATCGAGGGGATTTTCTTTGGATTTGAGCTTTGTCATAAGGGTGGGGGTCAAGGTTTTTTCGAGAAAAAATTTTTCAAATGATTTTTGTTTTCTGTAAATGACACTTTGTTGGAAATTTTGTAACGAATTCAACGAGGTATGCCATTCCAACATTCGACCACTATTTCCCTGGGTTTTGATTAAAAAACCGAAAAATCGAGCTGGTATTATCCGGATCTGGGCCTTGTCATAATGGGGTGGGGGACATTTTTTTTATCGAAAAAATTGTTGAAACAATTTTTTCTGTAAGTGACACTTTGTTGGAAATTTTGTAAGGAATTCAACTAGATATGCCATTCCAACATCTGACCACTATTTCCCAGGGTTTTGATTAAAAACATGAAAAATTAGGTGATTTTCTTTGGATCACTATCGATGTGTATTTATTCGGATTTGTCATAAGGGTGGGGGTCATAAATTTTTTTCGAAAAAAATTTTTCAAATGATATTTTTTTCTGGAAATGCCACTTTGTTGGAAATTTGGTAACAAATTCAACGCGGTATGACATTCAAACATTCGACCACAATGATTTTTTATTCGTAAATGACACGTTGTTGGAAATTTTGTAACGAATTCAACGAGGTATGCCATTCCAACATTCGACCATTATTTCCCTGGGTTTTGATTAAAAAACCGAAAAATCGAGCTGATATTATCCGGATTTGGGCCTTGTCATAATGGGGTGGGGGACATGTTTTTTTTCGAAAAAATTGTTGAAACAATTTTTTCTGTAAGTGACACTTTGTTGGAAATTTTGTAAGGAATTCAACTAGATATGCCATACCAACATCTGACCACTATTTCCCAGGGTTTTGATTAAAAACTTGAAAAATCGAGGTGATTTTCTTCGGACTTGAGCCTTGTCATAAGGGTGGGTGGTTTGTTTTTTTGGAAAAAACTTTTCAAATGATTTTTTTTCTGTAAATGACACTTTGGTGGAAATTTTGTAACGAATTCAACTAGGTATGGCATTCCAACATCTGACCACTATTTCCCAGGGTCTTGATTAAAAACATGAAAAATCGAAGTGATATTATCCGGATTTGGGCCGTGTCATAATAGGGTGGGGGTCATGTTTTTTTTCGAAAAAATTTTTGAAATAATTTTTTTTTCTGTAAATGACACTTTGTTTGAAATTTTGTAACGAATGCAAATAGGTATGCCATTCCAACATCTGACCACTATTTCCCGGGGTTTTGATTAACAACCTGAAAAATCGAGGTGAATTTCTTTGGATTTGAGCCTTGTCATAAGGGTGGGTGTCTTGGTTTTTTTGGAAAAAATTTTTCAAAAGATATTTTTTCTGTAAATGACACTTTGTTCGAAATTTTGTAACGAATTCAACTAGGTATGCCATTCCAATATTCGACCACTATTTCCCAGGGTTTTGATTAAAAACCTGAAAAATCGAGGTGATTTTTTTCGGAAATGGGCCTTGTCATAATGGGGTGGGGGTCATGTTTTTTTTATCGAAAAAATTTTTCAAATGATTTTTTTTTCTGTAAATGACACTTTGTTGGAAATTTTGTAACGAATTCAAAAACGTATGCCATTCCAACATTCGACCACTATTTCCCAGGGTTTTGATTAAAAAACCGAAAAATCGAGGGGATTTTCTTTGGATTTGAGCTTTGTCATAAGGGTGGGGGTCAAGGTTTTTTCGAGAAAAAATTTTTCAAATGATTTTTGTTTTCTGTAAATGACACTTTGTTGGAAATTTTGTAACGAATTCAACGAGGTATGCCATTCCAACATTCGACCACTATTTCCCTGGGTTTTGATTAAAAAACCGAAAAATCGAGCTGGTATTATCCGGATCTGGGCCTTGTCATAATGGGGTGGGGGACATTTTTTTTATCGAAAAAATTGTTGAAACAATTTTTTCTGTAAGTGACACTTTGTTGGAAATTTTGTAAGGAATTCAACTAGATATGCCATTCCAACATCTGACCACTATTTCCCAGGGTTTTGATTAAAAACATGAAAAATTAGGTGATTTTCGTTGGATCACTATCGATGTGTATTTATTCGGATTTGTCATAAGGGTGGGGGTCATAAATTTTTTTCGAAAAAATTTTTCAAATGATATTTTTTTTTTGAAAAATGGTCATTTTTTTGGATTTAAGCCTTGTCGTAAAGGTGGGGTCATAGTTTTTTTTTATAAAACTTTTAAAATGATTTTTTTTTCTGTAAATGACACTTTGTTGGAAATTTTGTAACGAATTCAACTAGATATGCCATTCCAACATCCGACCACTATTTCCCAGGGTTTTGATTAAAAACCTGAAAAATCGAGGTGATTTTCTTTGGATTTGAGCCTTGTCATAAGGGTGGGGGTCAAGGTTTTTTGGGAAAAAAATTTTTCAAATGATTTTTGTTTTCTGTAAATGCCACTTTGGTGGAAATTTTGTAACGTATTCAACGAGTTGTTGGAATGGCATATCCAACATTCGACCACTATTTCCCTGGGTTTTGATTAAAAAACCGAAAAATCGAGCTGATATTATCCGGATTTGGGCCTTGTCATAATGGGGTGGGGGACATGTTTTTTTTTCGAAAAAATTTTTGAAACAATTTTTTCTGTAAGTGACACTTTGTTGGAAATTTTATAACGAATTCAACTAGGTATGCCATTCCAACATCCGACCACTATTTCCCAGGGTTTTGATTAAAAACATGAAAAATCGAGGTGATTTTCTTTGGATTTTGGCGTTGTCGTAAGGGTGGGGTTCATAATTTTTTTTCGAAAAAATTTTTCAAATGATTTTTTTTTCTGAAAATGCCACTTTGTTGGAAATTTGGTAACAAATTCAACGCGGTATGACATTCAAACATTCGACCACAATGATTTTTTATTCGTAAATGACACGTTGTTGAAAATTTTGTAACGAATTCAACTAGGTATGCCATTCCAACATTCGACCACTATTTCCCAGGGTTTTGATTAAAAACCTGAAAAATCGAGGTGATTTTCTTCGGAAATGGGCCTTGTCATAATGGGGTGGGGGTCATGTTTTTTTTATCGAAAAAATTTTTCAAATGATTTTTTTTTCTGTAAATGACACTTTGTTGGAAATTTTGTAACGAATTCAAAAACGTATGCCATTCCAACATTCGACCACTATTTCCCAGGGTTTTGATTAACAAACCGAAAAATCGAGGGGATTTTCTTTGGATTTGAGCTTTGTCATAAGGGTGGGGGTCAAGGTTTTTTCGAGAAAAAATTTTTCAAATGATTTTTGTTTTCTGTAAATGACACTTTGTTGGAAATTTTGTAACGAATTCAACGAGGTATGCCATTCCAACATTCGACCACTATTTCCCTGGGTTTTGATTAAAAACCGAAAAATCGAGCTGGTATTATCCGGATCTGGGCCTTGTCATAATGGGGTGGGGGACATGTTTTTTTATCGAAAAAATTGTTGAAACAATTTTTTCTGTAAGTGACACTTTGTTGGAAATTTTGTAAGGAATTCAACTAGATATGCCATTCCAACATCTGACCACTATTTCCCAGGGTTTTGATTAAAAACATGAAAAATTAGGTGATTTTCTTTGGATCACTATCGATGTGTATTTATTCGGATTTGTCATAAGGGTGGGGGTCATAATTTTTTTCGAAAAAATTTTTCAAATGATATTTTTTTCTGGAAATGCCACTTTGTTGGAAATTTGGTAACAAATTCAACGCGGTATGACATTCAAACATTCGACCACAATGATTTTTTATTCGTAAATGACACGTTGTTGGAAATTTTGTAACGAATTCAACGAGGTATGCCATTCCAACATTCGACCATTATTTCCCTGGGTTTTGATTAAAAAACCGAAAAATCGAGCTGATATTATCCGGATTTGGGCCTTGTCATAATGGGGTGGGGGACATGTTTTTTTTTCGAAAAAATTGTTGAAACAATTTTTTCTGTAAGTGACACTTTGTTGGAAATTTTGTAAGGAATTCAACTAGATATGCCATACCAACATCTGACCACTATTTCCCAGGGTTTTGATTAAAAACTTGAAAAATCGAGGTGATTTTCTTCGGACTTGAGCCTTGTCATAAGGGTGGGTCATGGTTTTTTTTGGAAAAAACTTTTCAAATGATTTTTTTTTCTGTAAATGACACTTTGGTGGAAATTTTGTAACGAATTCAACTAGGTATGGCATTCCAACATCTGACCACTATTTCCCAGGGTCTTGATTAAAAACATGAAAAATCGAAGTGATATTATCCGGATTTGGGCCTTGTCATAATAGGGTGGGGGTCATGTTTTTTTTCGAAAAAATTTTTGAAATAATTTTTTTTTCTGTAAATGACACTTTGTTGGAAATTTTGTAACGAATTCAACTAGGTATGCCATTCCAACATCCGACCACTATTTCCCAGGGTTTTGATTAAAAACCTGAAAAATCGAGGTGATTTTCTTTGGATTTGAGCCTTGTCATAAGGGTGGGGGTCATGGTTTTTTTCGAAAAAATTTTTCAAATGATTTTTTTTTCTGTAAATGACACTTTGTTGGAAATTTGGTAACGAATTCAAGAAGGTTATTCCAACATTCGACCACAATGATTTTTTTTTTGTCGTAAATGATATTTTTTTGAAATTTTTTTTTTTTTGAAATTTATTTTTTAAATGTTGTTGAAAATTTTGTAACGAATTCAACTAGGTATGCCATTCCAACATTCGACCACTATTTCCCAGGGTTTTGATTAAAAACCTGAAAAATCGAGGTGATTTTCTTCGGAAATGGGCCTTGTCATAATGGGGTGGGGGTCATGTTTTTTTTATCGAAAAAATTTTTCAAATGATTTTTTTTTCTGTAAATGACACTTTGTTGGAAATTTTGTAACGAATTCAAAAACGTATGCCATTCCAACATTCGACCACTATTTCCCAGGGTTTTGATTAACAAACCGAAAAATCGAGGGGATTTTCTTTGGATTTGAGCTTTGTCATAAGGGTGGGGGTCAAGTTTTTTTCGAGAAAAAATTTTCAAATGATTTTTGTTTTCTGTAAATGACACTTTGTTGGAAATTTTGTAACGAATTCAACGAGGTATGCCATTCCAACATTCGACCACTATTTCCCTGGGTTTTGATTAAAAAACCGAAAAATCGAGCTGATATTATCCGGATCTGGGCCTTGTCATAATGGGGTGGGGGACATGTTTTTTTTCGAAAAAATTTTTGAAACATTTTTTTCTGTAAGTGACACTTTGTTGGAAATTTTGTAAGGAATTCAACTAGATATGCCATTCCAACATCTGACCACTATTTCCCAGGGTTTTGATTAAAAACATGAAAAATTAGGTGATTTTCTTTGGATCACTATCGATGTGTATTTATTCGTGATTTGTCATAAGGGTGGGGGTCATAAATTTTTTTCGAAAAAATTTTTCAAATGATATTTTTTTCTGGAAATGCCACTTTGTTGGAAATTTGGTAACAAATTCAACGCGGTATGACATTCAAACATTCGACCATATTTCCGGTTTATAAAAAAAAAAAAAGGGTTTTTTTTTTAGGGGGGGGCAAATGATTTTTTATTCGTAAATGACACGTTGTTGGAAATTTTGTAACGAATTCAACGAGGTATGCCATTCCAACATTCGACCATTATTTCCCTGGGTTTTGATTAAAAAACCGAAAAATCGAGCTGATATTATCCGGATTTGGGCCTTGTCATAATGGGGTGGGGGACATGTTTTTTTTTCGAAAAAATTGTTGAAACAATTTTTTCTGTAAGTGACACTTTGTTGGAAATTTTGTAAGGAATTCAACTAGGTATGCCATTCCAACATCTGACCACTATTTCCCAGGGTTTTGATTAAAAACTTGAAAAATCGAGGTGATTTTCTTTGGATTTGAGCCTTGTCATAAGGGTGGGGGTCATGTTTTTTTTTCGAAAAAATTTTTCAAATGATTTTTTTTTCTCTAAATGACACTTTGTTGGAAATTTTGTAACGAATTCAACTAGGTATGCCATTCCAACATCTGACCACTATTTCCCAGGGTTTTGATTAAAAACATGAAAAATCGAGGTGATATTATCCGGATTTGGGCCTTGTCATAATAGGGTTGGGAACATGTTTTTATTTCGAAAAAATTTTTGAAATAATTTTTTTTTCTCTAAATGACACTTTGTTGGAAATTTTGTAACGAATTCAACTAGGTATGCCATTCCAACATCTGACCACTATTTCCCAGGGTTTTGATTAACAACCTGAAAAATCGAGGTGATTTTCTTTGGGTTTGAGCCTTGTCATAAGGGTGGGGTCTTGGTTTTTTTTGGAAAAAATTTTTCAAATGATTTTTTTTTTCTGTAAATGACACTTTGGTGGAAATTTTGTAACGAATTCAACTAGATATGCCATTCCAACATCCGACCACTATTTCCCAGGGTTTTGATTAAAAACCTGAAAAATCGAGGTGATTTTCTTCGGAAATGGGCCTTGTCATAATGGGGTGGGGGTCATGTTTTTTTATCGAAAAAATTTTTCAAATGATTTTTTTTTCTGTAAATGACACTTTGTTGGAAATTTTGTAACGAATTCAAAAACGTATGCCATTCCAACATTCGACCACTATTTCCCAGGGTTTTGATTAAAAAACCGAAAAATCGAGGGGATTTTCTTTGGATTTGAGCTTTGTCATAAGGGTGGGGGTCAAGGTTTTTTCGAGAAAAAATTTTTCAAATGATTTTTCTTTTCTGTAAATGACACTTTGTTGGAAATTTTGTAACGAATTCAACGAGGTATGCCATTCCAACATTCGACCACTATTTCCCTGGGTTTTGATTAAAAAACCGAAAAATCGAGCTGGTATTATCCGGATCTGGGCCTTGTCATAATGGGGTGGGGGACATGTTTTTTTATCGAAAAAATTGTTGAAACAATTTTTTCTGTAAGTGACACTTTGTTGGAAATTTTGTAACGAATTCAACTAGGTATGCCATTCCAACATTCGACCACTATTTCCCAGGGTTTTGATTAAAAACATGAAAAATTAGGTGATTTTCTTTGGATCACTATCGATGTGTATTTATTCGGATTTGTCATAAGGGTGGGGGTCATAAATTTTTTTCGAAAAAATTTTTCAAATGATATTTTTTTCTGGAAATGCCATTTTGGATTTAAGCCTTGTCGTAAAGGTGGGGGTCATAGTTTTTTTTTTATAAAATTTTTAAAATGATTTTTTTTTCTGTAAATGACACTTTGTTGGAAATTTTGTAACGAATTCAACTAGATATGCCATTCCAACATCCGACCACTATTTCCCAGGGTTTTGATTAAAAACCTGAAAAATCGAGTTGATTTTCTTTGGATTTGAGCCTTGTCATAAGGGTGGGGGTCAAGGTTTTTTCGAGAAAAAATTTTTCAAATGATTTTTGTTTTCTGTAAATGACACTTTGGTGGAAATTTTGTAACGTATTCAACGAGTTGTTGGAATGGCATATCCAACATTCGACCACTATTTCCCTGGGTTTTGATTAAAAAAACGAAAAATCGAGCTGATATTATCCGGATCAGGGCCTTGTCATAATGGGGTGGGGGACATGTTTTTTTATCGAAAAAATTGTTGAAACAATTTTTTCTGTTAGTGAAACTTTGTTGGAAATTTTATAACGAATTCAACTAGGTATGCCATTCCAACATCCGACCACTATTTCCCAGGGTTTTGATTAAAAACCTGAAAAATCGAGTTGATTTTCTTTGGATTTGAGCCTTGTCATAAGGGTGGGGGTCAAGGTTTTTTCGAGAAAAAATTTTTCAAATGATTTTTGTTTTCTGTAAATGACACTTTGTTGGAAATTTTGTAACGAATTCAACGAGGTATGCCATTCCAACATTCGACCACTATTTCCCTGGGTTTTGATTAAAAAACCGAAAAATCGAGCTGGTATTATCCGGATCTGGGCCTTGTCATAATGGGGTGGGGGACATGTTTTTTTATCGAAAAAATTTTTGAAACAATTTTTTCTGTAAGTGACACTTTGTTGGAAATTTTGTAAGGAATTCAACTAGATATGCCATTCCAACATCTGACCACTATTTCCCAGGGTTTTGATTAAAAACATGAAAAATTAGGTGATTTTCTTTGGATCACTATCAATGTGTATTTATTCGGATTTGTCATAAGGGTGGGGGTCATAAATTTTTTTCGAAAAAATTTTTCAAATGATATTTTTTTCTGGAAATGCCATTTTGGATTTAAGCCTTGTCGTAAAGGTGGGGGTCATAGTTTTTTTTTTATAAAATTTTTAAAAATGATTTTTTTTTCTGTAAATGACACTTTGTTGGAAATTTTGTAACGAATTCAACTAGATATGCCATTCCAACATCCGACCACTATTTCCCAGGGTTTTGATTAAAAACCTGAAAAATCGAGGTGATTTTCTTTGGATTTGAGCCTTGTCATAAGGGTGGGGGTCAAGGTTTTTTCGAGAAAAAATTTTTCAAATGATTTTTGTTTTCTGTAAATGACACTTTGGTGGAAATTTTGTAACGTATTCAACGAGTTGTTGGAATGGCATATCCAACATTCGACCACTATTTCCCTGGGTTTTGATTAAAAAACCGAAAAATCGAGCTGATATTATCCGGATCTGGGCCTTGTCATAATGGGTGGGGGACATGTTTTTTTATCGAAAAAATTGTTGAAACAATTTTTTCTGTTAGTGAAACTTTGTTGGAAATTTTATAACGAATTCAACTAGGTATGCCATTCCAACATCCGACCACTATTTCCCAGGGTTTTGATTAAAAACATGAAAAATCGAGGTGATTTTCTTTGGATTTTGGCGTTGTCGTAAGGGTGGGGTTCATAATTTTTTTTCGAAAAAATTTTTCAAATGATATTTTTTTCTGAAAATGCCACTTTGTTGGAAATTTGGTAACAAATTCAACGCGGTATGACATTCAAACATTTTTATTCGTAAATGACAAGTTGTTGAAAATTTTGTAACGAATTCAACTAGGTATGCCATTCCAACATTCGACCACTATTTCCCAGGGTTTTGATTAAAAACCTGAAAAATCGAGGTGATTTTCTTCGGAAATGGGCCTTGTCATAATGGGGTGGGGGTCATGTTTTTTTTATCGAAAAAATTTTTCAAATGATTTTTTTTTCTGTAAATGACACTTTGTTGGAAATTTTGTAACGAATTCAAAAACGTATGCCATTCCAACATTCGACCACTATTTCCCAGGGTTTTGATTAACAAACCGAAAAATCGAGGGGATTTTCTTTGGATTTGAGCTTTGTTATAAGGGTGGGGGTCAAGGTTTTTTCGAGAAAAAATTTTTCAAATGATTTTTGTTTTCTGTAAATGACACTTTGTTGGAAATTTTGTAACGAATTCAACGAGGTATGCCATTCCAACATTCGACCACTATTTCCCTGGGTTTTGATTAAAAAACCGAAAAATCGAGCTGGTATTATCCGGATCTGGGCCTTGTCATAATGGGGTGGGGGACATGTTTTTTTTATCGAAAAAATTGTTGAAACAATTTTTTTCTGTAAGTGACACTTTGTTGGAAATTTTGTAAGGAATTCAACTAGATATGCCATTCCAACATCTGACCACTATTTCCCAGGGTTTGGATTAAAAACATGAAAAATTAGGTGATTTTCTTTGGATCACTATCGATGTGTATTTATTCGGATTTGTCATAAGGGTGGGGGTCATAAATTTTTTTCGAAAAAATTTTTCAAATGATATTTTTTTCTGGAAATGCCACTTTGTTGGAAATTTGGTAACAAATTCAACGCGGTATGACATTCAAACATTCGACCACAATGATTTTTTATTCGTAAATGACACGTTGTTGGAAATTTTGTAACGAATTCAACGAGGTATGCCATTCCAACATTCGACCATTATTTCCCTGGGTTTTGATTAAAAAACCGAAAAATCGAGCTGATATTATCCGGATTTGGGCCTTGTCATAATGGGGTGGGGGACATTTTTTTTTTAGAAAAAATTGTTGAAACAATTTTTTCTGTAAGTGACACTTTTTTTGGAAATTTTGTAAGGAATTCAACTAGATATGCCATACCAACATCTGACCACTATTTCCCAGGGTTTTGATTAAAAACTTGAAAAATCGAGGTGATTTTCTTCGGACTCGAAATTTTGTAACGAATTCAACTAGGTGTGCCATTCCAACATTCGACCACTATTTCCCAGGGTTTTGATTAAAAACCTGAAAAATCGAGGTGACTTTCTTCGGAAATGGGCCTTGTCATAATGGGGTGGGGGTCATGTTTTTTTTTATCGAAAAAATTTTTCAAATGATTTGTTTTTCTGTAAATGACACTTTGTTGGAAATTTTGTAACGAATTCAACTAGATATGCCATTCCAACATCCGACCACTATTTCCCAGGGTTTTGATTAAAAAACCGAAAAATCGAGGGGATTTTCTTTGGATTTGAGCCTTGTCATAAGGGTGGGGGTCAAGGTTTTTTCGAGAAAAAATTTTTCAAATGATTTTTGTTTTCTGTAAATGACACTTTGTTGGAAATTTTGTAACGAATTCAACTAGGTATGCCATTCCAACATTCGACCACTATTTCCCAGGGTTTTGATTAAAAACCTGAAAAATCGAGGTGACTTTCTTCGGAAATGGGCCTTGTCATAATGGGGTGGGGGTCATGTTTTTTTTATCGAAAAAATTTTTCAAATGATTTTTTTTTCTGTAAATGACACTTTGTTGGAAATTTAGTAACGAATTCAACGAGGTATGCCATTCCAACATTCGACCACTATTTCCCTGGGTTATGATTAAAAAACCGAAAAATCGAGCTGATATTATCCGGATCTGGGCCTTGTCATAATGGGGTGGGGGACATGTTTTTTTATCGAAAAAATTGTTGAAACAATTTTTTTCTGTTAGTGAAACTTTGTTGGAAATTTTATAACGAATTCAACTAGGTATGCCATTCCAACATCCGACCACTATTTCCCAGGGTTTTGATTAAAAACATGAAGAATCGAGGTGATTTTCTTTGGATTTTGGCGTTGTCGTAAGGGTGGGGTTCATAATTTTTTTTCGAAAAAATTTTTCAAATGATATTTTTTTCTGGAAATGCCACTTTGTTGGAAATTTGTTAACAAATTCAACGCGGTATGACATTCAAACATTCGACCACAATGATTTTTTATTCGTAAATGACACGTTGTTGGAAATTTTGTAACGAATTCAACGAGGTATGTCATTCCAACATCCGACCACTATTTCCCAGGGTCTTGATTAAAACCATGAAAAATCGAGGTGATATAATCGGGATTTGGGCCTTGTCATAGTAGGGTGGGGAACATGGTTTTTTTCGAAAAAATTTTTGAAATAATTTTTTTTTCTGTAAATGACACTTTGTTTGAAATTTTGTAACGAATTCAACTAGGTATGCCATTCCAACATCTGACCACTATTTCCCGGGGTTTTGATTAACAACCTGAAAAATCGAGGTAAATTTCTTTGGATTTGAGCCTTGTCATAAGGGTGGGTGTCTTGGTTTTTTTTGGAAAAAATTTTTCAAAAGATATTTTTTCTGTAAATGACACTTTGTTCGAAATTTTGTAACGAATTCAACTAGGTATGCCATTCCAACATTCGACCACTATTTCCCAGGGTTTTGATTAAAAACCTGAAAAATCGAGGTGACTTTCTTCGGATCTGGGCCTTGTCATAATGGGGTGGGGGTCATGTTTTTTTTTATCGAAAAAATTTTTCAAATGATTTTTTTTTCTGTAAATGACACTTTGTTGGAAATTTTGTAACGAATTCAAAAACGTATGCCATTCCAACATTCGACCACTATTTCCCAGGGTTTTGATTAAAAAACCGAAAAATCGATGAGATTTTCTTTGGATTTGAGCCTTGTCATAAGGGTGGGGGTCAAGGTTTTTTCGAGAAAAAATTTTTCAAATGATTTTTGTTTTCTGTAAATGACACTTCGTTGGAAATTTTGTAACGAATTCAACTAGGTATGCCATTCCAACATCCGACCAATATTTCCCAGGGTTTTGATTAAAAACATGAAAAATCGAGGTGATTTTCTTTGGATCACTATCGATGTGTATTTATTCGGATTTGTCATAAGGGTGGGGGTCATAATTTTTTTTTCGAAAAAATTTTTTTTTCAAATGATACTTTTTCTGTAAATGACACTTTGTTGGAAATTTTGTAACGAATTCAAAAACGTATGCCATTCCAACATTCGACCACTATTTCCCAGGGTTTTGATTAAAAAACCGAAAAATCGAGGGGATTTTCTTTGGATTTGAGCCTTGTCATAAGGGTGGGGGTCAAGGTTTTTTCGAGAAAAAATTTTTCAAATGATTTTTGTTTTCTGTAAATGACACTTTGTTGGAAATTTTGTAACGAATTCAACGAGGTATGCCATTCCAACATTCGACCACTATTTCCCTGGATTTTGATAAAAAAACCGAAAAATCGAGCTGATATTATCTGGATTTGGGCCTTGTCATAATGGGGTGGCGGACATGTTTTTTTTCTAAAAAAATTTTTGAAACAATTTTTTCTGTAAATGACACTTCGTTGGAAATTTTGTAACGAATTCAACTAGGTATGCCATTCCAACATCCGACCAATATTTCCCAGGGTTTTGATTAAAAACATGAAGAATCGAGGTGATTTTCTTTGGATTTTGGCGTTGTCGTAAGGGTGGGGTTCATAATTTTTTTTCGAAAAAATTTTTGAAATGATATTTTTTTCTGGAAATGCCACTTTGTTGAAAATTTGGTAACAAATTCAACGCGGTATGACATTCAAACATTCGACCACAATGATTTTTTGTTCGTAAGTGACACGTTGTTGGAAATTTTGTAACGAATTCAACGAGGTATGCCATTCCAACATTCGACCACTATTTCCCTGGATTTTGATAAAAAAAACCGAAAAATCGAGCTGATATTATCTGGATTTGGGCCTTGTCATAATGGGGTGGCGGACATGTTTTTTTTTCTAAAAAATTTTTGAAACAATTTTTTCTGTAAGTGACACTTTGTTGGAAATTTTGTAACGAATTCAACTAGGTATGCCATTCCAAAATCCGACCAATATTTCCCAGGGTTTTGATTAAAAACATGAAAAATGAGGTGATTTTCTTTGGATCACTATCGATGTGTATTTATTCGGATTTGTCATAAGGGTGGGGGTCATAAATTTTTTCAAAAAAATTTTTCAAATGATATTTTTTCTGGAAATGCCATTTTGGATTTGAGCCTTGTCATAAAGGTGGGGGTCATGGTTTTTTTGAAAAAATTTTTTAAATGATTTTTTTCTGTAAATGACACTTTGTTGGAAATTTTGTAACGAATTCAACTAGATATGCCATTCCAACATCCGACCACTATTTCCCAGGGTTTTGATTAAAAACATGAAAAATCGAGGTGATTTTCTTTGGATTTGAGCCTTGTTATAAGGGTGGGGGTCAAGGTTTTTTCGAGAAAAAAGTTTTCAAAATGTTTTTTTTTTTTGTAAATGACACTTTGTTGGAAATTTTGTAATGAATTCAACGAGGTATGCCATTCCAACATTCGACCACTATTTCCCTGGGTTTTGATTAAAAAACCGAAAAATCGAGCTGATATTATCCGGATCTGGGCCTTGTCACAATGGGGTGGGGGACATGTTTTTTATCGAAAAAATTATTGAAACAATTTTTTCTGTAAGTGACACTTTGTTGGAAATTTTATAACGAATTCAACTAGGTATGCCATTCCAACATCCGACCACTATTTCCCAGGGTTTTGATTAAAAACATGAAAAATCGAGGTGATTTTCTTTGGATTTTGGCGTTGTCGTAAGGGTGGGGTTCATCATTTTTTTCAAAAAAATTTTCAAATGATTTTTTTCTGGAAATGCTACTTTGTTGGAAATTTGGTAACAAATTCAACGCGGTATGACATTCAAACATTCGAGCACAATTTCCCAGGGGTTCGATTAAAAAACCGAAAAATCGAGTTGATTTTCTTTGGATTTTGGTTTTGTCATAAGGGTGGGGGTCAAGGTTTTTTCGAGAAAAAATTTTTCAAATGATTTTTGTTTTCTGTAAATGACACTTTGTTGGAAATTTTGTAACGAATTCAACGAGGTATGCCATTCCAACATTCGACCACTATTTCCCTGGGTTTTGATTAAAAAACCGAAAAATCGAGCTGATATTATCCGGATATGGGCCTTGTCATAATGGGGTGGGGGACATGTTTTTTTAATTGAAAAATTTCTGTTAGTGAAACTTTGTTGGAAATTTTGTAACGAATTCAACTAGGTATGCCATTCCAACATCCGACCAATATTTCCCAGGGTTTTGATTAAAAACATGAAAAATCGAGGTGATTTTCTTTGGATCACTATCGATGTGTATTTATTCGGATTTGTCATAAGGGTAGGGGTCATAAATTTTTATCGAAAAAATTTTTCAAATGATATTTTTTCTGGAAATGCCATTTTGGATTTGAGCCTTGTCATAAGGGTGGGGGTCATGGTTTTTTTTGAAAAAAATTTTTCAAATGATTTTTTTTTCTGTAAATGACACTTTGTTGGAAATTTTGTAACGAATTAAACTAGATATGCCATTCCAACATCCGACCACTATTTCCCAGGGTTTTGATTATAAACCTGAAAAATCGATTAAAAAACCGAAAAATCGAGTTGATTTTCTTTGGATTTTGGTTTTGTCATAAGGGTGGGGGTCATGTTTTTTTCGAAAAAATGTTTCAACTTATTTTTTTTTTTGTAAATGACACTTTGTTGAAAATTTTGTAACGAATTCAACTAGGTATGCCATTCCAACATCTGACCACTATTTCCCAGGGTTTTGACTAAAAACCTGAAAAATCGTGGTGATTTTCTTCGGATCTGAGCCTTGTCATAATGGGGTGGGGGTCATGTTTTTTTTATCGAAAAAATTTTTCAAATGATTTTTTTTCTGTAAATGACACTTTTTTGGAAAAAAATTCAAAAACGTATGCCATTCCAACATTCGACCACTATTTCCCAGGGTTTTGATTAAAAAACCGAAAAATCGAGGGGATTTTCTTTGGATTGTCATAAGGGTGGGGGTCAGGGTTTTTTCGAGAAAAAATTTTTCAAATGATTTTTGTTTTCTGTAAATGACACTTTGTTGGAAATTTTGTAACGAATTCAACGAGGTATGCCATTCCAACATCCGACCACTATTTCCCTGGGTTTTGATTAAAAACATGAAAAATCGAGGTGATTTTCTTTGGATTTTGGCGTTGTCGTAAGGGTGGGGTTCATCATTTTTTTCGAAAAAATTTTTCAAATTATATTTTTTTCTGGAAATGCCACTTTGTTGGAAATTTGGTAACAAATTCAACGCGGTATGACATTCAAACATTCGACCACAATTTCCCAGGGGTTCGATTAAAAAACATAAAAATCGAGTTGATTTTCTTTGGATTTTGGTTATGTCATAAGGGTGGGGGTCATGTTTTTTTCGAAAAAATTTTTCAACTTTTTTTTTTTTTTGTAAATGACACTTTGTTGAAAATTTTGTAAGGAATTCAACTAGGTATGCCATTCCAATATCTAACCACTATTTTCCAGGGTTTTGATTAAAAACCTGAAAAATCGTGGTGATTTTCTTTGGATTTGAGCCTTGTCATAAAAGTAGGGGTCATGGTTTTTTTGGAAAAAATTGTTGAAACATTTTTTTCTGTAAGTGACACTTTGTTGGAAATTTTGTAACGAATTCAAAAACGTATGCCATTCCAACATTCGACCACTATTTCCCAGGGTTTTGATTAAAAAACCGAAAAATCGAGGGGATTTTCTTTGGATTTGAGCCTTGTCATAAGGGTGGGGGTCAAGGTTTTTTCGAGAAAAAATTTTTCAAATGATTTTTGTTTTCTGTAAATGACACTTTGTTGGAAATTTTGTAACGAATTCAACGAGGTATGCCATTCCAACATTCGACCACTATTTCCCTGGATTTTGATAAAAAAAACCGAAAAATCGAGCTGATATTATCTGGATTTGGGCCTTGTCATAATGGGGTGGCGGACATGTTTTTTTTTCTAAAAAATTTTTGAAACAATTTTTTCTGTAAATGACACATTGTTGGAAATTTTGTAACGAATTCAACTAGGTATGCCATTCTAAAATCCGACCAATATTTCCCAGGGTTTTGATTAAAAACATGAAGAATCGAGGTGATTTTCTTTGGATTTTGGCGTTGTCGTAAGGGTGGGGTTCATAATTTTTTTTCGAAAAAATTTTTGAAATGATATTTTTTTCTGGAAATGCCACTTTGTTGGAAATTTGGTAACAAATTCAACGCGGTATGACATTCAAACATTCGACCACAATGATTTTTTGTTCGTAAGTGACACGTTGTTGGAAATTTTGTAACGAATTCAACGAGGTATGCCATTCCAACATTCGACCACTATTTCCCTGGATTTTGATAAAAAAACCGAAAAATCGAGCTGATATTATCTGGATTTGGGCCTTGTCATAATGGGGTGGCGGACATGTTTTTTTTTCTAAAAAATTTTTGAAACAATTTTTTCTGTAAGTGACACTTTGTTGGAAATTTTGTAACGAATTCAACTAGGTATGCCATTCCAAAATCCGACCAATATTTCCCAGGGTTTTGATTAAAAACATGAAAAATGAGGTGATTTTCTTTGGATCACTATCGATGTGTATTTATTCGGATTTGTCATAAGGGTGGGGGTCATAAATTTTTTTCAAAAAAATTTTTCAAATGATATTTTTTTCTGGAAATGCCATTTTGGATTTGAGCCTTGTCATAAAGGTGGGGGTCATGGTTTTTTTTGGAAAAAATTTTTTAAATGATTTTTTTTCTGTAAATGACACTTTGTTGGAAATTTTGTAACGAATTCAACTAGATATGCCATTCCAACATCCGACCACTATTTCCCAGGGTTTTGATTAAAAACCTGAAAAATCGAGGTGATTTTCTTTGGATTTGAGCCTTGTTATAAGGGTGGGGGTCAAGGTTTTTTCGAGAAAAAAGTTTTCAAATGATTTTTTTTTTTTGTAAATGACACTTTGTTGGAAATTTTGTAATGAATTCAACGAGGTATGCCATTCCAACATTCGACCACTATTTCCCTGGGTTTTGATCAAAAACCGAAAAATCGAGCTGATATTATCCGGATCTGGGCCTTGTCATAATGGGGTGGGGGACATGTTTTTTATCGAAAAAATTGTTGAAACAATTTTTTCTGTAAGTGACACTTTGTTGGAAATTTTATAACGAATTCAACCAGGTATGCCATTCCAACATCCGACCACTATTTCCCAGGGTTTTGATTAAAAACATGAAAAATCGAGGTGATTTTTTTGGATTTTGGCGTTGTCGTAAGGGTGGGGTTCATCATTTTTTTTCGAAAAAAATTTTCAAATGATATTTTTTCTGGAAATGCTACTTTGTTGGAAATTTGGTAACAAATTCAACGCGGTATGACATTCAAACATTCGAGCACAATTTCCCAGGGGTTCGATTAAAAAACCGAAAAATCGAGTTGATTTTCTTTGGATTTTGGTTTTGTCATAAGGGTGGGGGTCAAGGTTTTTTCGAGAAAAAATTTTTCAAATGATTTTTGTTTTCTGTAAATGACACTTTGTTGGAAATTTTGTAACGAATTCAACGAGGTATGCCATTCCAACATTCGACCACTATTTCCCTGGGTTTTGATTAAAAAACCGAAAAATCGAGCTGATATTATCCGGATATGGGCCTTGTCATAATGGGGTGGGGGACATGTTTTTTTATTGAAAAAATTTCTGTTAGTGAAACTTTGTTGGAAATTTTGTAACGAATTCAACTAGGTATGCCATTCCAACATCCGACCAATATTTCCCAGGGTTTTGATTAAAAACATGAAAAATCGAGGTGATTTTCTTTGGATCACTATCGATGTGTATTTATTCGGATTTGTCATAAGGGTAGGGGTCATAAATTTTTATCGAAAAAATTTTTCAAATGATATTTTTTTCTGGAAATGCCATTTTGGATTTGAGCCTTGTCATAAAGGTGGGGGTCATGGTTTTTTTTGAAAAAAATTTTTCAAATGATTTTTTTTTCTGTAAATGACACTTTGTTGGAAATTTTGTAACGAATTAAACTAGATATGCCATTCCAACATCCGACCACTATTTCCCAGGGTTTTGATTATAAACCTGAAAAATCGATTAAAAACCGAAAAATCGAGTTGATTTTCTTTGGATTTTGGTTTTGTCATAAGGGTGGGGGTCATGTTTTTTTCGAAAAAATGTTTCAACTTATTTTTTTTTTGTAAATGACACTTTGTTGAAAATTTTGTAACGAATTCAACTAGGTATGCCATTCCAACATCTGACCACTATTTCCCAGGGTTTTGATTAAAAACCTGAAAAATCGTGGTGATTTTCTTCGGATCTGAGCCTTGTCATAATGGGGTGGGGGTCATGTTTTTTTTATCGAAAAAATTTTTCAAATGATTTTTTTCTGTAAATGACACTTTTTTGGAAAAACAATTCAAAAACGTATGCCATTCCAACATTCGACCACTATTTCCCAGGGTTTTGATTAAAAAACCGAAAAATCGAGGGGATTTTCTTTGGATTGTCATAAGGGTGGGGGTCAGGGTTTTTTCGAGAAAAAATTTTTCAAATGATTTTTGTTTTCTGTAAATGACACTTTGTTGGAAATTTTGTAACGAATTCAACGAGGTTTGCCATTCCAACATCCGACCACTATTTCCCTGGGTTTTGATTAAAAACATGAAAAATCGAGGTGATTTTCTTTGGATTTTGGCGTTGTCGTAAGGGTGGGGTTCATCATTTTTTTTCGAAAAAATTTTTCAAATTATATTTTTTTCTGGAAATGCCACTTTGTTGGAAATTTGGTAACAAATTCAACGCGGTATGACATTCAAACATTCGACCACAATTTCCCAGGGGTTCGATTAAAAAACATAAAAATCGAGTTGATTTTCTTTGGATTTTGGTTATGTCATAAGGGTGGGGGTCATGTTTTTTTTCGAAAAAAATTTTTCAACTTTTTTTTTTTTTTGTAAATGACACTTTGTTGAAAATTTTGTAAGGAATTCAACTAGGTATGCCATTCCAATATCTAACCACTATTTTCCAGGGTTTTGATTAAAAACCTGAAAAATCGTGGTGATTTTCTTTGGATTTGAGCCTTGTCATAAAAGTAGGGGTCATGGTTATTTTTGGAAAAAATTGTTGAAACAATTTTTTCTGTAAGTGACACTTTGTTGGAAATTTTGTAACGAATTTAACTAGATATGCCATTCCAACATCTGACCACTATTTCCCAGGGTTTTGATTAAAAACCTGAAGAATCGATGTGATTTTCTTCGGATCTGGGCCTTGTCATAATGGGGTGGGAGACATGATTTCTTGTCGAAAAAATTTTCCAAATGATTTTCTTTTTCTGTAAATGACACTTTGTTGGAAATTTTTTAACGAATTCAACGAGGTATGCCATTCCAACATTCGACCACTATTTCCCTGGGTTTTGATTAAAAAACCGAAAAATCGAGCTGATATTATCCGGATTTGGGCCTTGTCATAATAGGGTGGGGGACATGTTTTTTTCGAAAAAATTTTTGAAATAATTTTTTCTGTAAGTGACACTTTGTTGAACATTTTGTACCGAATTAAACTAGGTATGCCATTCCAACATCCGACCACTATTTCCCAGGGTCTTGATTAAAAACATGAAAAATCGAAGTGATATTATCCGGATTTGGGCCTTGTCATAATAGGGTGGGGGTCATTTTTTTTTTTCGAAAAAATTTTTGATATAATTTTTTTTTCTGTAAATGACACTTTGTTTGAAATTTTGTAACGAATGCAACTAGGTATGCCATTCCAACATCTGACCACTATTTCCCAGGGTTTTGATTAAAAACTTGAAAAATCGAGGTGATTTTCTTCGGACTTGAGCCTTGTCATAAGGGTGGGTCTTGGTTTTTTTTGGAAAAAACTTTTCAAATGATTTTTTTTCTGTAAATGACACTTTGGTGGAAATTTTGTAACGAATTCAACTAGGTATGGCATTCCAACATCTGACCACTATTTCCCGGGGTTTTGATTAACAACCTATAAAATCGAGGTGATTTTCTTTGGATTTGAGCCTTGCCATAAGGGTGGGGGTCAAGGTTTTTTCGAAAAAAAAAAATTTTTCAAACGATTTTTGTTTTCTGTTAGTGAAACTTTGTTGAAAATTTTGTAACGAATTCAACTAGGTATGCCATTCCAACATCCGACCAATATTTCCCAGGGTTTTGATTAAAAACATGAAAAATCGAGGTGATTTTCTTTGGATCACTATCGATGTGTATTTATTCGGATTTGTCATAAGGGTAGGGGTCATAAATTTTTATCGAAAAAATTTTTCAAATGATATTTTTTTCTGGAAATGCCATTTTGGATTTGAGCCTTGTCATAAAGGTGGGGGTCATGTTTTTTTTTGAAAAAATTTTTCAAATGATTTTTTTTTCTGTAAATGACACTTTGTTGGAAATTTTGTAACGAATTCAACTAGATATGCCATTCCAACATCCGACCACTATTTCCCAGGGTTTTGATTAAAAACCTGAAAAATCGAGGTGATTTTCTTCGGATCTGGGCCTTGTCATAATGGGGTGGGAGACATGATTTCTTGTCGAAAAAATTTTTCAAATGATTTTCTTTTTCTGTAAATGACACTTTGTTGGAAATTTTGTAACGAATTCAACGCGGTATGACATTCAAACATTCGACCACAATTTCCCAGGGGTTCGATTAAAAAACCTAAAAATCGAGTTGATTTTCTTTGGATTTTGGTTATGTCATAAGGGTGGGGGTCATGTTTTTTTTCAAAAAAATTTTTCAACTTATTTTTTTTTTTGTAAATGACACTTTGTTGAAAATTTTGTAAGGAATTCAACTAGGTATGCCATTCCAATATCTAACCACTATTTTCCAAAAATATCGTGGTGATTTTCTTTGGATTTGAGCCTTGTTATAAAGGTAGGGGTCATGGTTATTTTTGGAAAAAATTTTTCAAATGATATTTTTTTCTGGAAATGCCATTTTGTTGAAAATTTGGTAACGCATTCAACGAGGTATGCCATTCCAACATTCGACCACTATTTCCC
This sequence comes from Drosophila rhopaloa, assembly GCF_018152115.1. Lineage (NCBI taxonomy): Eukaryota > Metazoa > Arthropoda > Insecta > Diptera > Drosophilidae > Drosophila > Drosophila rhopaloa. Next base: position 1,026,224 of record NW_025335031.1, read on the forward strand.
ATGGTTTTGATTAAAAAACCGAAAAATCGAGATGTTTTTCTTCGGATATTGGCTTTGTCATAAGGGTGGGGGTCATGTTTTTTTTTCGAAAAAATTTTTCAAATGTTTTTTTTTTCTGTAAATGACACTTTGTTGGAAATTTTGTAACGAATTCAACTAGATATGCCATTCCAACATCTGACCACTATTTCCCAGGCTTTTGATTAAAAACCTGAAAAATCGAGATGATTTTCTTCGGATTTGAGCCTTGTCATAAGGGTGAGGGTAATGTTTTTTTCGAAAAAAATTTTCAAATGATTTTATTTTCTGTAAATGACACTTTGATGGAAATTTTGTAACGAATGCAACTAGGTATGCCATTCCAACATCTGACCACTATTTCCCGGGGTTTTGATTAACAACCTGAAAAATCGAGGTGAATTTCTTTGGATTTGAGCCTTGTCATAAGGGTTGGTGTCTTGGTTTTTATTGGAAAAAATTTTTCAAAAGATATTTTTTCTGTAAATGACACTTTGTTTGAAATTTTGTAACGAATTCAACTAGGTATGCCATTCCAACATTCGACCACTATTTCCCAGGGTTTTGATTAAAAACCTGAAAAATCGAGGTGATTTTCTTCGGAAATGGGCCTTGTCATAAGGGTGAGGGTAATGTTTTTTTCGAAAAAAATTTTCAAATGATTTTTTTTTCTGTAAATGACACTTTGATGGAAATTTTGTAACGAATTCAACTATATATGCCATTCCAACATCTGACTACTATTTCCCAGGGTTTTGATTAAAAACTTGAAAAATCGATGTGATTTTCTTCGGACTTGAGCCTTGTCATAAGGGTGGGTCTTGGTTTTTTTTGGAAAAAACTTTTCAAATGATTTTTTTTCTGTAAATGACACTTTGGTGGAAATTTTGTAACGAATTCAACTAGGTATGGCATTCCAACATCTGACCACTATTTCCCAGGGTTTTGATTAAAAACCTGAAAAATCGATGTGATTTTCTTCGGATCTGGGCCTTGTCATAATGGGGTGGGAGACATGATTTCTTGTCGAAAAAATTTTTCAAATGATTTTCTTTTTCTGTAAATGACACTTTGTTGGAAATTTTTTAACGAATTCAACGAGGTATGGCATTCCAACATCTGACTACTATTTCCCAGGGTTTTGATTAAAAACTTGAAAAATCGAGGTGATTTTCTTCGGACTTGAGCCTTGTCATAAGGGTGGGTCTTGGTTTTTTTTGGAAAAAACTTTTCAAATGATTTTTTTTTCTGTAAATGACACTTTGTTGGAAATTTTGTAACGAATTCAACTAGGTATGGCATTCCAACATCTGACCACTATTTCCCAGGGTTTTGATTAAAAACCTGAAAAATCGATGTGATTTTCTTCGGATCTGGGACTTGTCATAATGGGGTGGAGGACATGATTTCTTTCCGAAAAAATTTTTTAAATGATATTTTTTTCTGTGAGGGACACTTTGTTGGTAACGAATTCAACAAGGTATGCCATTCCAACATTCGACCACTATTTCCCAGGGTTTTGATTAAAAAACCGAAAAATCTAGGTGTTTTTCTTTGATCAAAACCCTGTGAAATAGTGGTCAGATGTTGGAATGGCTACATAGTTGAATTCTTTACAAAATTTCCAACAAAATGTCATTTACGAAAACAAATCAGTTGAAAATTTTTTTCGAAAAAAAAACCATGACCCCCACCTTTATGACAAGGCTCAAATCCAAATAAAATCACCTCGAATTTTCATGTTTTTAATCAAAACCCTGGGAAATAGTGGTCGGATGATGGAATGGCATACCTAGTTGAATTCGTTACGAAATTTCCAACAAAGTGTAATTTACAGAAAACAAAATAAATTTGAAAAATTTTTTCGAAAAAAAGCATGACTCTCGCCCTTATGTCAAGGCTCAAATCCGAAGAAAATCACCTCGATTTTTCATGTTTCTAATCAAAACCCTGTGAAATAGTGGTCGGATGTTGGAATGGCATACCTAGTTGAATTCGGTACAAAATTGCGAACAAAGTGTCACTTACAGAAAAAAAATCATTTGAAAAATTTTTCCCAAAAAAAATCATGACCCCCACCCTTATGACAAGGGTCAAATCCAAAGAAAATCACCTCGATTTTTTCAGGTTTTTAATCAAAACCCTGGGAAATAGTGGTCGGAAGTTGGAATATCATACCTTGTTGAATTCGTTACAAAATTTTGAACAAACTGTCATTTACAGAAAAAAAAAACATTTGTAAAATTTTTTACAAAAAAAAAACCTGACCCCATCCCTTATGACAAATTTTTTATCAAAACCGTGGGAAATAGTGGTCGTATGTTGGAATATCATACCTCGTTGTCATAAGGGTGAGGGTCATGTTTTTTCTCGAAAAAATTTTTCAAATGATTTTTTTCTGTAAATGACACTTTGTTCAAAATTTTGTAACGAATTCAACTAGGTAGGCCATTCCAACATCCGACCACTATTTCCCACGGTTTTGATTAAAAGCATGAAAAATCGAGGTGATTTTCTTTAGATTTAAGCCTTGTCATAAGGGTGAGGGAAATTGATTTTCTTTGGATTTTGGTTTTGTCATAAGGGTGGGGGTCATGTTTTTTTTTTTTTTAATTTTTCAACTGATTCTGATTCCTTTTCTGTAAGTTACACTTTGTTGGAAATTTCCCAGGGTTTTGATTCAAAACATGAAAAATCGAGGTGATTATCTTTGGATTTAAGCCTTGTCATAAGGGTGGGGGTCATGGTTTTTTTTCGAAAAAAATTTTCAAATGATTTTTTTTTCGTAAATGACACTTTGTTGGAAATTTTGTAACGAACTCAACTAGGTATGCCATTCCAACATCTGACCACTATTTCCCAGGGTTTTGATTAAAAACCTGAAAAATCGAGATGATTTTCTTTGGGTTTTGGCGTTGTCGTAGGGGTGGGGTTCATCATTTTTCTTTCGAAAAAATTTTTCAAATGATATTTTTTTCTGGAAATTATACTTTGTTGGAAATTTGTTAACGAATTCAACGAGGTATGACATTCAAACATTCGACCACAATTTCCCAGGTGTTTGATTAAAAAACCGAAAAATCGAGTTGATTTTCTTTGGATTTTGGTTTTGTCATAAGGGTGGAGTTCCTGTTTTTTTCGAAAAAATTTTTCAACTGATTTTTTTTTTTGTAAGTGAAATGACACTTTGTTGGAAAATGACACTTTGTTGGAAATTTTGTAACGAATTCAACTAGGTATGCCATTCCAACATCTGTCCACTATTTCCCAGGGTTTTGATTAAAAACCTGAAAAATCGAGATGATTTTCTTTGGGTTTTGGCGTTGTCGTGGGGGTGGGGTTCATAATTTTTTTTCGAAAAAATTTTTCAAATGATATTTTTTTCTGGAAATGCCACTTTGTTGGAAATTTGTTAACGAATTCAATGAGGTATGACATTCAAACATTCGACCACAATTTCCCAGGTGTTTGATTAAAAAACCGAAAAATCGAGTTGATTTTCTTTGGATTTTGGTTTTGTCATAAGGGTGGGGTTCCTGTTTTTTTTTTCAAAAAAATTTTTCAACTGATTTTTTTTTCTGTAAATGAAACTTAGTTGGAAATTTTGTAGCGATTTCAACTAGGTATGCCATTTCAACATCTGACCACTATTTCCCAGGGTTTTGAAAAATCGAGGTGATTTTCTTTGGATTTTGGCGTTGTCGTAAGAGTAGGGTTCATCATTTTTTTTATATGATTTTTTATTCTGGAAATGCCACTATGTTGGAAATTTGGTAACGAATTCAACGAGGTATGACATTCAAACATTCGACCACAATTTCCCAGGGGTTTGATTAAAAAACCGAAAAATCGAGGTGATTTTCTTTGGATTTGAGCCTTGTCATAAGGTTGGGGGTCATGTTTTTTTATCGAAAACATTTTTCTACTGATTTTTTTTTTTGGAAATGACACTTTGTTGGAAATTTTGTAACGAATTCAACTAGGTATGCCATTCCAACAACTGACCTATATTTCCCAGGGTTCTGATTAAAAACCTGAAAAATCGATTTTCGAAAAAATTTTTTTACTGATTTTTTTTTCTGTAAATGACACTTTGTTGGAAATTTTGTAATGAATTAAACTAGGTATGCCATTCCAACATCTGACAACTATTTCCCAGGGTTTTGATTAAAAATCTTAAAAATCGAGGTGATTTTCTTCGGATTTGAGCCTTGTCATAAGGGTGAAAACAAATTTTTCAAATGATTTTTTTTTTCTGTAAATGACACTTTGTTGGAAATTTTGTAACGAATTCAACTAGGTATGCCATTCCAACATCTGACCACTATTTCCCAAGGTTTTGATTAAAAACCTGAAAAATCGAGGTGATTTTCTTCGGATTTGAGCCTTGTCATAAGGGTGAGGGTCAGTTTTTTTTTCGAAAAAATTTTTCAAATGATTTTTTTTGGAAATTTTTTAACGAATTCAACTAGGTATGTTACTCCAACATCTGACCACTATTTCCCAGGGTTTTGATTAAAAACCTGAAAAATCGAGGTGATTTTCTTCGGATTTGAGCCTTGTCATAAGGGTGAAAAAAATTTTTCAAATGATTTTTTTTTCTGTAAATGACACTTTTTTGGAAATTTTGTAACGAATTCAACTAGGTATGCCATTCCAACATCTGACCACTATTTCCCAAGGTTTTGATTAAAAACCTGAAAAATCGAGGTGATTTTCTTCGGATTTGAGCCTTGTCATAAGGGTGAGGGCAGTTTTTTTTTCGAAAAAATTTTTCAAATGTTTTTTTTTTCGTAAATGACACTTTGTTAAAAATTTTTTAACGAATTCAACTAGGTATGCCATTCCAACATCTGACCACTATTTCCCAGGATTTTGATTAAAAACCTGAAAAATCGAGGTGATTTTCTTTGGATTTGATCCTTGTCATAAGGGTGGGGGTCATGTTTTTTTTATCGGAAAAATTTTTCAAATGATTTTTTTTTTCTGTAAATGACACTTTGTTGGAAATTTTGAAACGAATTCAACTAGGTATTCCATTCCAACATCTGACCACTATTTCCCGGGGTTTTGATTAACAACCTGAAAAATCGAGGTGATTTTCTTTGGATCTGGGCCTTGTCATAATGGGGTGGGGGTCATGTTTTTTTTTATCGAAAAAATTTTTCAAATGATTTTTTTTTCTGTAAATGACACTTTGTTGGAAATTTTGTAACGAATTCATAAACGTATGCCATTCCTACATTCGACCACTATTTTGCCAAAACCGAAAAATCGAGGTGATTTTCTTTGGATTTGATCCTTGTCATAAGGGTGGGGGTCATGTTTTTTTTATCGGAAAAATTTTTCAAATGATTTTTTTTTCTGTAAATGACACATTGTTGGAAATTTTGTAACGAATTCAACTAGGTATGCCATTCCAACATTCGACCACTATTTCCCAGGGTTTTGATTAAAAACATGAAAAATCGAGGTGATTTTCTTCGGATCTGGGCCTTGTCATAATGGGGTAGGGGTCATGTTATTTTTCGAAAAAATTTTTCAACTGATTTTTTTTTCTGTAAATGACACTTTGTTGGAAATTTTGTAACGAATTCTACTAGGTATGCCATTCCAACATCTGACCACTATTTCCCGGGGTTTTGATTAACAACCTGAAAAATCGAGGTGATTTTCTTTGGATTTGAGCCTTGTCATATCATTTTTAAATGATATTTTTTCTGTAAATGACACTTTGTTCGAAATTTTGTAACGAATTCAACTAGGTATGCCATTCCATTATTCGACCACTATTTCCCAGGGTTTTGATTAAAAACATGAAAAATCGAGGTGATTTTCTTCGGATCTGGGCCTTGTCATAATGGGGTGGGGGTCATGTTTTGTTATCGAAAAAATTTGTCAAATGATTTTTTTTTTCTGTGAATGACACATTGTTGGAAATTTTGTAACGAATTCATAAACGTATGCCATTCCTACATTCGACCACTATTTCCCAGGGTTTTGATTAAAAAACCGAAAAATCGAGGTGATTTTCTCTGGATTGAGCCTTGTCATTTAGGTGGGGTTCGGTTCAAGGTTTTTTCGAAAAAATTTTTCAAATGAATTTTTTTTTTCTGTAAAGGAAAATTGTTGGAAATTTTGTAACGAATTCAACTAGGTATGCCATTCCAACATCTGACCAGGGGTTTGATTAAAAAACCGAAAAATCGAGTTGATTTTCTTTGGATTTTGGCGTTGTCGTAAGGGTGGGGTTCATTATTTTTTTCGAAAAAATTTTTCAAATGATATTTTTTTCTGGAAATGCCATTTTGTTGGAAATTTGGTAACGAATTCAACGAGGTATGACATTCAAACATTCGACCACAATTTCCCAGGGGTTTGATTAAAAAACCGAAAAATCGAGTTGATTTTCTTTGGATTTTGGTTTTGCATAAGGGTGGGTGTCATGTTTTTTTCGAAAAAATTTTTCAAATGATTTTTTTTTCTGTAAATGACACATTGTTGGAAATTTTGTAACGAATTCATAAACGTATGCCATTCCTACATTCGACCACTATTTCCCAGGGTTTTGATTAAAAATCTTAAAAATCGAGGTGATTTTCTTCGGATTTGAGCCTTGTCATAAGGGTGAAAAAAAATTTTTCAAATGATTTTTTTTTTCTGTAAATGACACTTTGTTGGAAATTTTGTAACGAATTCAACTAGGTATGCCATTCCAACATCTGACCACTATTTCCCAAGGTTTTGATTAAAAACCTGAAAAATCGAGGTGATTTTCTTCGGATTTGAGCCTTGTCATAAGGGTGAGGGTCAGTTTTTTTTTCGAAAAAATTTTTCAAATGATTTTTTTTTGAAATTTTTTAATGAATTCAACTAGGTATGCCATTCCAACATCTGACCACTATTTCCCAGGGTTTTGATTAAAAACCTGAAAAATCGAGGTGATTTTCTTCGGATTTGAGCCTTGTCATAAGGGTGAAAAAAAATTTTTCAAATGATTTTTTTTTCTGTAAATGACACTTTTTTGGAAATTTTGTAACGAATTCAACTAGGTATGCCATTCCAACATCTGACCACTATTTCCCAAGGTTTTGATTAAAAACCTGAAAAATCTTGGTGATTTTCTTCGGATTTGAGCCTTGTCATAAGGGTGAGGGCAGTTTTTTTTTCGAAAAAATTTTTCAAATGTTTTTTTTTTCGTAAATGACACTTTGTTAAAAATTTTTTAACGAATTCAACTAGGTATGCCATTCCAACATCTGACCTCTATTTCCCAGGATTTTGATTAAAAACCTGAAAAATCGAGGTGATTTTCTTTGGATTTGATCCTTGTCATAAGGGTGGGGGTCATGTTTTTTTTATCGGAAAAATTTTTCAAATGATTTTTTTTTCTGTAAATGACACTTTGTTGGAAATTTTGAAACGAATTCAACTAGGTATTCCATTCCAACATCTGACCACTATTTCCCGGGGTTTTGATTAACAACCTGAAAAATCGAGGTGATTTTCTTTGGATTTGAGCCTTGTCATATCATTTTTAAATGATATTTTTTCTGTAAATGACACTTTGTTCGAAATTTTGTAACGAATTCAACTAGGTATGCCATTCCATTATTCGACCACTATTTCCCAGGGTTTTGATTAAAAACATGAAAAATCGAGGTGATTTTCTTCGGATCTGGGCCTTGTCATAATGGGGTAGGGGTCATGTTATTTTTCGAAAAAATTTTTCAACTGATTTTTTTTTCTGTAAATGACACTTTGTTGGAAATTTTGTAACGAATTCTACTAGGTATGCCATTCCAACATCTGACCACTATTTCCCGGGGTTTTGATTAACAACCTGAAAAATCGAGGTGATTTTCTTTGGATTTGAGCCTTGTCATATCATTTTTAAATGATATTTTTTCTGTAAATGACACTTTGTTCGAAATTTTGTAACGAATTCAACTAGGTATGCCATTCCATTATTCGACCACTATTTCCCAGGGTTTTGATTAAAAACATGAAAAATCGAGGTGATTTTCTTCGGATCTGGGCCTTGTCATAATGGGGTGGGGGTCATGTTTTGTTATCGAAAAAATTTGTCAAATGATTTTTTTTTTCTGTGAATGACACATTGTTGGAAATTTTGTAACGAATTCATAAACGTATGCCATTCCTACATTCGACCACTATTTCCCAGGGTTTTGATTAAAAAACCGAAAAATCGAGGTGATTTTCTCTGGATTGAGCCTTGTCATTTAGGTGGGGTTCAAGGTTTTTTTTCGAAAAAATTTTTCAAATAATTTTTTTTTTCTGTAAATGACACTTTGTTGGAAATTTTGTAACGAATTCAACTAGGTATGCCATTCCAACATCTGACCACTATTTCCGAGGGTTTTGATTAAAAAACCGAAAAATCGAGGTGATTTTCTTTGGATTTTGGCGTTGTCGTAAGGGTGGGGTTCATAATTTTTTTTCGAAAAAATTTTTCAAATGATATTTTTTTCTGGAAATGCCATTTTGTTGGAAATTTGGTAACGAATTCAACGAGGTATGACATTCAAACATTCGACCACAATTTCCCAGGGGTTTGATTAAAAAACCGAAAAATCGTGTTGATTTTCTTTGGATTTTGGTTTTGTCATAAGGGTGGGGGTCATGTTTTTTTTCGAAAAAATTTTTCAACTGATTTTTTTTTTCTGTGAATGACACATTGTTGGAAATTTTGTAACGAATTCATAAACGTATGCCATTCCTACATTCGACCACTATTTCCCAGGGTTTTGATTAAAAATCTTAAAAATCGAGGTGATTTTCTTCGGATTTGAGCCTTGTCATAAGGGTGAAAAAAAATGTTTCAAATGATTTTTTTTTCTGTAAATGACACTTTTTTGGAAATTTTGTAACGAATTCAACTAGGTATGCCATTCCAACATCTGACCACTATTTCCCAAGGTTTTGATTAAAAACCTGAAAAATCTTGGTGATTTTCTTCGGATTTGAGCCTTGTCATAAGGGTGATGGCAGTTTTTTTTTCGAAAAAATTTTTCAAATGTTTTTTTTTCGTAAATGACACTTTGTTAAAAATTTTTTAACGAATTCAACTAGGTATGCCATTCCAACATCTGACCACTATTTCCCAGGATTTTGATTAAAAACCTGAAAAATCGAGGTGATTTTCTTTGGATTTGATCCTTGTCATAAGGGTGGGGGTCATGTTTTTTTATCGGAAAAATTTTTCAAATGATTTTTTTTTTCTGTAAATGACACTTTGTTGGAAATTTTGAAACGAATTCAACTAGGTATTCCATTCCAACATCTGACCACTATTTCCCGGGGTTTTGATTAACAACCTGAAAAATCGAGGTGATTTTCTTTGGATCTGGGCCTTGTCATAATGGGGTGGGGGTCATGTTTTTTTTTATCGAAAAAATTTTTCAAATGATTTTTTTTTCTGTTAATGACACATTGTTGGAAATTTTGTAACGAATTCATAAACGTATGCCATTCCTACATTCGACCACTATTTTCCCAAAACCGAAAAATCGAGGTGATTTTCTTTGGATTTGATCCTTGTCATAAGGGTGGGGGTCATGTTTTTTTTATCGGAAAAATTTTTCAAATGATTTTTTTTTCTGTAAATGACACATTGTTGGAAATTTTGTAACGAATTCAACTAGGTATGCCATTCCAACATTCGACCACTATTTCCCAGGGTTTTGATTAAAAAACCAAAAAATCGAGGTGATTTTCTTTGGATTTTGGCGTTGTCGTAAGGGTGGGGTTCATAATTTTCTTTCGAAAAAATTTTTCAAATGATATTTTTTTCTGGAAATGCCATTTTGTTGGAAATTTGGTAACGAATTCAACGAGGTATGACATTCAAACATTCGACCACAATTTCCCAGGGGTTTGATTAAAAAACCGAAAAATCGAGTTGATTTTCTTTGGATTTTGGTTTTGTCATAAGGGTGGGGGTCATGTTATTTTTCGAAAAAATTTTTCAACTGATTTTTTTTCTGTAAATGACACTTTGTTGGAAATTTGGCAACGAATTCTACCAGGTATGCCATTCCAACATCTGACCACTATTTCCCAGGGTTTTGATTAAAAACCTGAAAAATCGAGGTGATTTTCTTTGGATTTGAGCCTTGTCATATCATTTTTAAATGATATTTTTTCTGTAAATGACACTTTGTTCGAAATTTTGTAACGAATTCAACTAGGTATGCCATTCCATTATTCGACCACTATTTCCCAGGGTTTTGATTAAAAACATGAAAAATCGAGGTGATTTTCTTCGGATCTGGGCCTTGTCATAATGGGGTGGGGGTCATGTTTTGTTATCGAAAAAATTTGTCAAATGATTTTTTTTTCTGTGAATGACACATTGTTGGAAATTTTGTAACGAATTCATAAACGTATGCCATTCCTACATTCGACCACTATTTCCCAGGGTTTTGATTAAAAAACCGAAAAATAGAGGTGATTTTCTCTGGATTGAGCCTTGTCATTTAGGTGGGGTTCATGGTTTTTTTTCGAAAAAATTTTTCAAATAATTTTTTTTTCTGTAAATGACACTTTGTTGGAAATTTTGTAACGAATTCAACTAGGTATGCCATTCCAACATCTGACCACTATTTCCGAGGGTTTTGATTAAAAAACCGAAAAATCGAGGTGATTTTCTTTGGATTTTGGCGTTGTCGTAAGGGTGGGGTTCATAATTTTTTTTCGAAAAATTTTTCAAATGATATTTTTTTCTGGAAATGCCATTTTGTTGGAAATTTGGTAACGAATTCAACGAGGTATGACATTCAAACATTCGACCACAATTTCCCAGGGGTTTGATTAAAAAACCGAAAAATCGTGTTGATTTTCTTTGGATTTTGGTTTTGTCATAAGGGTGGGGGTCATGTTTTTTTTCGAAAAAATTTTCAACTGATTTTTTTTTCTGTGAATGACACATTGTTGGAAATTTTGTAACGAATTCATAAACGTATGCCATTCCTACATTCGACCACTATTTCCCAGGGTTTTGATTAAAAAACCGAAAAATCGAGGTGATTTTCTCTGGATTTGAGCCTTGTCATATAGGTGGGGTTCATGGTTTTTTTCGAAAAAATTTTTCAAATGATTTTTTTTCTGTAAATGATACTATGTTGGAAATTTTGTAACGAATTCAACTAGGTATGCCATTCCAACATCTGACCACTATTTCCGAGGGTTTTGATTAAAAAACCGAAAAATCGAGGTGATTTTCTTTGGATTTTGGCGTTGTCGTAAGGGTGGGGTTCATAATTTTTTTTCGAAAAAATGTTTCAAATGATATTTTTTTCTGGAAATGCCATTTTGTTGGAAATTTGGTAACGAATTCAACGAGGTATGACATTCAAACATTCGACCACAATTTCCCAGGGGTTTGATTAAAAAACCGAAAAATCGAGTTGATTTTCTTTGGATTTTGGTTTTGTCATAAGGGTGGGGGTCATGTTATTTTTCGAAAAAATTTTTCAACTGATTTTTTTTTCTGTAAATGACACTTTGTTGGAAATTTTGTAACGAATTCTACTAGGTATGCCATTCCAACATCTGACCACTATTTCCCGGGGTTTTGATTAACAACCTGAAAATTCGAGGTGATTTTCTTTGGATTTGAGCCTTGTCATATCATTTTTAAATGATATTTTTTCTGTAAATGACACTTTGTTCGAAATTTTGTAACGAATTCAACTAGGTATGCCATTCCATTATTCGACCACTATTTCCCAGGGTTTTGATTAAAAACATGAAAAATCGAGGTGATTTTCTTCGGATCTGGGCCTTGTCATAATGGGGTGGGGGTCATGTTTTGTTATCGAAAAAATTTTTCAAATGATTTTTTTTTTCTGTGAATGACACATTGTTGGAAATTTTGTAACGAATTCATAAACGTATGCCATTCCTACATTCGACCACTATTTCCCAGGGTTTTGATTAAAAAACCGAAAAATCGAGGTGATTTTCTCTGGATTTGAGCCTTGTCATATAGGTGGGGTTCATGGTTTTTTTCGAAAAAATTTTTCAAATAATTTTTTTTTCTGTAAATGACACTTTGTTGGAAATTTTGTAACGAATTCAACTAGGTATGCCATTCCAACATCTGACCACTATTTCCGAGGGTTTTGATTAAAAAACCGAAAAATCGAGGTGATTTTCTTTGGATTTTGGCGTTGTCGTAAGGGTGGGGTTCATAATTTTTTTCGAAAAAATGTTTCAAATGATATTTTTTTCTGGAAATGCCATTTTGTTGGAAATTTGGTAACGAATTCAACGAGGTATGACATTCAAACATTCGACCACAATTTCCCAGGGGTTTGATTAAAAAACCGAAAAATCGAGTTGATTTTCTTTGGATTTTGGTTTTGTCATAAGGGTGGGGGTCATGTTATTTTTCGAAAAAAATTTTCAACTGATTTTTTTTCTGTAAATGACACTTTGTTGGAAATTTTGTAACGAATTCTACTAGGTATGCCATTCCAACATCTGACCACTATTTCCCGGGGTTTTGATTAACAACCTGAAAATTCGAGGTGATTTTCTTTGGATTTGAGCCTTGTCATATCATTTTTAAATGATATTTTTTCTGTAAATGACACTTTGTTCGAAATTTTGTAACGAATTCAACTAGGTATGCCATTCCATTATTCGACCACTATTTCCCAGGGTTTTGATTAAAAACATGAAAAATCGAGGTGATTTTCTTCGGATCTGGGCCTTGTCATAATGGGGTGGGGGTCATGTTTTGTTATCGAAAAAATTTTTCAAATGATTTTTTTTTCTGTAAATGACACATTGTTGGAAATTTTGTAACGAATTCATAAACGTATGCCATTCCTACATTCGACCACTATTTCCCAGGGTTTTGATTAAAAAACCGAAAAATCGAGGTGATTTTCTCTGGATTGAGCCTAGTCATTAAGGTGGGGTTCATGGTTTTTTTCGAAAAAATTTTTCAAATAATTTTTTTTTCTGTAAATGACACTTTGTTGGAAATTTTGTAACGAATTCAACTAGGTATGCCATTCCAACATCTGACCACTATTTCCGAGGGTTTTGATTAAAAAACCGAAAAATCGAGGTGATTTTCTTTGGATTTTGGCGTTGTCGTAAGGGTGGGGTTCATAATTTTTTTTCGAAAAATTTTTTCAAATGATATTTTTTTCTGGAAATGCCATTTTGTTGGAAATTTGGTAACGAATTCAACGAGGTATGACATTCAAACATTCGACCACAATTTCCCAGGGGTTTGATTAAAAAACCGAAAAATCGTGTTGATTTTCATTGGATTTTGGTTTTGTCATAAGGGTGGGGGTCATGTTTTTTTTCGAAAAAATTTTTCAACTTATTTTTTTTTCTGTAAATGACACTTTGTTGGAAATTTTGTAACGAATTCAACTAGGTATGCCATTCCAACATCTGACCACTATTTCCCAGGGTTTTGATTAAAAACCCGAAAAATCGAGGTGATTTTCTTTGAATTTTGGCGTTGTCGTAAGCCCCACCCTTATTTTGGCGTTGTCGTAAGGGTGGGGTTCATAATTTTTTTCGAAAAAATTTTTCAAATGATATTTTTTTCTGGAAATGCCATTTTCTTGGAAATTTGGTAACGAATTCAACGAGGTATGACATTCAAACATTCGACCACAATTTCCCAAGGGTTTGATTAAAAAACCGAAAAATCGAGTTGATTTTCTTTGGATTTTGGTTTTGTCATAAGGGTGGGGGTCATGTTTTTTTTTCGAAAAAATTTTTTTACTGATTTTTTTTCTGTAAGTGACACTTTGTTGGAAATTTTGTACGTAACGAATTAAACTAACTGACAAACTGACAACTATTTCCCAGAGTTTTGATTAAAAACCTGAAAAATCGAGGTGATTTTCTTCGGATTTGAGCCTTGTCATAAGGGTGAGGGTCAGTTTTTTTTTCGAAAAAATTTTTCAAATGATTTTTTTTGGAAATTTTTTAATGAATTCAACTAGGTATGCCATTCCAACATCTGACCACTATTTCCCAGGGTTTTGATTAAAAACCTGAAAAATCGAGGTGATTTTCTTCGGATTTGAGCCTTGTCATAAGGGTGAAAAAAATTTTTCAAATGATTTTTTTTCTGTAAATGACACTTTTTTGGAAATTTTGTAACGAATTCAACTAGGTATGCCATTCCAACATCTGACCACTATTTCCCAGGGTTTTGATTAAAAACCTGAAAAATCTTGGTGATTTTCTTCGGATTTGAGCCTTGTCATAAGGGTGAGGGTTTTTTTTCGAAAAAATTTTTCAAATGTTTTTTTTTCGTAAATGACACTTTGTTAAAAATTTTTTAACGAATTCAACTAGGTATGCCATTCCAACATCTGACCACTATTTCCCAGGGTTTTGATTAAAAACCTGAAAAATCGAGGTGATTTTCTTTGGATTTGATCCTTGTCATAAGGGTGGGGGTCATGTTTTTTTTATCGGAAAAATTTTTCAAATGATTTTTTTTCTGTAAATGACACTTTGTTGGAAATTTTGAAACGAATTCAACTAGGTATTCCATTCCAACATCTGACCACTATTTCCGGGGTTTTGATTAACAACCTGAAAAATCGAGGTGATTTTCTTTGGATCTGGGCCTTGTCATAATGGGGTGGGGGTCATGTTTTTTTTATCGAAAAAATTTTTCAAATGATTTTTTTCTGTTAATGACACATTGTTGGAAATTTTGTAACGAATTCATAAACGTATGCCATTCCTACATTCGACCACTATTTTCCCAAAACCGAAAAATCGAGGTGATTTTCTTTGGATTTGATCCTTGTCATAAGGGTGGGGGTCATGTTTTTTTTATCGGAAAAATTTTTCAAATGATTTTTTTTTCTGTAAATGACACATTGTTGGAAATTTTGTAACGAATTCAACTAGGTATGCCATTCCAACATTCGACCACTATTTCCCAGGGTTTTGATTAAAAAACCAAAAAATCGAGGTGATTTTCTTTGGATTTTGGCGTTGTCGTAAGGGTGGGGTTCATAATTTTCTTTCGAAAAAATTTTTCAAATGATATTTTTTTCTGGAAATGCCATTTTGTTGGAAATTTGGTAACGAATTCAACGAGGTATGACATTCAAACATTCGACCACAATTTCCCAAGGGGTTTGATTAAAAAACCGAAAAATCGAGTTGATTTTCTTTGGATTTTGGTTTTGTCATAAGGGTGGGGGTCATGTTTTTTTTCGAAAAAATTTTTCAACTGATTTTTTTTCTGTAAATGACACTTTGTTGGAAATTTTGTAACGAATTCTACTAGGTATGCCATTCCAACATCTGACCACTATTTCCCGGGGTTTTGATTAACAACCTGAAAAATCGAGGTGATTTTCTTTGGATTTGAGCCTTGTCATATCATTTTTAAATGATATTTTTTCTGTAAATGACACTTTGTTCGAAATTTTGTAACGAATTCAACTAGGTATGCCATTCCATTATTCGACCACTATTTCCCAGGGTTTTGATTAAAAACATGAAAAATCGAGGTGATTTTCTTCGGATCTGGGCCTTGTCATAATGGGGTGGGGGTCATGTTTTTGTTATCGAAAAAATTTTTCAAATGATTTTTTTTTCTGTAAATGACACATTGTTGGAAATTTTGTAACGAATTCATAAACGTATGCCATTCCTACATTCGACCACTATTTCCCAGGGTTTTGATTAAAAAACCGAAAAATCGAGGTGATTTTCTCTGGATTTGAGCCTTGTCATTTAGGTGGGGTTCATGGTTTTTTTCGAAAAAAATTTTTCAAATAATTTTTTTTTCTGTAAATGACACTTTGTTGGAAATTTTGTAACGAATTCAACTAGGTATGCCATTCCAACATCTGACCACTATTTCCGAGGGTTTTGATTAAAAAACCGAAAAATCGAGGTGATTTTCTTTGGATTTTGGCGTTGTCGTAAGGGTGGGGTTCATAATTTTTTTCGAAAAAATTTTTCAAATGATATTTTTTTCTGGAAATGCCATTTTGTTGGAAATTTGGTAACGAATTCAACGAGGTATGACATTCAAACATTCGACCACAATTTCCCAGGGGTTTGATTAAAAAACCGAAAAATCGTGTTGATTTTCTTTGGATTTTGGTTTTGTCATAAGGGTGGGGGTCATGTTTTTTTTCGAAAAAATTTTTCAACTGATTTTTTTTTTCTGTGAATGACACATTGTTGGAAATTTTGTAACGAATTCATAAACGTATGCCATTCCTACATTCGACCACTATTTCCCAGGGTTTTGATTAAAAAACCGAAAAATCGAGGTGATTTTCTCTGGATTTGAGCCTTGTCATATAGGTGGGGTTCATGGTTTTTTTTCGAAAAAATTTTTCAAATGATTTTTTTTTCTGTAAATGACCCTTTGTTGGAAATTTTGTAACGAATTCAACTAGGTATGCCATTCCAACATCTGACCACTATTTCCGAGGGTTTTGATTAAAAAACCGAAAAATCGAGGTGATTTTCTTTGGATTTTGGCGTTGTCGTAAGGGTGGGGTTCATAATTTTTTTTCGAAAAAATGTTTCAAATGATATTTTTTTCTGGAAATGCCATTTTGTTGGAAATTTGGTAACGAATTCAACGAGGTATGACATTCAAACATTCGACCACAATTTCCCAGGGGTTTGATTAAAAAACCGAAAAATCGAGTTGATTTTCTTTGGATTTTGGTTTTGTCATAAGGGTGGGGGTCATGTTATTTTTCGAAAAAATTTTTCAACTGATTTTTTTTTCTGTAAATGACACTTTGTTGGAAATTTTGTAACGAATTCTACTAGGTATGCCATTCCAACATCTGACCACTATTTCCCGGGGTTTTGATTAACAACCTGAAAATTCGAGGTGATTTTCTTTGGATTTGAGCCTTGTCATATCATTTTTAAATGATATTTTTTCTGTAAATGACACTTTGTTCGAAATTTTGTAACGAATTCAACTAGGTATGCCATTCCATTATTCGACCACTATTTCCCAGGGTTTTGATTAAAAACATGAAAAATCGAGGTGATTTTCTTCGGAAATGGGCCTTGTCATAATGGGGTGGGGGTCATGTTTTGTTATCGAAAAAATTTTTCAAATGATTTTTTTTTTCTGTGAATGACACATTGTTGGAAATTTTGTAACGAATTCATAAACGTATGCCATTCCTACATTCGACCACTATTTCCCAGGGTTTTGATTAAAAAACCGAAAAATCGAGGTGATTTTCTCTGGATTTGAGCCTTGTCATATAGGTGGGGTTCATGGTTTTTTTCGAAAAAATTTTTCAAATAATTTTTTTTTCTGTAAATGACACTTTGTTGGAAATTTTGTAACGAATTCAACTAGGTATGCCATTCCAACATCTGACCACTATTTCCGAGGGTTTTGATTAAAAAACCGAAAAATCGAGGTGATTTTCTTTGGATTTTGGCGTTGTCGTAAGGGTGGGGTTCATCATTTTTTTCGAAAAAATGTTTCAAATGATATTTTTTTCTGGAAATGCCATTTTGTTGGAAATTTGGTAACGAATTCAACGAGGTATGACATTCAAACATTCGACCACAATTTCCCAGGGGTTTGATTAAAAAACCGAAAAATCGAGTTGATTTTCTTTGGATTTTGGTTTTGTCATAAGGGTGGGGGTCATGTTTTTTTTCGAAAAAAATTTTCAACTGATTTTTTTTTCTGTAAATGACACTTTGTTGGAAATTTTGTAACGAATTCTACTAGGTATGCCATTCCAACATCTGACCACTATTTCCCGGGGTTTTGATTAACAACCTGAAAATTCGAGGTGATTTTCTTTGGATTTGAGCCTTGTCATATCATTTTTAAATGATATTTTTTCTGTAAATGACACTTTGTTCGAAATTTTGTAACGAATTCAACTAGGTATGCCATTCCATTATTCGACCACTATTTCCCAGGGTTTTGATTAAAAACATGAAAAATCGAGGTGATTTTCTTCGGATCTGGGCCTTGTCATAATGGGGTGGGGGTCATGTTTTGTTATCGAAAAAATTTTTCAAATGATTTTTTTTTTCTGTGAATGACACATTGTTGGAAATTTTGTAACGAATTCATAAACGTATGCCATTCCTACATTCGACCACTATTTCCCAGGGTTTTGATTAAAAAACCGAAAAATCGAGGTGATTTTCTCTGGATTGAGCCTAGTCATTAAGGTGGGGTTCATGTTTTTTTTCGAAAAAATTTTTCAAATAATTTTTTTTCTGTAAATGACACTTTGTTGGAAATTTTGTAACGAATTCAACTAGGTATGCCATTCCAACATCTGACCACTATTTCCGAGGGTTTTGATTAAAAAACCGAAAAATCGAGGTGATTTTCTTTGGATTTTGGCGTTGTCGTAAGGGTGGGGTTCATAATTTTTTTTCGAAAAAATTTTTCAAATGATATTTTTTTCTGGAAATGCCATTTTGTTGGAAATTTGGTAACGAATTCAACGAGGTATGACATTCAAACATTCGACCACAATTTCCCAGGGGTTTGATTAAAAAACCGAAAAATCGTGTTGATTTTCTTTGGATTTTGGTT
This sequence comes from Drosophila rhopaloa, assembly GCF_018152115.1. Taxonomy (NCBI): domain Eukaryota; kingdom Metazoa; phylum Arthropoda; class Insecta; order Diptera; family Drosophilidae; genus Drosophila; species Drosophila rhopaloa. The sequence continues at coordinate 1,044,831 of NW_025335031.1, forward strand.
TTGTCATAAGGGTGGGGGTCATGTTTTTTTTCGAAAAAATTTTTCAACTGATTTTTTTTTCTGTAAATGACACTTTGTTGGAAATTTTGTAACGAATTCAACTAGGTATGCCATTCCAACATCTGACCACTATTTCCCAGGGTTTTGATTAAAAACCCGAAAAATCGAGGTGATTTTCTTTGAATTTTGGCGTTGTCGTAAGCCCCACCCTTATTTTGGCGTTGTCGTAAGGGTGGGGTTCATAATTTTTTTTCGAAAAAATTTTTCAAATGATATTTTTTTCTGGAAATGCCATTTTCTTGGAAATTTGGTAACGAATTCAACGAGGTATGACATTCAAACATTCGACCACAATTTCCCAAGGGTTTGATTAAAAAACCGAAAAATCGAGTTGATTTTCTTTGGATTTTGGTTTTGTCATAAGGGTGGGGGTCATGTTTTTTTTCGAAAAAATTTTTCAACTGATTTTTTTTTCTGTAAATGACACTTTGTTGGAAATTTTGTAACGAATTCAACTAGGTATGCCATTCCAACAACTGACCTATATTTCCCAGGGTTCTGATTAAAAACCTGAAAAATCGAGGTGATTTTGGAATTGAGCCTTGTCATAAGGCTGGGGCTCATAATTTTTTTTCGAAAAAATTTTGCAAATGCCACTTTGTTGGAAATTTGGTAACGAATTCAACGAGGTATGACATTCAAACACTCGACCACAATTTCCCAGGGGATTGATTAAAAAACCGAAAAATCGAGTTGATTTTCTTTAGTTTTGTCATAAGGGTGGGGGTCATGTTTTTTTTTCGAAAAAATTTTTGTACTGATTTTTTTTTCTGTAAATGACACTTTGTTGGAAATTTTGTACGTAACGAATTAAACTAACTGACAAACTGACAACTATTTCCCAGAGTTTTGATTAAAAACCTGAAAAATCGAGGTGATTTTCTTCGGATTTGAGCCTTGTCATAAGGTTGAGGGTCAGTTTTTTTTTCGAAAAAATTTTTCAAATGATTTTTTTTCGTAAATGACACTTTGTTGGAAATTTTTTTAACGAATTCAACTAGGTATGCCATTCCAACATCTGACCACTATTTCCCAGGGTTTTGATTAAAAACCTGAAAAATCAAGGTGATTTTCTTCGGATTTGAGCCTTGTCATAGGGGTGAGGGTCATGTTATTTTTGGAATAAATTTTTCAAATGATTTTTTTTTCGTAAATGACACTTTGTTGGAAATTTTGTAACGAATTCAACTAGGTATGCCATTCCAACATCTGACCACTATTTCATATAGGTGGGGTTCATGGTTTTTTTCGAAAAAATTTTTCAAATAATTTTTTTTTCTGTAAATGACACTTTGTTGGAAATTTTGTAACGAATTCAACTAGGTATGCCATTCCAACATCTGACCACTATTTCCGAGGGTTTTGATTAAAAAACCGAAAAATCGAGGTGATTTTCTTTGGATTTTGGCGTTGTCGTAAGGGTGGGGTTCATAATTTTTTTTCGAAAAAATGTTTCAAATGATATTTTTTTCTGGAAATGCCATTTTGTTGGAAATTTGGTAACGAATTCAACGAGGTATGACATTCAAACATTCGACCACAATTTCCCAGGGGTTTGATTAAAAAACCGAAAAATCGAGTTGATTTTCTTTGGATTTTGGTTTTGTCATAAGGGTGGGGGTCATGTTATTTTTCGAAAAAAATTTTCAACTGATTTTTTTTTCTGTAAATGACACTTTGTTGAAAATTTTGTAACGAATTCTACTAGGTATGCCATTCCAACATCTGACCACTATTTCCCGGGGTTTTGATTAACAACCTGAAAATTCGAGGTGATTTTCTTTGGATTTGAGCCTTGTCATATCATTTTTAAATGATATTTTTTCTGTAAATGACACTTTGTTCGAAATTTTGTAACGAATTCAACTAGGTATGCCATTCCATTATTCGACCACTATTTCCCAGGGTTTTGATTAAAAACATGAAAAATCGAGGTGATTTTCTTCGGATCTGGGCCTTGTCATAATGGGGTGGGGGTCATGTTTTGTTATCGAAAAAATTTTTCAAATGATTTTTTTTTCTGTGAATGACACATTGTTGGAAATTTTGTAACGAATTCATAAACGTATGCCATTCCTACATTCGACCACTATTTCCCAGGGTTTTGATTAAAAAACCGAAAAATCGAGGTGATTTTCTCTGGATTGAGCCTAGTCATTAAGGTGGGGTTCATGTTTTTTTTCGAAAAAATTTTTCAAAAAATTTTTTTTTCTGTAAATGACACTTTGTTGGAAATTTTGTAACGAATTCAACTAGGTATGCCATTCCAACATCTGACCACTATTTCCGAGGGTTTTGATTAAAAAACCGAAAAATCGAGGTGATTTTCTTTGGATTTTGGCGTTGTCGTAAGGGTGGGGTTCATAATTTTTTTTCGAAAAAATTTTTCAAATGATATTTTTTTCTGGAAATGCCATTTTGTTGGAAATTTGGTAACGAATTCAACGAGGTATGACATTCAAACATTCGACCACAATTTCCCAGGGGTTTGATTAAAAAACCGAAAAATCGTGTTGATTTTCTTTGGATTTTGGTTTTGTCATAAGGGTGGGGGTCATGTTTTTTTTCGAAAAAATTTTTCAACTGATTTTTTTTCTGTAAATGACACTTTGTTGGAAATTTTGTAACGAATTCAACTAGGTATGCCATTCCAACATCTGACCACTATTTCCCAGGGTTTTGATTAAAAACCCGAAAAATCGAGGTGATTTTCTTTGAATTTTGGCGTTGTCGTAAGCCCCACCCTTATTTTGGCGTTGTCGTAAGGGTGGGGTTCATAATTTTTTTTCGAAAAAATTTTTCAAATGATATTTTTTTCTGGAAATGCCATTTTCTTGGAAATTTGGTAACGAATTCAACGAGGTATGACATTCAAACATTCGACCACAATTTCCCAAGGGTTTGATTAAAAAACCGAAAAATCGAGTTGATTTTCTTTGGATTTTGGTTTTGTCATAAGGGTGGGGGTCATGTTTTTTTTCGAAAAATTTTTTTACTGATTTTTTTTCTGTAAGTGACACTTTGTTGGAAATTTTGTACGTAACGAATTAAACTAACTGACAAACTGACAACTATTTCCCAGAGTTTTGATTAAAAACCTGAAAAATCGAGGTGATTTTCTTCGGATTTGAGCCTTGTCATAAGGGTGGGGCTCATGTTTTTTTATCGAAAACATTTTTCTAATGATTTTTTTTTTTTAAATGACACTTTGTTGGAAATTTTGTAACGAATTCAACTAGGTATGCCATTCCAACAACTGACCTATATTTCCCAGGGTTCTGATTAAAAACCTGAAAAATCGAGGTGATTTTCTTCGGATTTGAGCCTTGTCATAGGGGTGAGGGTCATGTTATTTTTGGAATAAATTTTTCAAATGATTTTTTTTTCGTAAATGACACTTTGTTGGAAATTTTGTAACGAATTCAACTAGGTATGCCATTCCAACATCTGACCACTATTTCCCAGGGTTTTGATGAAAAATCGAGGTGATTTTCTTTGGATTTGAGTCTTTTCTGTAAATGACACTTTGTTGAAAATTTCCCAGGTTTTGATTACAAACATGAAAAATCGAGTTAATTTTCTTTGGATTTTGTCATAAGGGTGGGGGTCATGTTTTTTTTCGAAAAAATTTTTAAACTGATTTTTTTTTCTGTAAATGACACATTGTTGGAAATTTTGTAACGAATTCAACTAGGTATGCCATTCCAACATCTGACCACTATTTCCCAGGGTTTTGATTAAAAACCTGAAAAATCGAGGTGATTTTCTTTGGATTTTGGTTTTGTCATAAGGGTGGGGGTCATGTTTTTTTTCGAAAAAATTTTTAAACTGATTTTTTTTTCTGTAAATGACACTTTGTTGGAAATTTTGTAACGAATTCATAAACGTATGCCATTCCTACATTCGACCACTATTTCCCAGGGGTTTGATTAAAAAACCGAAAAATCGAGTGATTTTGTTTGGATTTGATCCTTGTCATAAGGGTGGGGGTCATGTTTTTTTTATCGGAAAAATTTTTCAAATGATTTTTTTTTCTGTAAATGACACATTGTTGGAAATTTTGTAACGAATTCAACTAGGTATGCCATTCCAACATCTGACCACTATTTCCGAGGGTTTTGATTAAAAAACCGAAAAATCGAGGTGATTTTCTTTGGATTTTGGCGTTGTCGTAAGGGTGGGGTTCATAATTTTTTTTCGAAAAAATGTTTCAAATGATATTTTTTTCTGGAAATGCCATTTTGTTGGAAATTTGGTAACGAATTCAACGAGGTATGACATTCAAACATTCGACCACAATTTCCCAGGGGTTTGATTAAAAAACCGAAAAATCGAGTTGATTTTCTTTGGATTTTGGTTTTGTCATAAGGGTGGGGGTCATGTTATTTTTCGAAAAAATTTTTCAACTGATTTTTTTTTCTGTAAATGACACTTTGTTGGAAATTTTGTAACGAATTCTACTAGGTATGCCATTCCAACATCTGACCACTATTTCCCGGGGTTTTGATTAACAACCTGAAAATTCGAGGTGATTTTCTTTGGATTTGAGACTTGTCATATCATTTTTAAATGATATGATATTTTTTCTGTAAATGACACTTTGTTCGAAATTTTTTTTTTTGTAAATGAACTTTGTTGAAATTTTGTAACGAATTCAACTAGGTATGCCATTCCAACATCTGACCACTATTTCCGAGGGTTTTGATTAAAAAACCGAAAAATCGAGGTGATTTTCTTTGGATTTTGGCGTTGTCGTAAGGGTGGGGTTCATAATTTTTTTTCGAAAAAATGTTTCAAATGATATTTTTTTCTGGAAATGCCATTTTGTTGGAAATTTGGTAACGAATTCAACGAGGTATGACATTCAAACATTCGACCACAATTTCCCAGGGGTTTGATTAAAAAACCGAAAAATCGAGTTGATTTTCTTTGGATTTTGGTTTTGTCATAAGGGTGGGGGTCATGTTATTTTTCGAAAAAAATTTTCAACTGATTTTTTTTTCTGTAAATGACACTTTGTTGGAAATTTTGTAACGAATTCTACTAGGTATGCCATTCCAACATCTGACCACTATTTCCCGGGGTTTTGATTAACAACCTGAAAATTCGAGGTGATTTTCTTTGGATTTGAGCCTTGTCATATCATTTTTAAATGATATTTTTTCTGTAAATGACACTTTGTTCGAAATTTTGTAACGAATTCAACTAGGTATGCCATTCCATTATTCGACCACTATTTCCCAGGGTTTTGATTAAAAACATGAAAAATCGAGGTGATTTTCTTCGGATCTGGGCCTTGTCATAATGGGGTGGGGGTCATGTTTTGTTATCGAAAAAATTTTTCAAATGATTTTTTTTTTCTGTGAATGACACATTGTTGGAAATTTTGTAACGAATTCATAAACGTATGCCATTCCTACATTCGACCACTATTTCCCAGGGTTTTGATTAAAAAACCGAAAAATCGAGGTGATTTTCTCTGGATTGAGCCTAGTCATTAAGGTGGGGTTCATGGTTTTTTTTCGAAAAAATTTTTCAAATAATTTTTTTTTCTGTAAATGACACTTTGTTGGAAATTTTGTAACGAATTCAACTAGGTATGCCATTCCAACATCTGACCACTATTTCCGAGGGTTTTGATTAAAAAACCGAAAAATCGAGGTGATTTTCTTTGGATTTTGGCGTTGTCGTAAGGGTGGGGTTCATAATTTTTTTTCGAAAAAATTTTTCAAATGATATTTTTTTCTGGAAATGCCATTTTGTTGGAAATTTGGTAACGAATTCAACGAGGTATGACATTCAAACATTCGACCACAATTTCCCAGGGGTTTGATTAAAAAACCGAAAAATCGTGTTGATTTTCTTTGGATTTTGGTTTTGTCATAAGGGTGGGGGTCATGTTTTTTTTCGAAAAAATTTTTCAACTGATTTTTTTTTCTGTAAATGACACTTTGTTGGAAATTTTGTAACGAATTCAACTAGGTATGCCATTCCAACATCTGACCACTATTTCCCAGGGTTTTGATTAAAAACCCGAAAAATCGAGGTGATTTTCTTTGAATTTTGGCGTTGTCGTAAGCCCCACCCTTATTTTGGCGTTGTCGTAAGGGTGGGGTTCATAATTTTTTTTCGAAAAAATTTTTCAAATGATATTTTTTTCTGGAAATGCCATTTTCTTGGAAATTTGGTAACGAATTCAACGAGGTATGACATTCAAACATTCGACCACAATTTCCCAAGGGTTTGATTAAAAAACCGAAAAATCGAGTTGATTTTCTTTGGATTTTGGTTTTGTCATAAGGGTGGGGGTCATGTTTTTTTTTCGAAAAAATTTTTTTACTGATTTTTTTCTGTAAGTGACACTTTGTTGGAAATTTTGTACGTAACGAATTAAACTAACTGACAAACTGACAACTATTTCCCAGAGTTTTGATTAAAAACCTGAAAAATCGAGGTGATTTTCTTCGGATTTGAGCCTTGTCATAAGGGTGGGGCTCATGTTTTTTTATCGAAAACATTTTTCTAATGATTTTTTTTTTTAAATGACACTTTGTTGGAAATTTTGTAACGAATTCAACTAGGTATGCCATTCCAACAACTGACCTATATTTCCCAGGGTTCTGATTAAAAACCTGAAAAATCGAGGTGATTTTCTTCGGATTTGAGCCTTGTCATAAGGGGTGAGGGTCATGTTATTTTTGGAATAAATTTTTCAAATGATTTTTTTCGTAAATGACACTTTGTTGGAAATTTTGTAACGAATTCAACTAGGTATGCCATTCCAACACTCTGACCACTATTTCCCAGGGTTTTGATGAAAAATCGAGGTGATTTTCTTTGGATTTGAGTTTTTTCTGTAAATGACACTTTGTTGGAAAATTTCCCAGGTTTTGATTACAAACATGAAAAATCGAGTTAATTTTCTTTGGATTGGTTTTGTCATAAGGGTGGGGGTCATTTTTTTTTCGAAAAAATTTTTAAACTGATTTTTTTTCTGTAAATGACACATTGTTGGAAATTTTGTAACGAATTCAACTAGGTATGCCATTCCAACATCTGACCACTATTTCCCAGGGTTTTGATTAAAAACCTGAAAAATCGAGGTGATTTTCTTTGGATTTTGGTTTTGTCATAAGGGTGGGGGTCATGTTTTTTTTCGAAAAAATTTTTAAACTGATTTTTTTTTTCTGTAAATGACACTTTGTTGGAAATTTTGTAACGAATTCATAAACGTATGCCATTCCTACATTCGACCACTATTTCCCAGGGGTTTGATTAAAAAACCGAAAAATCGAGGTGATTTTGTTTGGATTTGATCCTTGTCATAAGGGTGGGGGTCATGTTTTTTTTATCGGAAAAATTTTTCAAATGATTTTTTTTTCTGTAAATGACACATTGTTGGAAATTTTGTAACGAATTCAACTAGGTATGCCATTCCAACATCTGACCACTATTTCCGAGGGTTTTGATTAAAAAACCGAAAAATCGAGGTGATTTTCTTTGGATTTTGGCGTTGTCGTAAGGGTGGGGTTCATCATTTTTTTCGAAAAAATGTTTCAAATGATATTTTTTTCTGGAAATGCCATTTTGTTGGAAATTTGGTAACGAATTCAACGAGGTATGACATTCAAACATTCGACCACAATTTCCCAGGGGTTTGATTAAAAAACCGAAAAATCGAGTTGATTTTCTTTGGATTTTGGTTTTGTCATAAGGGTGGGGGTCATGTTTTTTTTTCGAAAAAATTTTTCAACTGATTTTTTTTTCTGTAAATGACACTTTGTTGGAAATTTTGTAACGAATTCTACTAGGTATGCCATTCCAACATCTGACCACTATTTCCCGGGGTTTTGATTAACAACCTGAAAATTCGAGGTGATTTTCTTTGGATTTGAGCCTTGTCATAGGGGGGGTCATGTTTTTTTTAAAAAAATTTTTAAATGATTTTTTTTCTGTAAATGACACTTTGTTGGAAATTTTGTAACGAATTCAACTAGGTATGCCATTCCAACATCTGACCACTATTTCCGAGGGTTTTGATTAAAAAACCGAAAAATCGAGGTGATTTTCTTTGGATTTTGGCGTTGTCGTAAGGGTGGGGTTCATAATTTTTTTTCGAAAAAATGTTTCAAATGATATTTTTTTCTGGAAATGCCATTTTGTTGGAAATTTGGTAACGAATTCAACGAGGTATGACATTCAAACATTCGACCACAATTTCCCAGGGGTTTGATTAAAAAACCGAAAAATCGAGTTGATTTTCTTTGGATTTTGGTTTTGTCATAAGGGTGGGGGTCATGTTATTTTTCGAAAAAAATTTTCAACTGATTTTTTTTTCTGTAAATGACACTTTGTTGGAAATTTTGTAACGAATTCTACTAGGTATGCCATTCCAACATCTGACCACTATTTCCCGGGGTTTTGATTAACAACCTGAAAATTCGAGGTGATTTTCTTTGGATTTGAGCCTTGTCATATCATTTTTAAATGATATTTTTTCTGTAAATGACACTTTGTTCGAAATTTTGTAACGAATTCAACTAGGTATGCCATTCCATTATTCGACCACTATTTCCCAGGGTTTTGATTAAAAACATGAAAAATCGAGGTGATTTTCTTCGGATCTGGGCCTTGTCATAATGGGGTGGGGGTCATGTTTTGTTATCGAAAAAATTTTTCAAATGATTTTTTTTTTCTGTGAATGACACATTGTTGGAAATTTTGTAACGAATTCATAAACGTATGCCATTCCTACATTCGACCACTATTTCCCAGGGTTTTGATTAAAAAACCGAAAAATCGAGGTGATTTTCTCTGGATTGAGCCTAGTCATTAAGGTGGGGTTCATGGTTTTTTTTCGAAAAAATTTTTCAAATGATTTTTTTTCGTAAATGACACTTTGTTGGAAATTTTTTTAACGAATTCAACTAGGTATGCCATTCCAACATCTGACCACTATTTCCCAGGGGTTTGATTAAAAAACCGAAAAATCGAGGTGATTTTCTTTGGATTTTGGCGTTGTCGTAAGGGTGGGGTTCATAATTTTTTTTCGAAAAAATTTTTCAAATGATATTTTTTTCTGGAAATGCCATTTTGTTGGAAATTTGGTAACGAATTCAACGAGGTATGACATTCAAACATTCGACCACAATTTCCCAGGGGTTTGATTAAAAAACCGAAAAATCGTGTTGATTTTCTTTGGATTTTAGTTTTGTCATAAGGGTGGGGGTCATGTTTTTTTTCGAAAAAATTTTTCAACTGATTTTTTTTTCTGTAAATGACACTTTGTTGGAAATTTTGTAACGAATTCAACTAGGTATGCCATTCCAACATCTGACCACTATTTCCCAGGGTTTTGATTAAAAACCCGAAAAATCGAGGTGATTTTCTTTGAATTTTGGCGTTGTCGTAAGCCCCACCCTTATTTTGGCGTTGTCGTAAGGGTGGGGTTCATTTTTTTTTTCGAAAAAATTTTTCAAATGATATTTTTTTCTGGAAATGCCATTTTCTTGGAAATTTGGTAACGAATTCAACGAGGTATGACATTCAAACATTCGACCACAATTTCCCAGGGGTTTGATTAAAAAACCGAAAAATCGAGTTGATTTTCTTTGGATTTTGTTTTTGTCATAAGATGTGGGGGTCATGTTTTTTTTCGAAAAAATTTTTTTACTGATTTTTTTTCTGTAAGTGACACTTTGTTGGAAATTTTGTACGTAACGAATTAAACTAACTGACAAACTGACAACTATTTCCCAGAGTTTTGATTAAAAACCTGAAAAATCGAGGTGATTTTCTTCGGATTTGAGCCTTGTCATAAGGGTGGGGCTCATGTTTTTTTATCGAAAAAATTTTTCAAATGATTTTTTTTCGTAAATGACACTTTGTTGGAAATTTTTTTAACGAATTCAACTAGGTATGCCATTCCAACATCTGACCACTATTTCCCAGGGTTTTGATTAAAAACCTGAAAAATCAAGGTGATTTTCTTCGGATTTGAGCCTTGTCATAGGGGTGAGGGTCATGTTATTTTTGGAATAAATTTTTCAAATGATTTTTTTCGTAAATGACACTTTGTTGGAAATTTTGTAACGAATTCAACTAGGTATGCCATTCCAACATCTGACCACTATTTCTATAGGTGGGGTTCATGTTTTTTTCGAAAAAATTTTTCAAATAATTTTTTTTCTGTAAATGACACTTTGTTGGAAATTTTGTAACGAATTCAACTAGGTATGCCATTCCAACATCTGACCACTATTTCCCAGGGTTTTGATTAAAAAACCGAAAAATCGAGGTGATTTTCTTTGGATTTTGGCGTTGTCGTAAGGGTGGGGTTCATAATTTTTTTCGAAAAAATGTTTCAAATGATATTTTTTTCTGGAAATGCCATTTTGTTGGAAATTTGGTAACGAATTCAACGAGGTATGACATTCAAACATTCGACCACAATTTCCCAAGGGTTTGATTAAAAAACCGAAAAATCGAGTTGATTTTCTTTGGATTTTGGTTTTGTCATAAGGGTGGGGGTCATGTTTTTTTTTCGAAAAAATTTTTTTACTGATTTTTTTTCTGTAAGTGACACTTTGTTGGAAATTTTGTACGTAACGAATTAAACTAACTGACAAACTGACAACTATTTCCCAGAGTTTTGATTAAAAACCTGAAAAATCGAGGTGATTTTCTTCGGATTTGAGCCTTGTCATAAGGGTGAGGGTCAGTTTTTTTTCGAAAAAATTTTTCAAATGATTTTTTTGGAAATTTTTTAATCAATTCAACTAGGTATGCCATTCCAACATCTGACCACTATTTCCCAGGGTTTTGATTAAAAACCTGAAAAATCGAGGTGATTTTCTTTGGATTTGAGCCTTGTCATAAGGGGTGGGGAAAAAAATGTTTCAAATGATTTTTTTTCTGTAAATGACACTTTTTTGGAAATTTTGTAACGAATTCAACTAGGTATGCCATTCCAACATCTGACCACTATTTCCCAAGGTTTTGATTAAAAACCTGAAAAATCTTGGTGATTTTCTTCGGATTTGAGCCTTGTCATAAGGGTGAGGGCAGTTTTTTTTTCGAAAAAATTTTTCAAATGTTTTTTTTTCGTAAATGACACTTTGTTGAAAATTTTGTAACGAATTCTACTAGGTATGCCATTCCAACATCTGACCACTATTTCCCAGGATTTTGATTAAAAACCTGAAAAATCGAGGTGATTTTCTTTGGATTTGATCCTTGTCATAAGGGTGGGGGTCATGTATTTTTTTATCGGAAAAATTTTTCAAATGATTTTTTTTTCTGTAAATGACACTTTGTTGGAAATTTTGAAACGAATTCAACTAGGTATTCCATTCCAACATCTGACCACTATTTCCCGGGGTTTTGATTAACAACCTGAAAAATCGAGGTGATTTTCTTTGGATCTGGGCCTTGTCATAATGGGGTGGGGGTCATGTTTTTTTTTATCGAAAAAATTTTTCAAATGATTTTTTTTTCTGTTAATGACACATTGTTGGAAATTTTGTAACGAATTCATAAACGTATGCCATTCCTACATTCGACCACTATTTTCCCGTAAAACCGAAAAAATCGAGGTGATTTTCTTTGGATTTGATCCTTGTCATAAGGGTGGGGGTCATGTTTTTTTTATCGGAAAAATTTTTCAAATGATTTTTTTTTCTGTAAATGACACATTGTTGGAAATTTTGTAACGAATTCAACTAGGTATGCCATTCCAACATTAGACCACTATTTCCCAGGGTTTTGATTAAAAAACCAAAAAATCGAGGTGATTTTCTTTGGATTTTGGCGTTGTCGTAAGGGTGGGGTTCATAATTTTTCTTTCGAAAAATTTTTCAAATGATATTTTTTTCTGGAAATGCCATTTTGTTGGAAATTTGGTAACGAATTCAACGAGGTATGACATTCAAACATTCGACCACAATTTCCCAGGGGTTTGATTAAAAAACCGAAAAATCGAGTTGATTTTCTTTGGATTTTGGTTTTGTCATAAGGGTGGGGGTCATGTTATTTTTCGAAAAAATTTTTCAACTGATTTTTTTTCTGTAAATGACACTTTGTTGGAAATTTTGTAACGAATTCTACTAGGTATGCCATTCCAACATCTGACCACTATTTCCCGGGGTTTTGATTAACAACCTGAAAAATCGAGGTGATTTTCTTTGGATTTGAGCCTTGTCATATCATTTTTAAATGATATTTTTTCTGTAAATGACACTTTGTTCGAAATTTTGTAACGAATTCAACTAGGTATGCCATTCCATTATTCGACCACTATTTCCCAGGGCTTTGATTAAAAACATGAAAAATCGAGGTGATTTTCTTCGGATCTGGGCCTTGTCATAATGGGGTGGGGGTCATGTTTTGTTATCGAAAAAATTTGTCAAATGATTTTTTTTTTCTGTGAATGACACATTGTTGGAAATTTTGTAACGAATTCATAAACGTATGCCATTCCTACATTCGACCACTATTTCCCAGGGTTTTGATTAAAAAACCGAAAAATAGAGGTGATTTTCTCTGGATTGAGCCTTGTCATTTAGGTGGGGTTCATGGTTTTTTTTCGAAAAAATTTTTCAAATAATTTTTTTTCTGTAAATGACACTTTGTTGGAAATTTTGTAACGAATTCAACTAGGTATGCCATTCCAACATCTGACCACTATTTCCGAGGGTTTTGATTAAAAAACCGAAAAATCGAGGTGATTTTCTTTGGATTTTGGCGTTGTCGTAAGGGTGGGGTTCATAATTTTTTTTCGAAAAAATTTTTCAAATGATATTTTTTTCTGGAAATGCCATTTTGTTGGAAATTTGGTAACGAATTCAACGAGGTATGACATTCAAACATTCGACCACAATTTCCCAGGGGTTTGATTAAAAAACCGAAAAATCGTGTTGATTTTCTTTGGATTTTGGTTTTGTCATAAGGGTGGGGGTCATGTTTTTTTTTCGAAAAAATTTTTCAACTGATTTTTTTTTTCTGTGAAGGTCACATTGTTGGAAATTTTGTAACGAATTCATAAACGTATGCCATTCCTACATTCGACCACTATTTCCCAGGGTTTTGATTAAAAAACCGAAAAATCGAGGTGATTTTCTCTGGATTTGAGCCTTGTCATATAGGTGGGGTTCATGGTTTTTTTCGAAAAAATTTTTCAAATGATTTTTTTTTCTGTAAATGATACTATGTTGGAAATTTTGTAACGAATTCAACTAGGTATGCCATTCCAACATCTGACCACTATTTCCGAGGGTTTTGATTAAAAAACCGAAAAATCGAGGTGATTTTCTTTGGATTTTGGCGTTGTCGTAAGGGTGGGGTTCATAATTTTTTTTCGAAAAAATGTTTCAAATGATATTTTTTTCTGGAAATGCCATTTTGTTGGAAATTTGGTAACGAATTCAACGAGGTATGACATTCAAACATTCGACCACAATTTCCCAGGGGTTTGATTAAAAAACCGAAAAATCGAGTTGATTTTCTTTGGATTTTGGTTTTGTCATAAGGGTGGGGGTCATGTTATTTTTCGAAAAAATTTTTCAACTGATTTTTTTTTCTGTAAATGACACTTTGTTGGAAATTTTGTAACGAATTCTACTAGGTATGCCATTCCAACATCTGACCACTATTTCCCGGGGTTTTGATTAACAACCTGAAAATTCGAGGTGATTTTCTTTGGATTTGAGCCTTGTCATAAGTTCATTTTTAAATGATATTTTTTCTGTAAATGACACTTTGTTCGAAATTTTGTAACGAATTCAACTAGGTATGCCATTCCATTATTCGACCACTATTTCCCAGGGTTTTGATTAAAAACATGAAAAATCGAGGTGATTTTCTTCGGATCTGGGCCTTGTCATAATGGGGTGGGGGTCATGTTTTTTTATCGAAAAAATTTTTCAAATGATTTTTTTTTCTGTGAATGACACATTGTTGGAAATTTTGTAACGAATTCATAAACGTATGCCATTCCTACATTCGACCACTATTTCCCAGGGTTTTGATTAAAAAACCGAAAAATCGAGGTGATTTTCTCTGGATTTGAGCCTTGTCATATAGGTGGGGTTCATGGTTTTTTTTCGAAAAAATTTTTCAAATGATTTTTTTTTCTGTAAATGACACTTTGTTGGAAATTTTGTAACGAATTCAACTAGGTATGCCATTCCAACATCTGACCACTATTTCCCAGGGTTTTGATTAAAAAACCGAAAAATCGAGGTGATTTTCTTTGGATTTTGGCGTTGTCGTAAGGGTGGGGTTCATAATTTTTTTTCGAAAAAATGTTTCAAATGATATTTTTTTCTGGAAATGCCATTTTGTTGGAAATTTGGTAACGAATTCAACGAGGTATGACATTCAAACATTCGACCACAATTTCCCAGGGGTTTGATTAAAAAACCGAAAAATCGAGTTGATTTTCTTTGGATTTTGGTTTTGTCATAAGGGTGGGGGTCATGTTATTTTTCGAAAAAAATTTTCAACTGATTTTTTTTTCTGTACACTTTGTTGGAAATTTTGTAACGAATTCTACTAGGTATGCCATTCCAACATCTGACCACTATTTCCCGGGGTTTTGATTAACATCTTGAAAATTCGAGGTGATTTTCTTTGGATTTGAGCCTTGTCATATCATTTTTAAATGATATTTTTTCTGTAAATGACACTTTGTTCGAAATTTTGTAACGAATTCAACTAGGTATGCCATTCCATTATTCGACCACTATTTCCCAGGGTTTTGATTAAAAACATGAAAAATCGAGGTGATTTTCTTCGGATCTGGGCCTTGTCATAATGGGGTGGGGGTCATGTTTTGTTATCGAAAAAATTTTTCAAATGATTTTTTTTTCTGTGAATGACACATTGTTGGAAATTTTGTAACGAATTCATAAACGTATGCCATTCCTACATTCGACCACTATTTCCCAGGGTTTTGATTAAAAAACCGAAAAATCGAGGTGATTTTCTCTGGATTGAGCCTAGTCATTAAGGTGGGGTTCATGGTTTTTTTTCGAAAAAATTTTTCAAATAATTTTTTTTTCTGTAAATGACACTTTGTTGGAAATTTTGTAACGAATTCAACTAGGTATGCCATTCCAACATCTGACCACTATTTCCGAGGGTTTTGATTAAAAAACCGAAAAATCGAGGTGATTTTCTTTGGATTTTGGCGTTGTCGTAAGGGTGGGGTTCATAATTTTTTTTCGAAAAATTTTTCAAATGATATTTTTTTCTGGAAATGCCATTTTGTTGGAAATTTGGTAACGAATTCAACGAGGTATGACATTCAAACATTCGACCACAATTTCCCAGGGGTTTGATTAAAAAACCGAAAAATCGTGTTGATTATCTTTGGATTTTGGTTTTGTCATAAGGGTGGGGGTCATGTTTTTTTCGAAAAAATTTTTCAACTGATTTTTTTTCTGTAAATGACACTTTGTTGGAAATTTTGTAACGAATTCAACTAGGTATGCCATTCCAACATCTGACCACTATTTCCCAGGGTTTTGATTAAAAACCCGAAAAATCGAGGTGATTTTCTTTGAATTTTGGCGTTGTCGTAAGCCCCACCCTTATTTTGGCGTTGTCGTAAAGGTGGGGTTCATAATTTTTTTTCGAAAAAATTTTTCAAATGATATTTTTTTCTGGAAATGCCATTTTCTTGGAAATTTGGTAACGAATTCAACGAGGTATGACATTCAAACATTCGACCACAATTTCCCAAGGGTTTGATTAAAAAACCGAAAAATCGAGTTGATTTTCTTTGGATTTTGGTTTTGTCATAAGGGTGGGGGTCATGTTTTTTTTTCGAAAAATTTTTTTACTGATTTTTTTCTGTAAGTGACACTTTGTTGGAAATTTTGTACGTAACGAATTAAACTAACTGACAAACTGACAACTATTTCCCAGAGTTTTGATTAAAAACCTGAAAAATCGAGGTGATTTTCTTCGGATTTGAGCCTTGTCATAAGGGTGGGGCTCATGTTTTTTTATCGAAAACATTTTTCTAATGATTTTTTTTTTTAAATGACACTTTGTTGGAAATTTTGTAACGAATTCAACTAGGTATGCCATTCCAACAACTGACCTATATTTCCCAGGGTTCTGATTAAAAACCTGAAAAATCGAGGTGATTTTGGAATTGAGCCTTGTCATAAGGCTGGGGCTCATAATTTTTTTTCGAAAAAATTTTGCAAATGCCACTTTGTTGGAAATTTGGTAACGAATTCAACGAGGTATGACATTCAAACACTCGACCA
Source organism: Drosophila rhopaloa (assembly GCF_018152115.1). NCBI lineage: Eukaryota > Metazoa > Arthropoda > Insecta > Diptera > Drosophilidae > Drosophila > Drosophila rhopaloa. The sequence continues at coordinate 1,061,168 of NW_025335031.1, forward strand.
CAATTTCCCAGGGGATTGATTAAAAAACCGAAAAATCGAGTTGATTTTCTTTAGTTTTGTCATAAGGGTGGGGGTCATGTTTTTTTTCGAAAAAATTTTTGTACTGATTTTTTTTCTGTAAATGACACTTTGTTGGAAATTTTGTACGTAACGAATTAAACTAACTGACAAACTGACAACTATTTCCCAGAGTTTTGATTAAAAACCTGAAAAATCGAGGTGATTTTCTTCGGATTTGAGCCTTGTCATAAGGTTGAGGGTCAGTTTTTTTTTTCGAAAAAATTTTTCAAATGATTTTTTTTCGTAAATGACACTTTGTTGGAAATTTTTTTAACGAATTCAACTAGGTATGCCATTCCAACATCTGACCACTATTTCCCAGGGTTTTGATTAAAAACCTGAAAAATCAAGGTGATTTTCTTCGGATTTGAGCCTTGTCATAGGGGTGAGGGTCATGTTATTTTTGGAATAAATTTTTCAAATGATTTTTTTTTCGTAAATGACACTTTGTTGGAAATTTTGTAACGAATTCAACTAGGTATGCCATTCCAACATCCGACCACTATTTCCCAGGGTTTTGATGAAAAATCGAGGTGATTTTCTTTGGATTTGAGTCTTTTCTGTAAATGACACTTTGTTGAAAATTTCCCAGGTTTTGATTACAAACATGAAAAATCGAGTTAATTTTCTTTGGATTTTGTCATAAGGGTGGGGGGTCATGTTTTTTTCGAAAAAATTTTTAAACTGATTTTTTTTTCTGTAAATGACACATTGTTGGAAATTTTGTAACGAATTCAACTAGGTATGCCATTCCAACATCTGACCACTATTTCCCAGGGTTTTGATTAAAAACCTGAAAAATCGAGGTGATTTTCTTTGGATTTTGGTTTTGTCATAAGGGTGGGGGTCATGTTTTTTTTCGAAAAAAATTTTAAACTGATTTTTTTTTTTCTGTAAATGACACTTTGTTGGAAATTTTGTAACGAATTCATAAACGTATGCCATTCCTACATTCGACCACTATTTCCCAGGGGTTTGATTAAAAAACCGAAAAATCGAGTGATTTTGTTTGGATTTGATCCTTGTCATAAGGGTGGGGGTCATGTTTTTTTTATCGAAAACATTTTTCTAATGATGGGTAGGTATGCCATTCCAACATCTGACCACTATTTTCCAGGGTTTTGATTAAAAACCTGAAAAATCGAGGTGATTTGCTTTGGATTTTGGCGTTGTCGTAATAGTGGGGTTCATCATTTTTTTTCGAAAAAATTTTTTTTTTTTTTTTTGTAAATATATGCTTTATTTATTGAATCTTCTCTATATGAGACTAACAATAAGTATATCAAATCTTAAGAATATAACTTAACTTACAGTCATGTAGACTGAATTTAGACTAACGGGCCCTAATATTTATTGCTGGGCTGGTAGATCGTTACGATGCAGACGAGTTCTGTTCGAAACCCGTCTTAGGTTCCTTGCGAGATTATTTGGGTGCAGTGTAAGCTTGTTATGGTAGGCCGCTTTCTGCTTTGCTATTTCATCTTTGACCGGTGGTATGCCCAGATCCCTGTGGATGTTTTCGTTCCGAACATACCATGGTGCCCCAGTGATTGTTCGCAGGATTTTTGATTGTGAGCGCTGTATGATGTCAACGTTGCTGTTGCTCGCGTTCCCCCAGAGCTGGGAGCCGTAGGTCCAAATGGGCTTGAGGGTGGAGTTGTAGAGAAGAACTTTAAAGTCCAGACACAGGGGTGATCGAGAATTTATAATCCAGTGTAGGCTGCTAGCTTTAAGTCTGAGATGTACTTTCTTGCATTCAATGTGCCTCCGCCAGGTTAGGCGTCTGTCGAGGTGGACGCCGAGATATGTTACATCGCTGGCTTGGGGAATCTGCGTACCATTCAAAGTTAGCGGCGGGCACGATTGTCTGTTAAGGGTAAACGTTATATGTTTACACTTTTGTTCATTAATTTTGATTCGCCAGTCTGATAGCCACTTTTCAACTACCTCCAAATGATCAGCCAGTTGAGCTGTTGCTCTAGTTGGGCATCTCGAGCGGCTCAGGATTGCGGTGTCGTCAGCAAATGTGGACGTAGTCAGCCTCTCGTTCGTAGGGATGTCTGCTGTGTATAGGATAAACAGGGTAGGGCCCAGGGCGCTACCTTGTGGGACTCCGGCTTCAATGTTATACTCGTTGGATGTCGTTGTATTGCATCTAACCTCAAAGACTCTGTGGTAGAGGTACGACTTAAGTAACTTATGAGTGTTTTCTGGCAGTAATGTTATGATTTTATGCATAAGGCCTTCAAGCCACACTCGGTCGAATGCCTGAGAGACGTCGAGGAATATCGCACTACAATATTCCCGATGTTCGAAGGCTGTACGAATTTCTGAAGTTATCCGGTTGACTTGCTCGATGGTTCCGTGGCTTTCTCGAAACCCGAATTGATGTGCCGGGATTAAGTTTTGTTCTCTTAAATATGGTGTAATGCGCGTGAGCAGGCATTTTTCCAGTAATTTGGACAGGCACGATAGTAAGCTTATTGGCCTGTACGATGAGGGAATTGTGTGGTCTTTGCCAGGCTTCGGTATCATTATAACCACGGACTTTTTCCATTTTTTGGGGTAGTAGCCAAGTTTTGCGATCCCGTTAAATAGCTTGCATATAACATCCACTGCGCAGTTTGGAAGTTCAATTATCATTTTTGGGGTTATTAGGTCGGCCCCTGGAGCCTTTTTTCGGTTTTATTTGCTTCCTAATGACGTTAGCAATTTCAGGTGTTTGAAACAAAATCGGGTTAATTGCAATTTCAGAGCTAGACGGCGGTAGTTGAAGAGAGTTTGTGGCGGAGTTCGGCTGAAATACATTTCGTAGGTGTAAAGCAAATGTTTCGGCTCTGTCTTCGTCACTGCGGGCCCAAGTACCCGAGGAGTTTCTAATCGGAGTGACTGATTCTATCGGAGAGCTTAAATTTGGGTGAGCTCTCCACAAAGGATGCTTTGTACTGGTCGGCGACAGTTTCTCGATGTACCGGCGCTGCGCAAGCTCCTCTTCTTGCTTGAGGGTTTTGGTGAGTCTGCGGGTGGCATCATTATAGAGTTGCTTCGAATGGGGCGATCTGCAGGATTGCCAAACGCGTCGTAGACGTCGTTTTTCCCGAACCAGTTGTTCGATTTGCAGATTAGTTTTGTATTGGTTGCTACGCACGATTGTCTCTTCTGGTGTTGAGATTTTGGCTGCTGCCACGAGTACTGACTCCAGGGCATCAGCACAGAAGTCGATGTCGTTCTCTATGTTTAACTGTGGTGTTAGTTCAATGTGGGAACTTACGTACTTTTTGTACTTTAGCCAGTTAGTTCTAGTCGAGGTCAGCCTGAAGGGGTGCTCGATTACTTTCGGGCTTTGAAGGAGAGTTATTAAAACAGGCGAGTGGTCCGATGATAAGTCCGATAGCGATTTGGCGCTGACTAAATTTCTTGGGATGTTCTTGGTCACAGCGAAGTCAATTAAGTCCGGGAGTTTTCTGGGGTCAGCTGGCCAATATGTGGGGCTGCCAGGGGAGACATAGTCGAGTTTGTTGCTCAAATTTATGATTGCTTTATACAGTTGTCTTCCTTTGGGCGTCACGAGTCTTGATCCCCAGTGCGTGTGCTTGGCGTTGTAGTCTCCTCCTGCTATAAAGCGATCTCCGAGTGAATTGTAGAAGTCCAAGAATTGCTCTTCAGTTATTGTAAAACGCGGTGGGCAATAGACAGCGGCTATAGTGATACTGCCGTTGCCTGCTTGTAGTTTTATAGATGTAGCCTGCAAATAATTTGTTGCAAACCTCTGGTGAAAGTGGTGCCTAATGCGTTCCCTGATTAGGATTCCAGTTCCTCCGTGAGCCTTACCGTCCGGATGATCTGTGCAGTATGAAGTATAACCTCTTATTTGGAAGTTGTATTTACTTGTGAGATGCGTTTCTGCCAGCAGCATTACATCTATTTGGTTTTCATTGAGGAATTGAGTTATTTCAAGTTTGTGCCGTGAAACGCCATTGGCATTCCACATGGATATTCGAAGACAAGACATCGATTATTTAGATTGTTGGGATGTGAGCAAATTTATTAAAATGTTTTGATTTTGCATAAGGTTTGTCATTGTTGTTTTCATGAAGGACATAAATTCCATCATACCCTGTTGTAAAGTCAGCATCATGGTTTCCATGCTGTTTGGTAATTGTCCTATTGCTTGCTGAGGTGTTATTATATTTTGCTCAGAGCATTGAGCTTGTGGGAACCCCGTCTGATTGGCAAGTCCTGATTTTAGGGCACTGGCGTATGAAACTCCCCCATTTGTGTTGAGGGGCCCAAATGAAGATCTGGCTGCTTTCGCAAAGAAAACATTAGGTGTGGTTTGGGATTGCACGTACGCATTTCGTGCATTCTGGGAGCGTGCTTGTTTTGCTTGTTGAAACTGACTCTTTAGCTCTTTATAGACCGGGCAGCCTCTGTAGTTTGCGGTATGGTTATCTCCACAGTTAGCGCATTTCTTTGTCTTTGGGTCTTCTTTGCTTGCAGGGCAAGGTTCGGATTTGTGGAAGCCACCACAAGCTACGCAGACTGAACGAAGCCCGCAGTTGTTTCTGGTGTGTCCATACTCTTGGCAGTTTGTGCATTGTAGCGGGCCATTCCGCTTATGCGGTTCTTCTACAGTAATCCTTCTGTGCAACAGGTATTGCAGTTTATAGATCGGGTGCACTTCATTTTTCTTCAAGGCTCTGCTTTCAGGCTCCAGTTCGACCTTAAAGAGTGGTTGCGGCTTTTTATTTTTGTTGATAATATTAATAATATTTTTGGAGAAGAATCCTTTTTCTTTCAATGCCTCTTTTACCTCATTGGTGGATACGTCGGGCTCTATGCCCTTTAGCACTACTTGCAAGCCCTTGCTACTCTTGAGCTGGTACGTGTAGTAGGGTTTCCTAGCCTCGTCTAGGTAATTTGTTACAGCTCTGAATTGATCTTCTGTTTTAGCTTGAAGCTTTGTTTCATGAATATTCCCTTTAACAAGGGGAGTAACATAAAAGTTGTCATTCCCGACCAGCGCAACAATTTTCTTTACTAGGGTATTTGAGTTCTGTTCCCTTATGTAAATTGGTGGGGGCTTTGGTTTCTTTTGAACAGCCTGTCCAGATTCGGATTGATTATTATCAATTTCCGACAATAGGGCGAATCTGTTGTTACTAGATGCCCCTGGTTGTTCGCTGCCTTTATTAGGGCAATTTTGTTTTGGTTTATTTCCAACCATTTTATTTTGCGGGCTTAGCTTCCGTTTGATTTGGATGTAACGGTCCATGCCAGTCTGTATAGCCGGACCCACTTGTTGTTGTTTGATATTGCCGATATTGGCACTCGTACTTACACTTGGCTTTGTAGTTTTATTCGGCGCTGCAGAAGTTGCAAACGCATTCGAAATCGCGTTGTTGTTGACGGCGACCGTTGATGTTGTTGTTGCAGTGGCTGCGGTTGCAGAAATTAACGAGGTCGCAGTGCTCGTGGCTGGTGAGCTGTTAGTCGAAGCTGGGGGTGGGGTTCTACACTGCAAGCTCCATGAAGTGGGAGTTGGTGTGAGGAGGGCGGGAGAACAAGACCGTGCTCTCGCACTGTCAATGGTCAGTAGGGCTGAGTTGCTCTTTGAAGAAGTTCTTTCTACTTCTGTATCGCGGGTTGAGAAATAAGAAATATAACTGTTTCTCTGGTCTACGGAGCTTCTACGCTCATTTTTTGAATCGCCGCTCATTGAGCTATCACTCGTGGCACTTCTTAGTTTTTATAATAACTTTGCACTAGTTTTTTACATAGCACTAATTATTATTTACTGTATTTAGCAATAAGATTGCCTTTATTACACCACTCTAGTATTTTTAGTTATTGTTTTTCACTTTTGAGCGGTTTTTTCCGGAGCTCGCGCAAAACACTTCTGCACTCTCCGGCTGTTGTTTTGTTTTTTTGAAAAAATTTTTGAAATGATTTTTTTTTCTGTAAATGACACATTGTTGGGAATTTTGTAACGACTTCAACTAGGTATGCCATTCCAACATCTGACCACTATTTCCCAGGGTTTTGATTAAAAACCTGAAAAATCGAGGTGACTTTCTTTGGATTTTGGCGTTGTCGTAAGGGTGGGGTTCATCATTTTCTTTCGAAAAAATTTTTCAAATGATATTTTTTTCTGGAAATGCCTCTTTGTTGGAAATTTGGTAACGAATTCAAGAGGTATGACATTCAAACATTCGACCACAATTTCCCAGAGTTTTGATTAAAAAACCGAAAAATCGAGGTGATTTTGTTTGGATTTGAGCCTTGTCATAAGGGTGGGGGATATGTTTTTTTTTATCGACTACATTTTTCTAATGATTTTTTTTTTGTAAAAGACACTTTGTTGGAAATTTTGTAACGAATTCAACTAGTTATGCTATTCCAACTTCTGACAACTATTTCCCAGGCTTTTGATTAATAATCTGAAAAATCGAGGTGATTTTCTTTGGATTTGAGCCTTGTCATAAGGGTGAGGGTGAGTTTTTTTTTCGAAAAAATTTTTCAAATGATTTTTTTTTCGTAAATGACACTTTTGGTGGAAATTTTTTAACGAATTCAACTAGGTATGCCATTCCAACATCTGACCACTATTTCCCAGGGTTTTAATTAAAAACCTGAAAAATCGAGGTGATTTTCTTCGGATTTGAGCCTTGTCATAAGGGTGAGGGTCAGTTTTTTTTTCGGAAAAATTTTTAAACTGATTTTTTTTTCTGAAAATGACACTTTGTTGGAAATTTTGTAACGAATTCAACTAGGTATGCCATTCCAATATCTGACCACTATTTCCCAGGGGTTTGATTAAAAAACCGAAAAATCGAGGTGATTTTGTTTGGATTTGAGCCTTGTCATAAGGGTGGGACTCATGTTTTTTTTATCGAAAACATTTTTCTAATGATTTTTTTTTTGTAAATGACACTTTGTTGGAAATTTTGTAACGAATTCAACTAGGTATGCCATTCCAATATCTGACCACTATTTCCCAGGGTTTTGATTAAAAACCTGAAAAATCGAGGTGATTTTCTTCGGATTTGTGCCTTGTCATAGGGGTAAGGGTCATGTTTTTTTTCGAAAAAATTTTTAAAATGATTTTTTTTCGTAAATGACACTTTGTTGGAAATTTCGTAACGAATTCAACTAGGTATGCCATTCCAACATTCGACCACTATTTCCCAGGGTTTTGATTAAAACATGAAAAATCGAGGTGATTTTCTTTTGATTTGTGCCTTGTCATAAGGGGGGGGTCATGTTTTTTTTTCGGAAAAATTATTTAAAAATGATTTTTCTTTCTGTAAATGACATTTTGTTGGAAATTTTGTAACGAATTCAACTAGGTATGCCATTCCAACATCTGACCACTATTTCCCAGGGTTTTGATTAAAAACCTGAAAAATCGAGGTGACTTTCTTGGATTTTGGCGTTGTCGTAAGGGTGGGGTTCATCATTTTCTTTCGAAAAAATTGTTCAAATGATATTTTTTCTGGAAATGCCTCTTTGTTGGAAATTTGGTAACGAATTCAACGAGGTATGACATTCAAACATTCGACCACAATTTCCCAGAGGTTTGATTAAAAAACCGAAAAATCGAGGTGATTTTGTTTGGATTTGAGCCTTGTCATAAGGGTGGGGGATATGTTTTTTTTATCGACTACATTTTTCTAATGATTTTTGTTTTGTAAATGACACTTTGTTGGAAATTTTGTAACGAATTCAACTAGTTATGCTATTCCAACATCTGACAACTATTTCCCAGGGTTTTGATTAATAATCTGAAAAATCGAGGTGATTTTCTTCGGATTTAAGCCTTGTCATAAGGGTGAGGGTGAGTTTTTTTTTCGAAAAAAATTTTCAAATGATTTTTTTTTCGTAAATGACACTTTGTTGGAAATTTTTTAACGAATTCAACTAGGTATGCCATTCCAACATCTGACCACTATTTCCCAGGGTTTTGATTAAAAACCTGAAAAATCGAGGTGATTTTCTTCGGATTTGAGCCTTGTCATAAGGGTGATGGTCAGTTTTTTTTTCGAAAAAATTTTTTTTAATGTTTTTTTTTTCGTAAATGACACTTTGTTGGACATTTTTTAACGAATTCAACTAGGTATGCCATTCCAACATCTGACCACTATTTTCCAGGGTTTTGATTAAAAACCTGAAAAATCGAGGTGATTTTCTTCGGATTTGAGCCTTGTCATAAGGGTGAGGGCAGTTTTTTTTTCGAAAAAATTTTTCAAATGTTTTTTTTTTCGTAAATGACACTTTGTTAAAAATTTTTTAACGAATTCAACTAGGTATGCCATTCCAACATCTGACCACTATTTCCCAGGATTTTGATTAAAAACCTGAAAAATCGAGGTGATTTTCTTTGGATTTGATCCTTGTCATAAGGGTGGGGGTCATGTTTTTTTTATCGGAAAAATTTTTCAAATGATTTTTTTTTCTGTAAATGACACTTTGTTGGAAATTTTAAAACGAATTCAACTAGGTATTCCATTCCAACATCTGACCACTATTTCCCGGGGTTTTGATTAACAACCTGAAAAATCGAGGTGATTTTCTTTGGATCTGGGCCTTGTCATAATGGGGTGGGGGTCATGTTTTTTTTATCGAAAAAATTTTTCAAATGATTTTTTTTTCTGTTAATGACACATTGTTGGAAATTTTGTAACGAATTCATAAACGTATGCCATTCCTACATTCGACCACTATTTTCCGGTTCAAAACCGAAAAATCGAGGTGATTTTCTTTGGATTTGATCCTTGTCATAAGGGTGGGGGTCATGTTTTTTTATCGAAAAAATTTTTCAAATGATTTTTTTTTCTGTAAATGACACATTGTTGGAAATTTTGTAACGAATTCAACTAGGTATGCCATTCCAACATTCGACCACTATTTCCCAGGGTTTTGATTAAAAACATGAAAAATCGAGGTGATTTTCTTCGGATCTGGGCCTTGTCATAATGGGGTAGGGGTCATGTTTTTTTATCGAAAAAATTTTTCAAATGATTTTTTTTTCTGTAAATGACACATTGTTGGAAATTTTGTAACGAATTCATAAACGTAGCCCATTCCTACATTCGACCACTATTTCCCATGGTTTTGATTAAAAAACCGAAAAATCGAGGTGATTTTCTCTGGATTTGAGCCTTGTCATATAGGTGGGGTTCATGGTTTTTTTCGAAAAAATTTTTCAAATGATTTTTTTTTCTGTAAATGATACTATGTTGGAAATTTTGTAACGAATTCAACTAGGTATGCCATTCCAACATCTGACCACTATTTCCGAGGGTTTTGATTAAAAAACCGAAAAATCGAGGTGATTTTCTTTGGATTTTGGCGTTGTCGTAAGGGTGGGGTTCATCATTTTCTTTCGAAAAAATTTTTCAAATGATATTTTTTCTGGAAATGCCTCTTTGTTGGAAATTTGGTAACGAATTCAACGAGGTATGACATTCAAACATTCGACCACAATTTCCCAGAGGTTTGATTAAAAAACCGAAAAATCGAGGTGATTTTGTTTGGATTTGAGCCTTGTCATAAGGGTGGGGGATATGTTTTTTTTATCGACTACATTTTTCTAATGATTTTTGTTTTGTAAATGACACTTTGTTGGAAATTTTGTAACGAATTCAACTAGTTATGCTATTCCAACATCTGACAACTATTTCCCAGGGTTTTGATTAATAATCTGAAAAATCGAGGTGATTTTCTTCGGATTTAAGCCTTGTCATAAGGGTGAGGGTGAGTTTTTTTTTCGAAAAAAATTTTCAAATGATTTTTTTTTCGTAAATGACACTTTGTTGGAAATTTTTTAACGAATTCAACTAGGTATGCCATTCCAACATCTGACCACTATTTCCCAGGGTTTTGATTAAAAACCTGAAAAATCGAGGTGATTTTGTGATGGTCAGTTTTTTTTTCGAAAAAATTTTTTAAATGTTTTTTTTTTCGTAAATGACACTTTGTTGGACATTTTTTAACGAATTCAACTAGGTATGCCATTCCAACATCTGACCACTATTTCCCAGGGTTTTGATTAAAAACCTGAAAAATCGAGGTGATTTTCTTCGGATTTGAGCCTTGTCATAAGGGTGAGGGCAGTTTTTTTTCGAAAAATTTTTCAAATGTTTTTTTTTCGTAAATGACACTTTGTTAAAAATTTTTTAACGAATTCAACTAGGTATGCCATTCCAACATCTGACCACTATTTCCCAGGATTTTGATTAAAAACCTGAAAAATCGAGGTGATTTTCTTTGGATTTGATCCTTGTCATAAGGGTGGGGGTCATGTTTTTTTTATCGGAAAAATTTTTCAAATGATTTTTTTTTTCTGTAAATGACACTTTGTTGGAAATTTTGAAACGAATTCAACTAGGTATTCCATTCCAACATCACTAACCACTATTTCCCGGGGTTTTGATTAACAACCTGAAAAATCGAGGTGATTTTCTTTGGATCTGGGCCTTGTCATAATGGGGTAGGGGTCATGTTTTGTTATCGAAAAAATTTGTCAAATGATTTTTTTTTCTGTGAATGACACATTGTTGGAAATTTTGTAACGAATTCATAAACGTAGCCCATTCCTACATTCGACCACTATTTCCCATGGTGAAATTTGATATGATATTTTTTTCTGGAAATGCCATTTTGTTGGAAATTTGGTAACGAATTCAACGAGGTATGACATTCAAACATTCGACCACAATTTCCCAGGGGTTTGATTAAAAAACCGAAAAATCGAGTTGATTTTCTTTGGATTTTGGTTTTGTCATAAGGGTGGGGGTCATGTTATTTTTCGAAAAAATTTTTCAACTGATTTTTTTTCTGTAAATGACACTTTGTTGGAAATTTTGTAACGAATTCTACTAGGTATGCCATTCCAACATCTAACCACTATTTCCCGGGGTTTTGATTAACAACCTGAAAAATCGAGGTGATTTTCTTTGGATTTGAGCCTTGTCATAGTCATTTTTAAATGATATTTTTTCTGTAAATGACACTTTGTTCGAAATTTTGTAACGAATTCAACTAGGTATGCCATTCCATTATTCGACCACTATTTCCCAGGGTTTTGATTAAAAACATGAAAAATCGAGGTGATTTTCTTTGGATCTGGGCCTTGTCATAATGGGGTGGGGGTCATGTTTTTGTTATCGAAAAAATTTGTCAAATGATTTTTTTTTTCTGTGAATGACACATTGTTGGAAATTTTGTAACGAATTCATAAACGTATGCCATTCCTACATTCGACCACTATTTCCCAGGGTTTTGATTAAAAAACCGAAAAATCGAGGTGGTTTTCTCTGGATTGAGCCTTGTCATTTAGGTGGGGTTCATGGTTTTTTTCGAAAAAATTTTTCAAATAATTTTTTTTTCTGTAAATGACACTTTGTTGGAAATTTTGTAACGAATTCAACTAGGTATGCCATTCCAACATCTGACCACTATTTCCGAGGGTTTTGATTAAAAACCGAAAAATCGAGGTGATTTTCTTTGGATTTTGGCGTGTCGTAAGGGTGGGGTTCATAATTTTTTTTCGAAAAAATTTTTCAAATGATATTTTTTTCTGGAAATGCCATTTTGTTGGAAATTTGGTAACGAATTCAACGAGGTATGACATTCAAACATTCGACCACAATTTCCCAGGGGTTTGATTAAAAAACCGAAAAATCGTGTTGATTTTCTTTGGATTTTGGTTTTGTCATAAGGGTGGGGGTCATGTTTTTTTTCGAAAAAATTTTTCAACTGATTTTTTTTTCTGTAAATGACACTTTGTTGGAAATTTTGTAACGAATTCATAAACGTATGCCATTCCTACATTCGACCACTATTTCCCAGGGTTTTGATTAAAAAACCGAAAAATCGAGGTGATTTTCTCTGGATTTGAGCCTTGTCATATAGGTGGGGTTCATGGTTTTTTTCGAAAAAATTTTTCAAATGATTTTTTTTTCTGTAAATGATACTTTGTTGGAAATTTTGTAACGAATTCAACTAGGTATGCCATTCCAACATCTGACCACTATTTCCGAGGGTTTTGATTAAAAAACCGAAAAATCGAGGTGATTTTCTTTGGATTTTGGCGTTGTCGTAAGGGTGGGGTTCATTATTTTTTTTTCGAAAAAATGTTTCAAATGATATTTTTTTCTGGAAATGCCATTTTGTTGGAAATTTGGTAACGAATTCAACGAGGTATCGTTGATTTTCTTTGGATTTTGGTTTTGTCATAAGGGTGGGGGTCATGTTTTTTTTCGAAAAAATTTTTCAACTGATTTTTTTTTCTGTAAATGACACTTTGTTGGAAATTTTGTAACGAATTCATAAACGTATGCCATTCCTACATTCGACCACTATTTCCTAGGGTTTTGATTAAAAAACCGAAAAATCGAGGTGATTTTCTCTGGATTTGAGCCTTGTCATATAGGTGGGGTTCATGGTTTTTTTCGAAAAAATTTTTCAAATGATTTTTTTTTCTGTAAATGATACTTTGTTGGAAATTTTGTAACGAATTCAACTAGGTATGCCATTCCAACATCTGACCACTATTTCCGAGGGTTTTGATTAAAAAACCGAAAAATCGAGGTGATTTTCTTTGGATTTTGGCGTTGTCGTAAGGGTGGGGTTCATTATTTTTTTTTCGAAAAAATGTTTCAAATGATATTTTTTTCTGGAAATGCCATTTTGTTGGAAATTTGGTAACGAATTCAACGAGGTATCGTTGATTTTCTTTGGATTTTGGTTTTGTCATAAGGGTGGGGGTCATGTTATTTTTCGAAAAAATTTTTCAACTGATTTTTTTTTCTGTAAATGACACTTTGTTGGAAATTTTGTAACGAATTCTACTAGGTATGCCATTCCAACATCTGACCACTATTTCCAGGGGTTTTGATTAACAACCTGAAAAATCGAGGTGATTTTCTTTGGATTTGAGCCTTGTCATAGTCATTTTTTAAAATGATTTTTTTTCTGTAAATGACACTTTGTTCGAAATTTTGTAACGAATTCAACTAGGTATGCCATTCCATTATTCGACCACTATTTCCCAGGGTTTTGATTAAAAACATGAAAAATCGAGGTGATTTTCTTCGGATCTGGGCCTTGTCATAATGGGGTGGGGGTCATGTTTTGTTATCGAAAAAATTTTTCAAATGATTTTTTTTTCTGTAAATGACACATTGTTGGAAATTTTGTAACGAATTCATACACGTATGCCATTCCTACATTCGACCACTATTTCCCAGGGTTTTGTTTAAAAAACCGAAAAATCGAGGTGATTTTCTCTGGATTTGAGCCTTGTCATTTAGGTGGGGTTCATGGTTTTTTTTCGAAAAAATTTTTCAAATGATTTTTTTTTCTGTAAATGACACTTTGTTGGAAATTTTGTAACGAATTCAACTAGGTATGCCATTCCAACATCTGACCACTATTTCCGAGGGTTTTGATTAAAAAACCGAAAAATCGAGGTGATTTTCTTTGGATTTTGGCGTTGTCGTAAGGGTGGGGTTCATGTTTTTTTTCGAAAAAATTTTTCAAATGATATTTTTTTCTGGAAATGCCATTTTGTTGGAAATTTGGTAACGAATTCAACGAGGTATGACATTCAAACATTCGACCACAATTTCCCAGGGGTTTGATTAAAAAACCGAAAAATCGTGTTGATTTTCTTTGGATTTTGGTTTTGTCATAAGGGTGGGGGTCATGTTTTTTTTCGAAAAAATTTTTCAACTGATTTTTTTTCTGTAAATGACACTTTGTTGGAAATTTTGTAACGAATTCAACTAGGTATGCCATTCCAACATCTGACCACTATTTCCCAGGGTTTTGATTAAAAACCCGAAAAATCGAGGTGATTTTCTTTGAATTTTGGCGTTGTCGTAAGCCTCACCCTTACGACAACGCCAAAATTCAAAATTTTTTTTCGGAAACATTTTTCAAATGATATATTTTTCTGGAAATGCCATTTTCTTGGAAATTTGGTAACGAATTCAACGAGGTATGACATTCAAACATTCGACCACAATTTCCCAGGGGTTTGATTAAAAAACCGAAAAATCGAGTTGATTTTCTTTGGATTTTGGTTTTGTCATAAGGGTGGGGGTCATGTTTTTTTTTCGAAAAAATTTTTTTACTGATTTTTTTTCTGTAAGTGACACTTTGTTGGAAATTTTGTACGTAACGAATTAAACTAACTGACAAACTGACAACTATTTCCCAGAGTTTTGATTAAAAACCTGAAAAATCGAGGTGATTTTCTTCGGATTTGAGCCTTGTCATAAGGGTGGGGCTCATGTTTTTTTATCGAAAACATTTTTCTAATGATTTTTTTTTTTTTAAATGACACTTTGTTGGAAATTTTGTAACGAATTCAACTAGGTATGCCATTCCAACAACTGACCTATATTTCCCAGGGTTCTGATTAAAAACCTGAAAAATCGAGGTGATTTTGGAATTGAGCCTTGTCATAAGGCTGGGGCTCATTATTTTTTCGAAAAAATTTTGCAAATGCCACTTTGTTGGAAATTTGGTAACGAATTCAACGAGGTATGACATTCAAACACTCGACCACAATTTCCCAGGGGATTGATTAAAAAACTGAAAAATCGAGTTGATTTTCTTTAGTTTTGTCATAAGGGTGGGGGTCATGTTTTTTTTCGAAAAAATTTTTTTACTGATTTTTTTTCTGTAAATAACACTTTGTTGGAAATTTTGTACGTAACGAATTAAACTAACTGACAAACTGACAACTATTTCCCAGAGTTTTGATTAAAAACCTGAAAAATCGAGGTGATTTTCTTCGGATTTGAGCCTTGTCATAAGGTTGAGGGTCAGTTTTTTTTTCGAAAAAATTTTTCAAATGATTTTATTTCGTAAATGACACTTTGTTGGAAATTTTTTTAACGAATTCAACTAGGTATGCCATTCCAACATCTGACCACTATTTCCCAGGGTTTTGATTAAAAACCTGAAAAATCGAGGTGATTTTCTTTGGATTTTGGTTTTGTCATAAGGGTGGGGGTCATGTTTTTTTCGAAAAAATTTTTAAACTGATTTTTTTTTTTCTGTAAATGACACTTTGTTGGAAATTTTGTAACGAATTCATAAACGTATGCCATTCCTACATTCGACCACTATTTCCCAGGGGTTTGATTAAAAAACCGAAAAATCGAGTGATTTTGTTTGGATTTGATCCTTGTCATAAGGGTGGGGGTCATGTTTTTTTTATCGAAAACATTTTTCTAATGATGGGTAGGTATGCCATTCCAACATCTGACCACTATTTTCCAGGGTTTTGATTAAAAACCTGAAAAATCGAGGTGATTTGCTTTGGATTTTGGCGTTGTCGTAATAGTGGGGTTCATCATTTTTTTTCGAAAAAATTTTTGAAATGATTTTTTTTTCTGTAAATGACACATTGTTGGGAATTTTGTAACGACTTCAACTAGGTATGCCATTCCAACATCTGACCACTATTTCCCAGGGTTTTGATTAAAAACCTGAAAAATCGAGGTGACTTTCTTTGGATTTTGGCGTTGTCGTAAGGGTGGGGTTCATCATTTTCTTTCGAAAAAATTTTTCAAATGATATTTTTTTCTGGAAATGCCTCTTTGTTGGAAATTTGGTAACGAATTCAAGAGGTATGACATTCAAACATTCGACCACAATTTCCCAGAGTTTTGATTAAAAAACCGAAAAATCGAGGTGATTTTGTTTGGATTTGAGCCTTGTCATAAGGGTGGGGGATATGTTTTTTTTCATCGACTACATTTTTCTAATGATTTTTTTTTTGTAAAAGACACTTTGTTGGAAATTTTGTAACGAATTCAACTAGTTATGCTATTCCAACTTCTGGCAACTATTTCCCAGGCTTTTGATTAATAATCTGAAAAATCGAGGTGATTTTCTTTGGATTTGAGCCTTGTCATAAGGGTGAGGGTGAGTTTTTTTTTCGAAAAAATTTTTCAAATGATTTTTTTTTCGTAAATGACACTTTTGGTGGAAATTTTTTAACGAATTCAACTAGGTATGCCATTCCAACATCTGACCACTATTTCCCAGGGTTTTAATTAAAAACCTGAAAAATCGAGGTGATTTTCTTCGGATTTGAGCCTTGTCATAAGGGTGAGGGTCAGTTTTTTTTTCGGAAAAATTTTTAAACTGATTTTTTTTTCTGAAAATGACACTTTGTTGGAAATTTTGTAACGAATTCAACTAGGTATGCCATTCCAACATTCGACCACTATTTCCCAGGGTTTTGATTAAAACATGAAAAATCGAGGTGATTTTCTTTTGATTTGTGCCTTGTCATAAGGGGGGGTCATTTTTTTTTCGGAAAAATTATTTAAAAATGATTTTTCTTTCTGTAAATGACATTTTGTTGGAAATTTTGTAACGAATTCAACTAGGTATGCCATTCCAACATCTGACCACTATTTCCCAGGGTTTTGATTAAAAACCTGAAAAATCGAGGTGACTTTCTTCGGATTTGAGCCTTGTCATAGGGGTGAGGGTCATGTTTTTTTTGGAATAAATTTTTCAAATGATTTTTTTTTCTGTAAATAACACTTTGTTGGAAATTTTGTAACGAATTCAACTAGGTATGCCATTCCAATATCTGACCACTATTTCCCACGGTTTTGATTAAAAAACCGAAAAATCGAGGTAATTTTCTCTGGATTTGAGCCTTGTCATATAGGTGGGGTTCATGGTTTTTTTTTCGAAAAAATTTTGAAAATGATTTTTTTTTCTGTAAATGACACTTTGTTGGAAATTTTGTAACGAATTCAACTAGGTATGCCATTCCAACATCTGACCACTATTTCCCAGGGTTTTGATTAAAAACCTGAAAAATCGAAAAAATTTTTCAAATGATTTTTTTTCGTAAATGACACTTTGTTGGAAATTTTGTAACGAATTCAACTAGGTATGCCATTCCAATATCTGACCACTATTTCCCAGGGGTTTGATTAAAAAACCGAAAAATCGAGGTGATTTTGTTTGGATTTGAGCCTTGTCATAAGGGTGGGGCTCATGTTTTTTTATCGAAAACATTTTTCTAATGATTTTTTTTTTGTAAATGACACTTTGTTGGAAATTTTGTAACGAATTCAACTAGGTATGCCATTCCAATATCTGACCACTATTTCCCAGGGGTTTGATTAAAAAACCGAAAAATCGAGGTGATTTTGTTTGGATTTGAGCCTTGTCATAAGGGTGGGGCTCATGTTTTTTTATCGAAAACATTTTTCTAGTGATTTTTTTTTTGTAAATGACACTTTGTTGGAAATTTTGTAACGAATTCAACTAGGTATGCCATTCCAATATCTGACCACTATTTCCCAGGGCTTTGATTAAAAACCTGATAAATCGAGGTGATTTTCTCGGACTTGGGGTGAGGGTCATGTTTTTTTTTCGAAAAAATTTTTAAAATGATTTTTTTTCGTAAATGACACTTTGTTGGAAATTTCGTAACGAATTCAACTAGGTATGACATTCAAACGTTCGACCACAATTTCACATGGGTTTGATTAAAAAACCGAAAAATCGAGTTGATTTTCTTTGGATTTTGGTTTTGTTATAAGGGTGGGGGTCATGTTTTTTTTTCGAAAATTTTTTTTAACGAATTCAACTAGGTATGCCATTCCAACATCTGACCACTATTTCCCACGGTTTTGATTAAAACCCTGAAAAATCGAGGTGATTTTCTTTGGATTTGAGCCTTGTCGTAAGGGTGGGGGTCATGTTTTTTTTTTCGAAAAAATTTTGAAAATGATTTTTTTTTTGGAAATGACACTTTGTTGGAAATTTTGTAACGAATTCAACTAGGTATGCCATTCCAACATCTGACCACTATTTCCCAGGGTTTTGATTAAAAACCTGAAAAATCGAAAAAATTTTTCAAATGATTTTTTTTTCGTAAATGACACTTTGTTGGAAATTTTGTAACGAATTCAACTAGGTATGCCATTCCAATATCTGACCACTATTTCCCAGGGGTTTGATTAAAAAACCGAAAAATCGAGGTGATTTTGTTTGGATTTGAGCCTTGTCATAAGGGTGGGGCTCATGTTTTTTTTATCGAAAACATTTTTCTAGTGATTTTTTTTTTGTAAATGACACTTTGTTGGAAATTTTGTAACGAATTCAACTAGGTATGCCATTCCAATATCTGACCACTATTTCCCAGGGCTTTGATTAAAAACCTGATAAATCGAGGTGATTTTCTCGGACTTGGGGTGAGGGTCATGTTTTTTTTCGAAAAAATTTTTAAAATGATTTTTTTTCGTAAATGACACTTTGTTGGAAATTTCGTAACGAATTCAACTAGGTATGACATTCAAACGTTCGACCACAATTTCACATGGGTTTGATTAAAAAACCGAAAAATCGAGTTGATTTTCTTTGGATTTTGGTTTTGTTATAAGGGTGGGGGTCTTGTTTTTTTTCGAAAATTTTTTTTAACGAATTCAACTAGGTATGCCATTCCAACATCTGACCACTATTTCCCACGGTTTTGATTAAAACCCTGAAAAATCGAGGTGATTTTCTTTGGATTTGAGCCTTGTCATAAGGGTGGGGGTCATGTTTTTTTTTATCGGAAAAATTTTTCAAATGATTTTTTTTTTGGAAATGACACTTTGTTGGAAATTTTGTAACGAATTCAACGAGGTATGACATTCAAACATTCGACCACAATTACCCAGGGGTTTGATTAAAAAACCGAAAAATCGAGTTGATTTTCTTTGGATTTTGGTTTTGTCATAAGGGTGGGGGTCATGTTTTTTTTTTTCGAAAATTTTTTTTTTAACGAATTCAACTAGGTATGCCATTCCAACATCTGACCACTATTTCCCAGGGTTTTGATTAAATACCTGAAAAATCGAGGCGATTTTCTTCGGATTTGAGCCTTGTCATAGGGGTGAGGGTCATGTTTTTTTTTGGAAAAAATTTTTCAAATGATTTTTTTTCTGTAAATGACACTTTGTTGGAAATTTTGTAACGAATTCAACTAGGTATGCCATTCCAATATCTGACCACTATTTCCCAGGGGTTTGATTAAAAAACCGAAAAATCGAGGTGATTTTGTTTGGATTTGAGCCTTGTCATAAGGGTGGGGCTCATGTTTTTTTATCGAAAACATTTTTCTAATGATTTTTTTTTGTAAATGACACTTTGTTGGAAATTTTGTAACGAATTCAACTAGGTATGCCATTCCAATATCTGACCACTATTTCCCAGGGCTTTGATTAAAAACCTGAAAAATCGAGGTGATTTTCTCGGATTTGAGCCTTGTCATAGGGGTGAGGGTCATGTTTTTTTTCGAAAAAATTTTTAAAATGATTTTTTTTCGTAAATGACACTTTGTTGGAAATTTCGTAACGAATTCAACTAGGTATGACATTCAAACGTTCGACCACAATTTCACATGGGTTTAATTAAAAAACCGAAAAATCGAGTTGATTTTCTTTGGATTTTGGTTTTGTCATAAGGGTGGGGGTCAACGAATTCAACTAGGTATGCCATTCCAACATCTGACCACTATTTCCCACGGTTTTGATTAAAACCCTGAAAAATCGAGGTGATTTTCTTTGGATTTGAGCCTTGTCATAAGGGTGGGGGTCATGTTTTTTTTTATCGAAAATATTTTTCTAATGATAGGTAGGTATGCCATTCCAACATCTGACCACTATTTCCCAGGGTTTTGATTAAAAACCTGAAAAATCGAGGTGATTTTCTTTGGATTTTGGCGTTGTTGTAAGGGTGGGTTCATAATTTTTTTTCGAAAAAATTTTTCAAATGATATTTTTTTCTGGAAATGCCACTTTGTTGGAAATTTGGTAACGAATTCAACGAGGTATGACAATCAAACATTCGACCACAATTACCCAGGGGTTTGATTAAAAAACCGAAAAATCGAGTTGATTTTCTTTGGATTTTGATTTTGTCATAAGGGTGGGGGTCATTTTTTTTTCGAAAAATTTTTTCAACTGATTTTTTTTCTGTAAATGACACTTTGTTGGAAATTTTGTAACGAATTCAACTAGGTATGCCATTCCAACATCTGACCACTATTTCCCAGGGTTTTGATTAAAAAACCGAAAAATCGAGGTGATTTTCTTTGGATTTTGGTTTTGTCATATGGGTGGGGGTCATGTTTTTTTTTCGAAATTTTTTTTTAACGAATTCAACTACGTATGCCATTCCAACATCTGACCACTATTTCCCAGGGTTTTGATAAAAAACCTGAAAAATCGAGGTGATTTTCTTCGGATTTGAGCCTTGTCATAGGGGTGAGGGTCATGTTTTTTTTAAGAATAAATTTTTCAAATGATTTTTTTTCTGTAAATGACACTTTGTTGGAAATTTTGTAACGAATTCAACTAGGTATGCCATTCCAATATCTGACCACTATTTCCCAGGGGTTTGATTAAAAAACCGAAAAATCGAGGTGATTTTGTTTGGATTTGAGCCTTGTCATAAGGGTGGGGCTCATGTTTTTTTTATCGAAAACATTTTTCTAATGATTTTTTTTTGTAAATGACACTTTGTTGGAAATTTTGTAACGAATTCAACTAGGTATGCCATTCCAATATCTGACCACTATTTCCCAGGGTTTTGATTAAAAACCTGAAAAATCGAGGTGATTTTCTTCGGATTTGAGCCTTGTCATAGGGGTGAGGGTCATGTTTTTTTTTATCGAAAACATTTTTCTAATGATAGGTAGGTATTCCAACATCTGACCACTATTTCCCAGGGTTTTGATTAAAAACCTGAAAAATCGAGGTGATTTTCTTTGGATTTTGGCGTTGTTGTAAGGGTGGGGTTCATAATTTTTTTTCGAAAAAATTTTTCAAATGATATTTTTTTCTGGAAATGCCACTTTGTTGGAAATTTGGTAACGAATTCAACGAGGTATGACATTCAAACATTCGACCACAATTACCCAGGGGTTTGATTAAAAAACCGAAAAATCGAGTTGATTTTCTTTGGATTTTGATTTTGTCATAACGGTGGGGGTCATGTTTTTTTTTCAAAAAAATTTTTCAACTGATTTTTTTTTTTAAATGACACTTTGTTGGAAATTTTGAAACGCATTCAAATGGGTATGCCATTCCAACATCTGACCACTATTTCCCACGGTTTTGATTAAAAACCTGAAAAATCGAGGTGATTTTCTTTGGATTTGAGCCTTGTCATAAGGGTGGGGGTCATGTTTTTTTTTATCGAAAACATTTTTCTAATGATAGGTAGGTATTCCAACATCTGACCACTATTTCCCAGGGTTTTGATTAAAAAACCGAAAAATCGAGGTGATTTTCTTTGGATTTTGGCGTTGTCGTAAGGGTGGGGTTCGAAATTTTTTTTCGAAAAAATTTTTCAAATGATATTTTTTTCTGGAAATGCCATTTTGTTGAAAATTTGGTAACGAATTCAACGAGGTATGACATTCAAACATTCGACCACAATTTCCCAGGGGTTTGATTAAAAAACCGAAAAATCGAGTTGATTTTCTTTGGATTTTGGTTTTGTCATAAGGGTGGGGGTTATGTTTTTTTTCGCAAATATTTTGAAACTGATTTTTTTTTCTGTAAATGACACTTTTCTGGAAATTTTGTAACGAATTCAACTAGGTATGCCATTCCAATATCTGACCACTATTTCCCAGGGGTTTGATTAAAAAACCGAAAAATCGAGGTGATTTTGTTTGGATTTGAGCCTTGTCATAAGGGTGGGGCTCATGTTTTTATTATCGAAAACATTTTTCTAATGATTTTTTTTTTGTAAATGACACTTTGTTGGAAATTTTGTAACGAATTCAACTAGGTATGCCATTCCAATATCTGACCACTATTTCCCAGGGTTTTTATTAAAAACCTGAAAAATCGAGGTGATTTTCTTCGGATTTGAGCCTTGTCATAGGTGTGAGGGTCAAGTTTTTTTTCGAAAAAATTTTGAAAATGATTTTTTTTCGTAAATGACACTTTGTTGGAAATTTCGTAACGAATTCAACTAGGTATGCCATTCCAACATCTGACCACTATTTCCCACGGTTTTGATTAAAACCCTGAAAAATCGAGGTGATTTTCTTTGGATTTGAGCCTTGTCATAAGGGTGGGGGTCATGTTTTTTTTTATCGGAAAAATTTTTCAAATGATTTTTTTTTTGTAAATGACACTTTGTTGGAAATTTTGTAACGAATTCAACTAGGTATGCCATTCCAACATTCGACCACTATTTCCCAGGGTTTTGATTAAAAACATGAAAAAATCGAGGTGATTTTCTTCGGATCTGGGCCTTGTCATAATGGGGTGGGGGTCATGTTTTTTTTATCGAAAAAATTTTTCAAATGATTTTTTTTTTGTAAATGGCACTTTGTTGGAAATTTTGTAACGAATTCAACTAGGTATGCCATTCCAATATCTGACCACTATTTCCCAGGGTTTTGATTAAAAACCTGAAAAATCGAGGTGATTTTCTTCGGATTTGAGCCTTGTCATAGGGGTGAGGGTCATGTTTTTTTTGGAATAAATTTTTCAAATGATTTTTTTTTCTGTAAATGACACTTTGTTGGAAATTTGGTAACGAATTCAACGAGGTATGACAATCAAACATTCGACCACAATTACCCAGGGGTTTGATTAAAAAACAGAAAAATCGAGTTGATTTTCTTTGGATTTTGATTTTGTCATAAGGGTGGGGGTCATGTTTTTTTTCGAAAAAATTTTTCAACTGATTTTTTTTCTGTAAATGACACTTTGTTGGAAATTTTGTAACGAATTCAACTAGGTATGCCATTCCAACATCTGACCACCATTTCCCAGGGTTTTGATTAAAAAACCGAAAAATCGATGTGATTTTCTTTGGATTTTGGCGTTGGGGTTCATAATTTTTTTCGAACAAATTTTTCAAATGATATTTTTTTCTGGAAATGCCATTGTGTTGGAAATTTGGTAACGAATTCAACGAGGTATGAGATTCAAACATTCGGCCACAATTTCACATGGGTTTGATTAAAAAACCGAAAAATCGAGTTGATTTTTCTTTGGATTTTGGTTTTGTCATAAAGGTTGGGGTCATGTTTTTTTTCGAAAATTTTTTTTAACGAATTCAACTAGGTATGCCATTCCAACATCTGACCACTATTTCCCTGGGTTTTGATTAAAAACCTGAAAAATCGAGGTGATGTTCTTCGGATTTGAGCCTTGTCATCAGGGTGAGGGTCAGTTTATTTTTCGAAAAAATTTTTCAAATGATTTTTTTTTCGTAAATGACACTTTGTTGGAAATTTTTTAACGAATTTAACTAGGTATGCGATTCCAACATCTGACCACTATTTCCCAGGGTTTTGATTAAAAACCTGAAAAATCGAGGTGATTTTCTTCGGATTTGAGCCTTGTCATAAGGGTGAGGGTCAGTTTTTTTTTCGAAAAAATTTTTCAAATGATTTTTTTTTCGTAAATGACACTTTGTTGGAAATTTTTTAACGAATTCAAATAGGTATGCCATTCCAACATCTGACCACTATCTCCCAGGGTTTTGATTAAAAACCTGAAAAATCGAGGTGATTTTCTTTGGATTTGAGCCTTGTCATAAGGGTGGGGGTCATGTTTTTTTTTATCGAAAACATTTTTCTAATGATAGGTAGGTATTCCAACATCTGACCACTATTTCCCAGGGTTTTGATTAAAAACCTGAAAAATCGAGGTGATTTTCTTTGGATTTTGGCGTTGTTGTAAGGGTGGGGTTCATAATTTTTTTTCGAAAAAATTTTTCAAATGATATTTTTTTCTGGAAATGCCACTTTGTTGGAAATTTGGTAACGAATTCAACGAGGTATGACATTCAAACATTCGACCACAATTACCCAGGGGTTTGATTAAAAAACCGAAAAATCGAGTTGATTTTCTTTGGATTTTGATTTTGTCATAACGGTGGGGGTCATGTTTTTTTTCAAAAAAATTTTTCAACTGATTTTTTTTTTTAAATGACACTTTGTTGGAAATTTTGAAACGCATTCAAATGGGTATGCCATTCCAACATCTGACCACTATTTCCCACGGTTTTGATTAAAAACCTGAAAAATCGAGGTGATTTTCTTTGGATTTGAGCCTTGTCATAAGGGTGGGGGTCATGTTTTTTTTATCGAAAACATTTTTCTAATGATAGGTAGGTATTCCAACATCTGACCACTATTTCCCAGGGTTTTGATTAAAAAACCGAAAAATCGAGGTGATTTTCTTTGGATTTTGGCGTTGTCGTAAGGGTGGGGTTCGAAATTTTTTTTCGAAAAAATTTTTCAAATGATATTTTTTTCTGGAAATGCCATTTTGTTGAAAATTTGGTAACGAATTCAACGAGGTATGACATTCAAACATTCGACCACAATTTCCCAGGGGTTTGATTAAAAAACCGAAAAATCGAGTTGATTTTCTTTGGATTTTGGTTTTGTCATAAGGGTGGGGGTTATGTTTTTTTTTCGAAAATATTTTGAAACTGATTTTTTTTTCTGTAAATGACACTTTTCTGGAAATTTTGTAACGAATTCAACTAGGTATGCCATTCCAATATCTGACCACTATTTCCCAGGGGTTTGATTAAAAAACCGAAAAATCGAGGTGATTTTGTTTGGATTTGAGCCTTGTCATAAGGGTGGGGCTCATGTTTTTATTATCGAAAACATTTTTCTAATGATTTTTTTTTGTAAATGAACTTTGTTGGAAATTTTGTAACGAATTCAACTAGGTATGCCATTCCAATATCTGACCACTATTTCCCAGGGTTTTTATTAAAAACCTGAAAAATCGAGGTGATTTTCTTCGGATTTGAGCCTTGTCATAGGTGTGAGGGTCAAGTTTTTTTTCGAAAAAATTTTTAAAATGATTTTTTTTCGTAAATGACACTTTGTTGGAAATTTCGTAACGAATTCAACTAGGTATG
Organism: Drosophila rhopaloa; assembly: GCF_018152115.1. NCBI lineage: Eukaryota > Metazoa > Arthropoda > Insecta > Diptera > Drosophilidae > Drosophila > Drosophila rhopaloa. Next base: position 1,086,176 of record NW_025335031.1, read on the forward strand.
CCATTCCAAAATCCGACCATTATTTCCCAGGGTTTTGATTAAAACATAAAAAATCGAGGTTATTTTCTTTTGATTTGTGCCTTGTCATATTGGGGTGGGGGTCATGTTTTTTTTATCGAAAAAATTTTTCAAATGATTTTTTTTTCTGTAAATGACACATTGTTGGAAATTTTGTAACGAATTCATCAAGGTATGCCATTCCAACATTCGACCACTATTTCCCAGGGTTTTGATTAAAAACATGAAAAATCGAGGTGATTTTCTTCGGATCTGGGCCTTGTCATAATGGGGTGGGGGTCATGTTTTTTTTATCGAACAAATTTTCTGTAAATGACACTTTGTTGGAAATTTTGTAACGAATTCAACTAGGTATGCCATTCCAACATCTGACCACTATTTCCCAGGGTTTTCATTAAAAAACCGAAAAATCGATGTGATTTTCTTTGGATTTTGGCGTTGGGGTTCATAATTTTTTTTCGAACAAATTTTTCAAATGATATTTTTTTCTTGAAATGCCATTGTGTTGGAAATTTGGTAACGAATTCAACGAGGTATGAGATTCAAAAATTCGGCCACAATTTCACATGGGTTTGATTAAAAAACCGAAAAATCGAGTTATGATTTTCTTTGGATTTTGGTTTTGTCATAAAGGTGGGGGTCATGTTTTTTTTTCGAAAAATTTTTTTAACGAATTCAACTAGGTATGCCATTCCAACATCTGACCACTATTTCCGTGGGTTTTGATTAAAAACCTGAAAAATCGAGGTGATTTTCTTCGGATTTGAGCCTTGTCATCAGGGTGAGGGTCAGTTTATTTTTCGAAAAAATTTTTCAAATGATTTTTTTTTCGTAAATGACACTTTGTTGGAAATTTTTTAACGAATTCAACTAGGTATGCGATTCCAACATCTGACCACTATTTCCCAGGGTTTTGATTAAAAACCTGAAAAATCGAGGTGATTTTCTTTGGATTTGAGCCTTGTCATAGGGGTGAGGGTCATGTTTTTTTTTGGAAAAAATTTTTCAAATGATTTTTTTTTTCTGTAAATGACACTTTGTTGGAAATTTTGTAACGAATTCAACTAGGTATGCCATTCCAACATCTGACCACTATTTCCCAGGGTTTTGATTAAAAACCTGAAAAATCGAGGTGATTTTCTTTGGATTTGAGCCTTGTCATAAGGGTGGGGGTCAAGTTTTTTTTCGAAAAAATTTTTAAAATAATTTTTTTTTCGTAAATGACACTTTGTTGGAAATTTCGTAACGAATTCAACTAGGTATGCCATTCCAAAATCCGACCACTATTTCCCAGGGTTTTGATTAAAAACCTGAAAAATCGAGGTGATTTTCTTCGGATCTGGGCCTTGTCATAATGGGGTGGGGGTCATGTTTTTTTTATCGAAAAAATTTTTCAAATGATTTTTTTTTCTGTAAATGACACATTGTTGGAAATTTTGTAACGAATTCATAAACGTATGCCATTCCTACATTCGACCACTATTTCCCAGGGTTTTGATTAAAAACATGAAAAATCGAGGTGATTTTCTTCGGATTTGGGCCTTGTCATAATGGGGTGGGGGTCATGTTTTTTTTATCGAAAAAATTTTTCAAATGATTTTTTTTCTGTAAATGACACTTGGTTGGAAATTTGGTAACGAATTCAACAAGGTATGCCATTCCAACATTCGACCACTATTTCCCAAGTTTTTGATTAAAAAACCGAAAAATCGAGGTGATTTTCTCTGGATTTGAGCCTTGTCATATAGGTGGGGTTCATGGTTTTTTTTCGAAAACATTTTTCAACTGATTTTTTTTCTGTAAATGACACTTTGTTGGAAATTTTGTAACGAATTTAACTAGGTATGCCATTCCAACATCCGACCACTATTTCCCAGGGTTTTGATTAAAAAACCGAAAAATCGAGGTGATTTTCTTTGGATTTTGGCGTTGTCGTAAGGGTGGGGTTCATAATTTTTTTTCGAAAAAATTTTTCAAATGATATTTTTTTCTGGAAATGCCATTCTGTTGGAAATTTGGTAACGAATTCAACGAGGTATGACATTCAAACATTCGACCACAATTACCCAGGGGTTTGATTAAAAAACCGAAAAATCTAGTTGATTTTCTTTGGATTTTGATTTTGTCATAACGGTGGGGGTCATGTTTTTTTTTCGAAAAAATTTTTCAACTGATTTTTTTTTTTAAATGACACTTTGTTGGAAATTTTGAAACGCATTCAAATAGGTATGCCATTCCAACATCTGACCACTATTTCCCACGGTTTTGATTAAAAACCTGAAAAATCGAGGTGATTTTCTTTGGATTTGAGCCTTGTCATAAGGGTGGGGGTCATGTTTTTTTTTATCGAAAACATTTTTCTAATGATAGGTAGGTATTCCAACATCTGACCACTATTTCTCAGGGTTTTGATTAAAAAACCGAAAAATCGAGGTGATTTTCTTTGGATTTTGGCGTTGTCGTAAGGGTGGGGTTCGAAATTTTTTTTCGAAAAAATTTTTCAAATAATATTTTTTTCTGGAAATGCCATTTTGTTGGAAATTTGGTAACGAATTCAACGAGGTATGACATTCAAACATTCGACCACAATTTCCCAGGGGTTTGATTAAAAAACCGAAAAATCGAGTTGATTTTCTTTGGATTTTGGTTTTGTCATAAGGGTGGGGGTTATGTTTTTTTTTCGAAAATATTTTGAAACTGATTTTTTTTCTGTAAATGACACTTTGCTGGAAATTTTGTAACGAATTCAACTAGGTATGCCATTCCAATATCTGACCACTATTTCCCAGGGGTTTGATTAAAAAACCGAAAAATCGAGGTGATTTTGTTTGGATTTGAGCCTTGTCATAAGGGTGGGGCTCATGTTTTTTTTATCGAAAACATTTTTCTAATGATTTTTTTTTGTAAATGACACTTTGTTGGAAATTTTGTAACGAATTCAACTAGGTATGCCATTCCAATATCTGACCACTATTTCCCAGGGTTTTGATTAAAAACCTGAAAAATCGAGGTGATTTTCTTCGGATTTGAGCCTTGTCATAGGTGTGAGGGTCAAGTTTTTTTTCGAAAAAATTTTTAAAATAATTTTTTTTTCGTAAATGACACTTTGTTGGAAATTTCGTAACGAATTCAACTAGGTATGCCATTCCAAAATCCGACCATTATTTCCCAGGGTTTTGATTAAAACATAAAAAATCGAGGTTATTTTCTTTGGATTTGTGCCTTGTCATAAGGGTGGGGGTCATTTTTTTTTCGGAAAAATTTTTCAAATGATTTTTCTTTCTGTAAATGACATTTTGTTGGAAATTTTGTAACGAATTCAACTAGGTATGCCATTCCAACACTCGACCACTATTTCCCAGGGTTTTGATTAAAAACATGAAAAATCGAGGTGATTTTCTTCGGATCTGGGCCTTGTCATAATGGGGTGGGGGTCATGTTTTTTTTATCGAAAAAATTTTTCAAATGATTTTTTTTTCTGTAAATGACACATTGTTGGAAATTTTGTAACGAATTCATAAACGTATGCCATTCCTACATTCGACCACTATTTCCCAAGGTTTTGATTAAAAAACCGAAAAATCGAGGTGATTTTCTTTGGATTTGAGCCTTGTCATTTAGGTGGGGTTCATGGTTTTTTTTCGAAAACATTTTTCAACTGATTTTTTTTTCTGTAAATGACACTTTGTTGGAAATTTTGTAACGAACTTAACTAGGTATGCCATTCCAACATCCGACCACTATTTCCCAGGGTTTTGATTAAAAAACCGAAAAATCGAGGTGATTTTCTTTGGATTTTGGCGTTGTCGTAAGGGTGGGGTTCATAATTTTTTTCGAAAACAATTTTTCAAATGATATTTTTTTCTGGAAATGCCATTTTGTTGGAAATTTGGTAACGAATTCAACGAGGTATGACATTCAAACATTCGACCACAATTTCCCAGGGGTTTGATTAAAAAACCGAAAAATCGAGTTGATTTTCTTTGGATTTTGGTTTTGTCATAAGGGTTATTTTTTTCGAAAAAATTTTTAACTGATTTTTTTTCTGTAAATGACACTTTGTTGGAAATTTTGTAACGAATTCAACTAGGTATGCCATTCCAATATCTGACCACTATTTCCCAGGGTTTTGATTAAAAACCTGAAAAATCGAGGTGATTTTCTTCGGATTTGAGCCTTGTCATAATGGGGTGGGGGTCATGTTTTTTTATCGAAAAAATTTTTTAAATGATTTTTTTTCTGTAAATGACACATTGTTGGAAATTTTGTAACGAATTCATAAACGTATGCCATTCCAACATTCGACCACTATTTCCCAGGGTTTTGATTAAAACATAAAAAATCGAGGTGATTTTCTTTGGATTTGTGCCTTGTCATAAGGGGGGGGGTCATGTTTTTTTTTCGGAAAAATTTTTCAAATGATTTTTCTTTCTGTAAATGACATTTTGTTGATAATTTTGTAACGAATTCAACTAGGTATGCCATTCCAACATCTGACCACTATTTCCCGGGGTTTTGATTAACAACCTGAAAAATCGAGGTGATTTTCTTTGGATTTGAGCCTTGTCATATCATTTTCAAATGATATTTTTTCTGTAAATGACACTTTGTTCGAAATTTTGTAACGAATTCAACTAGGTATGCCATTCCAACATTCGACCACTATTTCCCAGGGTTTTGATTAAAAACATGAAAAATCGAGGTGATTTTCTTCGGATCTGGGCCTTGTCATAATGGGGTGGGGGTCATGTTTTTTTTATCGAAAAAATTTTTCAAATTATTTTTTTTTTCTGTAAATGACAGATTGTTGGTAATTTTGTAACGAATTCATAAACGTATGCCATTCCTACATTCGTCCACTATTTCCCAGGGTTTTGATTAAAAAACCGAAAAATCGAGATGATTTTCTCTGGATTTGAGCCTTGTCATTTAGGTGGGGTTCATGGCTTTTTTTCGAAAAAATTTTTCAAATGATTTATTTTTCTGTAAATGACACTTTGTTGGAAATTTTGTAACGAATTTAACTGCCATTCTAACATCTGACTATTATTTCCCAGGGTTTTGATTAAAAAACCGAAAAATCGAGGTGATTTTCTTTGGATTTTGGCGTTGTCGTAAGGGTGGGGTTCATAATTTTTTTTCGAAAAAATTTTTAAATGATATTTTTTTCTGGAAATGCCATTTTGTTGGAAATTTGGTAACGAATTCAACGAGGTATGACATTCCAACATCCGACCACTATTTCCCAGGGTTTTGATTAAAACATGAAAAATCGAGATGATTTTCTTTGGATTTGTGCCTTGTCATAGGGGGGGGGTCATGTTTTTTTTTCTTAAAAAATTTTCAAATGATTTTTCTTTCTGTAAATGACATTTTCTTGGAAATTTTGTAACGAATTCATCTAGGTATGCCATTCCCACATCTGACCACTATTTCCCACGGTTTTGATTAAAACCCTGAAAAATCGAGGTGATTTTCTTTGGATTTGAGCCTTGTCATTTAGGTGGGGGTCATTTTTTTTTTATCGGAAAAAATTTTTAAAATGATTTTTTTTTCTGTAAATGACACATTGTTGGAAATTTTGTAACGAATTCATACACGTATGCCATTCCTACATTCGAAAACTATTTCCCAGGGTTTTGATTAAAAAACCGAAAAATCGAGGTGATTTTCTCTGGATTTAAGCCTTGTCATTTAGGTGGGGTTCATGGTTTTTTTTCGAAAAAATTTTTTAAATGATTTTTTTTTCTGTAAATACACTTTGTTGGAAATTTTGTAACGAATTTAACTAGGTATGCCATTCCAACATCTGACCACTATTTCCCAGGGTTTTGATTAAAAAACCGAAAAATTGAGGTGATTTTCTTTGGATTTTGGCGTTGTCGTAAGGGTGGGGTTCATAATTTTTTTCGAAAAAATTTTTCAAAGTATATTTTTTTCTGGAAATGCCATTTTGTTGGAAATTTGGTAACGAGTTCAACGAGGTATGACATTCAAACATTCGACCACAATTTCCCAGGGGTTTGATTAAGATACCGAAAAATCGAGTTGATTTTCTTTGGATTTTGGTTTTGTCATAAGGGTGGGGGTCTGTTTTTTCGAAAAATTTTTCACTGATTTTTTTTGTAAATGACACTTTGTTGGAAATTTTGTAACGAATTCAACTAGGTATGCCATTCCAACATCTGACCACTATTTCCCAGGGTTTTGATTAAAAAACCGAAAAACCGAGGTGATTTTCTTTGGATTTTGGCGTTGTCATAATTTTTTTTCGAAAAAATTTTTCAAATGATATTTTTTTCTGGAAATGCCATTTTGTTGGAAATTTGGTAACGAATTCAACGAGGTATGACATTCAAACATTCGACCACAATTTCCCAGGGGTTTGATTAAAAAACCGAAAAATCGAGTTGATTTTCTTTAGATTTTGGTTTTGTCATAAGGGTGGGGGTCATGTTTTTTTTCGAAAAAATTTTTCAACTGATTTTTTTTTCTGTAAATGACACTTTGTTGGAAATTTGGTAACGAATTCAGCGAGGTATGACATTCAAACATTCGACCACAATTTCCCAGGGGTTTGATTAAAAAACCGAAAAATCGAGGTGATTTTCTTTGGATTTTGGCGTTGTCGTAAGGGTGGGGTTCATAATTTTTTTTCGAAAAAATTTTTCAAATGATATTTTTTTCTGGAAATGCCATTTTGTTGGAAATTTGGTAACGAATTCAACGAGGTTGACATTCAAACATTCGACCACAATTTTCCAGGGGTTTGATTAAAAAACCGAAAAATCGAGTTGATTTTCTTTGGATTTTGGTTTTGTCATAAGGGTGGGGGTCATGTTTTTTTTTCGAAAAAATTTTTCAACTGATTTTTTTTCTGTAAATGACACTTTGTTGGAAATTTTGTAACGAATTCAACTAGGTATGCCATTCCAACATCTGACCACTATTTCCCGGGGTTTTGATTAACAACCTGAAAAATCGAGGTGATTTTCTTTGGATTTGAGCCTTGTCATATCATTTTCAAATGATATTTTTTCTGTAAATGACACTTTGTTCGAAATTTCGTAACGAATTCAACTAGGTATGCCATTTCAACATTCGACCACTATTTCCCAGGGTTTTGATTAAAAACATGAAAAATCGAGGTGATTTTCTTCGGATCTGGGCCTTGTCATAATGGGGTGGGGGTCATGTTTTTTTTATCGAAAAAATTTTTCAAATTATTTTTTTTTTCTGTAAATGACACATTGTTGGTAATTTTGTAACGAATTCATAAACGTATGCCATTCCTACATTCGACCACTATTTCCCAGGGTTTTGATTAAAAAACCGAAAAATCGAGATGATTTTCTCTGGATTTGAGCCTTGTCATTTAGGTGGGGTTCATGGTTTTTTTTCGAAAAAATTTTTCAAATGATTTATTTTTCTGTAAATGACACTTTGTTGGAAATTTTGTAACGAATTTAACTGCCATTCCAACATCTGACTACTATTTCCCAGGGTTTTGATCAGCGTTTGAAAAGCTACGCTACTCTCGTAGTATTTCGTTTGGCTATTGCTATCGCTCTGTTTTTGACGAGAGCGGTAGCAGAGCCATAGCAGAATAACGAGAAAGTTTGTGCTCTGCTCTGCTCGCAGTTTTGTCGCTTGAGAAACTGTAGCAATAGCGGTAGCAGCAAATCAAGTCCTCTGCTCTGTGTAGCAGTAGCGGTAGCAAAAAATTTGTAGCGAGATGAGAGCAGAGCACTTGCTATTTTTTCATGTGCTACGGCTCTCGCTTGTGTTCCTTTTTTTATTTTCTGCACCTTTCTTATGCAGCGTGTTCTTTTTACTTGTCGCTTTGCCAGAATGAGAAAGAAAATATTTTCTGTCAGAATAAAGTGGTTTGAAATAATAAAATAAATAATAGTATTTTATTCAAAAACTAAAAATCAAAGTAAAAACGTATATTCATTCACAGTATTCAGATTAAATCAAACTTAAAAATTAAAAGCCCCAGAATTAAAATTAATGTATTAAGTAAATGTTAATTAAATATAAAAAAGTAAAAAGAAATAAGAACTTATGCATTTAGAAACACGAATTACCCCTCATCTTCTTCGTCTTCAAATAAACTTAAATTGTCGATGGCACTATCCAAGTGAGTTGAGTTAAGCCGGACAAGAAGAATATTTTCCAATGTTTCGTGACTTAATCGATTTCGGTTATCCGACAACACCAGTTTTAAAGACGAAAACGCCCGCTCTATTGTTACCTACAAATATAAAGAAATTTAAACACTTGTTAATAAATATTTTGTTTTAAATTAAATTATAATTCTTACTTGAGTTGGTGGTATAGCAAAGCATACTTTGCTTAGGGCATACAGCTCTGGATCGCTTAATTTCCTTACTTTCCAGAAATTTAAAACATTTTCACTAGATTTCATATACGGCAATTTCAACGATTCAATCTTTCCATGGACATCTGTTGACTCATTCGGAACAATGTTAGCACTTAAAAAGTCGTCCAAAAGATCGAAATTACTTCCTTCATGTACAGTATCCGAAGCCATTGAATTATTTGATCACACTAAATTTGGAATGGGGCTGTGGATTTTAATTTGTGCCCACAATTTCTTAAGAAAATGAATTGATCTGTCCTTTTGTGAGCCGTCCAGGGTATGATGAAATCTTGGGTCTAGGTATAAGCAAGCGTCGAAGCCAACATTTGATACCAATTTTTTTGTTCTTACTTCCATGCTTTCAAGAAGCGTCTCTCCAATCGTATAAAGAATAGATTCTTTACTTAAAGCGCTGGTTGCTAAAATCTGTTTCGTTGACAACTTGCAAACCAGCCACAGAGCATAAAAATTCCCATAGTGCAATTGTTCTTGTTGAAACTGCACTATAGTTTTTTGCAGTGGAGCCATAATTGTAACGTAGGAGTCCATGAACTCCCATAACTGTTCATTTACAACGAAATAGTCGTCTTTGGATTTATTTTCAACAGTTTCGATAGGGCCTAATATAGCTTTCGCTTTATTGAGTAGGTCAATCATTTTATATGTTGATCCCCATCTAGTAGGACAATCCAATTGAGGTAATTTATAATTTTTTAGTTCAAAAAAATTACGGTATCCGTTTGATTGCTTCCGAATGTGTTTGGTAAAATTGCGGCAGGTTAACAAATACTCTCTTATATTTGCATTTTTTGTTACATCGAGTGCACAAAGCTGTCCAGTGTGTGCCGCACATCGAACTATTTGTATTTCACCCACATATATATTTTCTGTTTTTTCATAAAGGTCGACTTGCTTCGTGTACTCAATGTTCTCTTCAATACAGACTTCGTCAATATCATCATCGCTCATATGTATTTCTGATAAAATTTTCGAAGTTTTTATCATATTTGCCCCATTATCCGATGTAATTGATACAATTTGGGTCAGGGCTATTTCGTATTTGTCTAAAACAGCTATAATTTCTCTAGCGAGATTTTGGGATGTACTTGAACCTGCTCCTTTGAGTTCCACCATTCCAAGAATTCGAGATTTTATTTCTTGTTTGCTGACAAATTGAGCACTAATGCCGAATATATTTCGATCAAGCCGCGTTGCACTATCTATTTTTAAAGAAAGCAGTCGATTTTTACATTCTTGATGTATTTCAAGTCTAACATTCGCTGATACCTGTTTTAGAACAGACTTGCACTTGCTTCCGTTCAAAATAAGGTTTTTTCCGCTTTTTTCATTAAGACCTTGACATATCGGGTCAATTATGTTACGCATATTAGTTGAGTTTAGCACATGGAACGGAATGCTTTCTTCAGTGACAAGTCCAATATATGACCGGATTAAATTTTTTTTATTGATTTTAACTTTAATTAGTTGAGGTTTCACGTTTTTTTTGGTCTGCATGCAACCAGAATCATTTTCTTGCTGCTCAGGTCGGATGTCATGCAATTGTAAATGTTTCTTTAAATTAAAAACACGGCCGTTTTTTATAACTCGAAAACATGTTTTGCATTTAACGTAGTCGGAATCTATATCCTCGTAATATTTTAAAATGTTGATACTTTTCTTTGCCGGTGACATGTTTACGCAGTTAATCAAAACTCAAAAGTGCCAAAAATATTTTCTTAAAACTACAAAGCGACAAGTAAAAAGAACACGCTGCATAAGAAAGGTGCAGAAAATAAAAAAAGGAACACAAGCGAGAGCCGTAGCACATGAAAAAATAGCAAGTGCTCTGCTCTCATCTCGCTACAAATTTTTTGCTACCGCTACTGCTACACAGAGCAGAGGACTTGATTTGCTGCTACCGCTATTGCTACAGTTTCTCAAGCGACAAAACTGCGAGCAGAGCAGAGCACAAACTTTCTCGTTATTCTGCTATGGCTCTGCTACCGCTCTCGTCAAAAACAGAGCGATAGCAATAGCATAGTAATATTTGTATTCATCTCGCTACTACGGAGTAGTAATTGCAAACACTGGTTTTGATTAAAAAACCGAGAAATCGAGGTGATTTTCTTTGGATTTTGGCGTTGTCGTAAGGGTGGGGTTCATAATTTTTTTTCGAAAAAATTTTTCAAATGATATTTTTTTCTGGAAATGCCATTTTGTTGGAAATTTGGTAACGAATTCAACGAGGTATGACATTCCAACATCCGACCACTATTTCCCAGGGTTTTGATTAAAACCCTGAAAAATCGAGGTGATTTTCTTTGGATTTGAGCCTTGTCATAGGGGGGGGTGGGGTCATTTTTTTTTTTCGGAAAAAATTTTTAAAATGATTTTTTTTCTGTAAATGACACTTTGTTGGAAATTTTGTAACGAATTCAACTAGTTATGCCATTCCAACATTCGACCACTATTTCCCAGGGTTTTGATTAAAAACCTGAAAAATCGAGGTGATTTTCTTCGGATTTGAGCCTTGTCATAATGGGGTGTTGGTCATGTTTATTTTATCGGAAAAAATTTTTCAAATGATTTTTTTTTCTGTAAATGACACATTGTTGGAAATTTTGTAACGAATTCATACTACGTATGCCATTCCAACATTCGACCACTATTTCCCAGGGTTTTGTTTAAAAAACCGAAAAATCGAGGTGATTTTCTTCTGGATTTGAGCCTTGTCATAATGGGGTGATGGTCATGTTTTTTTTTCGAAAAAATTTTTCAAATGATTTTTTTTTCTGTAAATGACACTTTGTTGGAAATTTTGTAACGAATTTAACTAGGTATGCCATTCCAACATCTGACCACTATTTCCCAGGGTTTTGATTAAAAAACCGAGAAATTGAGGTGGGGTTTTTTTTTGGATTTTGGCGTTGTAGTAAGGGTGGGGTTCATAATTTTTTTTCGAAAAAATTTTTCAAATGATATTTTTTTCTGGAAATGCTATTTTGTTGGAAATTTGGTAACGAATTCAACGAGGTATGACATTCAAACATTCGACCACAATTTCCCAGGGGTTTGATTAAGAAACCGAAAAATCGAGTTGATTTTCTTTGGATTTTGGTTTTGTCATAAGGGTGGGGGTCATGTTTTTTTCGAAAAAATTTTTCAACTGATTTTTTTTTCTGTAAATGACACTTTGTTGGAAATTTTGTAACGAATTCAACTAGGTATGCCATTCCAACATCTGACCACTATTTCCCAGGGTTTTGATTAAAAAACCGAAAAATCGAGGTGATTTTCTTCGGATTTTGGCGTTGTCATAGGGGTGGGGCTCATGTTTTTTTTATCGAAAACATTTTTCTAATGATATTTTTTTCTGGAAATGCCATTTTGTTGGAAATTTTGTAACGAATTCAACTAGGTATGACATTCAAACATTCGACCACAATTTCCCAGGGTTTTGATTAAAAAACCGAAAAATCGAGTTGATTTTCTTTGGATTTTGGTTTTGTCATAAGGGTGAGGGTCATGTTTTTTTTCGAAAAAATTTTTCAAATGATTTTTTTTTCGTAAATGACACTTTGTTGGAAATTTTGTAACGAATTCAACTAGGTATGCCATTCCAACATCTGACCACTATTTCCCAGGGGTTTGATTAAAAAACCGAAAAATCGAGGTGATTTTCTTCGGATTTTGGCGTTGTCATAGGGGTGGGGCTCATGTTTTTTTTATCGAAAACATTTTTCTAATGATTTTTTTTCTGTAAATGACACTTTGTTGGAAATTTTGTAACGAATTCAACTAGGTATGCCATTCCAACATCTGACCACTATTTCCCAGGGTTTTGATTAAAAACCTGAAAAATCGAGGTGATTTTCTTCGGATTTGAGCCTTGTCATAGGGGTGAGGGTAATGTTTTTTTTCGAAAAAATTTTTAAAATGATTTTTTTTTCGTAAATGACACTTTGTTGGAAATTTCGTAACGAATTCAACTAGGTATGCCATTCCAACATCTGACCACTATTTCCCAGGGTTTTGATTAAAAAACCGAAAAATCGAGGTGATTTTCTTCGGATTTTGGCGTTGTCGTAAGGGTGGGGTTCATAATTTGTTTTCGAAAAAATTTTTCAAATGATATTTTTTTCTGGAAATGCCATTTTGTTGGAAATTTGGTAACGAATTCAACGAGGTATGACATTCAAATATTCGACCACAATTTCCGAGGGGTTTGATTAAAAAACCGAAAAATCGAGTTGATTTTCTTTGGATTTTGGTTTTGTCATAAGGGTGGGGGTCATGTTTTTTTTCGAAAAAATGTTTAAAATGATTTTTTTTCTGTAAATGACACTTTGTTGGAAATTTTGTAACGAATTCAACTAGGTATGCCATTCCAATATCTGACCACTATTTCCCAGGAGTTTGATTAAAAAACCGAAAGATCGAGGTGATTTTGTTTGGATTTGAGCCTTGTCATAGGGGTGGGGCTCATGTTTTTTTTATCGAAAACATTTTTCTAATGATTTTTTTTTCTGTAAATGACACTTTGTTGGAAATTTTGTAACGAATTCAACTAGGTATGCCATTCCAACATCTGACCACTATTTCCCAGGGTTTTGATTAAAAACCTGAAAAATCGAGGTGATTTTCTTCGGATTTGAGCCTTGTCATTGGGGTGAGGGTAATGTTTTTTTTCGAAAAAATTTTTAAGATGATTTTTTTTTCGTAAATGACACTTTGTTGGAAATTTCGTAACGAATTCAACTATATATGCCATTCCAACATCCGACCACTATTTCCCAGGGTTTTGATTAAAACATGAAAAATCGAGGTGATTTTCTTTGGATTTGTGCCTTGTCATAGGAGGGGGGGGGGGTTCTGTTTTTTTTTCGGAAAAATTTTTCAAATGATTTTTCTTTCTGTAAATGACATTTTGTTGGAAACTAGGTATGCCATTCCCACATCTGACCACTATTTCCCACGGTTTTGATTAAAACCCTGAAAAATCGAGGTGATTTTCTTTGGATTTTGTTTTTGTCATAAGGGTGGGGGTCATGTTTTTTTAAATGACACTTTGTTGGAAATTTTGTAACGAATTCAACTAGGTATGCCATTCCAATATCTGACCACTATTTCCCAGGGGTTTGATTAAAAAACCGAAAAATCGAGGTGATTTTGTTTGGATTTGAGCCTTGTCATAAGGGTGGGGCTCATGTTTTTTTTTATCGAAAACATTTTTCTAATGATTTTTTTTTGTAAATAACACTTTGTTGGAAATTTTGTAACGAATTCAACTAGGTATGCCATTCCAACATCTGACCACTATTTCCCAGGGTTTTGATTAAAAAACCGAAAAATCTAGGTGATTTTCTTTGGATTTTGGCGTTGTCGTAAAGGTGGGGTTCATAATTTTTTTTCGAAAAAATTTTTCAAATGATATTTTTTTCTGGAAATGCCATTGTGTTGGAAATTTGGTAACGAATTCAACGAGGTATGACATTCAAACGTTCGACCACAATTTCACATGGGTTTGATTAAAAAACCGAAAAATCGAGTTGATTTTCTTTGGATTTTGGTTTTGTCATAAGGGTGGGGGTCATATTTTTTTTTCGAAAAATTTTTTTAACGAATTCAACTAGGTATGCCATTCCAACATCTGACCACTATTTCCCAGGGTTTTGATTAAAAACCTGAAAAATCGAGGTGATTTGCTTCGGATTTGAGCCTTGTCATCAGGGTGAGGGTCAGTTTTTTTTTTTCGAAAAAATTTTTCAAATGATTTTTCTTTCGTAAATGACACTTTGTTGGAAATTTTTTAACGAATTCAACTAGGTATGCGATTCCAACATCTGACCACTATTTCCCAGGGTTTTGATTAAAAACCTGAAAAATCGAGGTGATTTTCTTCGGATTTGAGCCTTGTCATAGGGGTGAGGGTCATGTTTTTTTTCGAAAAAATTTTTCAAATGATTTTTTTTCTGTAAATGACACTTTGTTGGAAATTTTGTAACGAATTCAACTAGGTATGCCATTCCAACATCTGACCACTATTTCCCAGGGTTTTGATTAAAAACCTGAAAAATCGAGGTGATTTTCTTTGGATTTGAGCCTTGTCATAAGGGTGGGGGTCATGTTTTTTTTATCGAAAATATTTTTCTAATGATAGGTAGGTATGCCATTCCAACATCTGACCACTATTTCCCAGGGTTTTGATTAAAAACCTGAAAAATCGAGGTGATTTTCTTTGGATTTTGGCGTTGTTGTAAGGGTGGGGTTCATAATTTTTTTCGAAAAAATTTTTCAAATGATATTTTTTTCTGGAAATGCCACTTTGTTGGAATTTTGGTAACGAATTCAACGAGGTATGACAATCAAACATTCGACCACAATTACCCAGGGGTTTGATTAAAAAACCGAAAAATCGAGTTGATTTTCTTTGGATTTTGATTTTGTCATAAGGGTGGGGGTCATGTTTTTTTTTTGAAAAAATTTTTCAACTGATTTTTTTTGTTTTTATGACACTTTGTTGGAAATTTTGAAACGAATTCAAATAGGTATGCCATTCCAACATCTGACCACTATTTCCCAGGGTTTTGATTAAAAAACCGAAAAATCGAGGTGATTTTCTTTGGATTTTGGCGTTGTCGTAAGGGTGGGGTTCATAATTTTTTTTCGAAAAAATTTTTCAAATGATATTTTTTTCTGGAAATGCCATTTTGTTGGAAATTTGGTAACGAATTCAACGAGGTATGACATTCAAACATTCGACCACAATTTCCCAGGGGTTTGATTAAAAAACCGAAAAATCGAGTTGATTTTCTTTGGATTTTGGTTTTGTCATAAGGGTGGGGGTTATGTTTTTTTTTCGAAAAAATTTTTAAACTGATTTTTTTTTCTGTAAATGACACTTTGCTGGAAATTTTGTAACGAATTCAACTAGGTATGCCATTCCAATATCTGACCACTATTTCCCAGGGCTTTGATTAAAAACCTGAAAAATCGAGGTGATTTTCTTCGGATTTGAGCCTTGTCATAGGGGTGAGGGTCATGTTTTTTTTTCGGAAAAATTTTTCAAATGATTTTTCTTTCTGTAAATGACATTTTGTTGGAAATTTTGTAACGAATTCAACTAGGTATGCCATTCCAACATCTGACCACTATTTCCCGGGGTTTTGATTAACAACCTGAAAAATCGAGGTGATTTTCTTTGGATTTGAGCCTTGTCATATCATTTTCAAATGATATTTTTTCTGTAAATGACACTTTGTTCGAAATTTTGTAACGAATTCAACTAGGTATTGCCATTCCAACATCTGACCACTATTTCCCAGGGTTTTGATTAAAAACCTGAAAAATCGAGGTGATTTTCTTTGGATTTTGGCGTTGTTGTAAGGGTGAGGTTCATAATTTTTTTTCGAAAAAATTTTTCAAATGATATTTTTTTCTGGAAATGCCACTTTGTTGGAAATTTGGTAACGAATTCAACGAGGTATGACAATCAAACATTCGACCACAATTACCCAGGCGTTTGATTAAAAAACCGAAAAATCGAATTGTTTTTCTTTGGATTTTGATTTTGTCATAAGGGTGGGGGTCATGTTTTTTTTCGAAAAATTTTTTTAACGAATTCAGCTAGGTATGCCTTTCCAACATCTGACCACTATTTCCCAGGGTTTTGATTAAAAACCTGAAAAATCGAGGTGATTTTCTTCGGATTTGAGCCTTGTCATAAGGGTGAGGGTCATGGTTTTTTTTCGAAAAAATTTTTAAAATGATTTTTTTTCGTAAATGACACTTTGTTGGAAATTTGGTAACGAATTCAACTAGGTATGCCATTCCAACATCCGACCACTATTTCCCAGGGTTTTGATTAAAACATAAAAAATCGAGGTTATTTTTCTTTGGATTTGTGCCTTGTCATAAGGGGGGGGTCATGTTTTTTTTTCGGAAAAATTTTTCAAATGATTTTTCTTTCTGTAAATGACATTTTGTTGGAAATTTTGTAACGAATTCAGCTAGGTATGCCATTCCAACATCTGACCACTATTTCCCGGGGTTTTGATTAACAACCTGAAAAATCGAGTTTATTTTCTTTGGATTTTAGGCTTGTCATATCATTTTCAAATGATATTTTTTCTGTAAATGACACTTTGTTCGAAATTTTGTAACGAATTCAACTAGGTATGGCATTCCAACATTCGACCACTATTTCCCAGGGTTTTGATTAAAAACATGAAAAATCGAGGTGATTTTCTTCGGATCTGGGCCTTGTCATAATGGGGTGGGGGTCATGTTTTTTTTATCGAAAAAATTTTCAAATGATTTTTTTTTCTGTAAATGACACATTGTTGGAAATTTTGTAACGAATTCATAAACGTATGCCATTCCTACATTCGACCACTATTTCCCAGGGTTTTGATTAAAAAACTGAAAAATCGAGGTGATTTTCTTTGGATTTGAGCCTTGTCATTTAGGTGGGGTTCATGGTTTTTTTTTGAAAAAATTTTTCAACTGATTTTTTTTTCTGTAAATCACACTTTGTTCGAAATTTTGTAACGAATTCAACTAGGTATGGCATTCCAACATTCGACCACTATTTCCCAGGGTTTTGATTAAAAACATGAAAAATCGAGGTGATTTTCTTCGGATCTGGGCCTTGTCATAATGGGGTGGGGGTCATGTTTTTTTTTTCGAAAAAATTGTTCAACTGATTTTTTTTTCTGTAAATGACACTTTGTTGGAAATTTTGTAACGAATTCAACTAGGTATTAAAAAACCGAAAAATCGAGGTGATTTTCTTTGGATTTGTGCCTTGTCATAAGGGGGGGGTCATTTTTTTTTTCGGAAAAATTTTTCAAATGATTTTTCTTTCTGTAAATGACATTTTGTTGGAAATTTTGTAACGAATTCAACTAGGTATGCCATTCCAACATCTGACCACTATTTCCCGGGGTTTTGATTAACAACCTGAAAAATCGAGGTGATTTTCTTTGGATTTGAGCCTTGTCATATCATTTTCAAATGATATTTTTTCTGTAAATGACACTTTGTTCGATATTTTGTAACGAATTCAACTAGGTATGCCATTCCAACATTCGACCACTATTTCCCAGGGTTTTGATTAAAAACATGAAAAATCGAGGTGATTTTCTTCGGATCTGGGCCTTGTCATAATGGGGTGGGGGTCATGTTTTTTTTATCGAAAAAATTCTTCAAATGATTTTTTTTTCTGTAAATGACACATTGTTGGAAATTTTGTAACGAATTTAACTGCCATTCCAACATCTGACTACTATTTCCCAGGGTTTTGATTAAAAAACCGAAAAATCGAGGTGATTTTCTCTGGATTTGAGCCTTGTCATTTAGGTGGGGTTCATGGTTTTTTTTCGAAAAAATTTTTTAACTGATTTTTTTTTCTGTAAATGACACTTTGTTGGAAATTTTGTAACTAATTCAACTAGGTATGCCATTCCAACATCTGACCACTATTTCCCGGGGTTTTGATTAACAACCTGAAAAATCGAGGTGATTTTCTTTGGATTTGAGCCTTGTCATATCATTTTCAAATGATATTTTTTCTGTGAATGACACTTTGTTCGAAATTTCGTAACGAATTCAACTAGGTATGCCATTCCAACATCCGACCACTATTTCCCAGGGTTTTTATTAAAAAATAAAAAATCGAGGTCATTTTCTTTGGATTTGTGCCTTGTCATAAGGGGGGGGGGCAAGTTTTTTTTTCGGAAAAATTTTTCAAATGATTTTTCTTTCTGTAAATGACACATTGTTGGAAATTTTGTAACGAATTCATAAACGTATGCCATTCCTACATTCGACCACTATTTCCCAGGGTTTTGATTAAAAAACCGAAAAATCGAGGTGATTTTCTTTAGATTTTGGCGTTGTCGTAAGGGTGGGGTTCATATTTTTTTTTCGAAAAAATTTTTCAAATGATATTTTTTTCTGGAAATGCCATTTTGTTGGAAATTTGGTAACGAATTCAACGAGGTATGACATTCAAACATTCGACCACAATTTCCCAGGGGTTTGATTAAAAACCGAAAAATCGAGGTGATTTTGTTTGGATTTGAGCCTTGTCATAAGGGTGGGGCTCATGTTTTTTTTTTCGAATAAATTTTTCAACTGATTTTTTTTTCTGTAAATGACACTTTGTTGGAAATTTTGTAACGAATTCAACTAGGTATGCCTCCAATATCTGACCACTATTTCCCAGGGTTTTGATTAAAAACCTGAAAAATCGAGGTGATTTTCTTCGGATTTGCGCCTTGCCATAATGGGGTGGGGGTCATGTTTTTTTTTCGAAAATATTTTTAAATGATTTTTTTTCGTAAATGACACTTGTTGGTAATTTTGTAACGAATTCAACTAGGTATGCCATTCCAACATCCGACCACTATTTCCCAGGGTTTTGATTAAAAAACATAAAAAATCGAGTTGATTTTCTTTGGATTTGTGCCTTGTCATTAAGGGTGGGGGTCATTGTTTTTTTCGGAAAAATTTTTCAAATGATTTTTTTTTCTGTAAATGACATTTTGTTGGAAATTTTGTAACGAATTCAACTAGGTATGCCATTCCAACATCTGACCACTATTTCCCGGGGTTTTGATTAACAACCTGAAAAATCGAGGTGATTTTCTTTGGATTTGAGCCTTGTCATATCATTTTCAAATGATATTTTTTCTGTAAATGATACTTTGTTCGAAATTTTGTAACGAATTCAACTAGGTATGCCATTCCAACATTCGACCACTAGTTCCCAGGGTTTTGATTAAAAACATGAAAAATCGAGGTGATTTTCTTCGGATCTGGGCCTTGTCATAATGGGGTGGGGGTCATGTTTTTTTTATCGAGAAAATTTTTCAAATTATTTTTTTTTTCTGTAAATGACACATTGTTGGTAATTTTGTAACGAATTCATAAACGTATGCCATTCCTACATTCGACCACTATTTCCCAGGGTTTTGATTAAAAAACCGAAAAATCGAGATGATTTTCTCTGGATTTGAGCCTTGTCATTTAGGTGGGGTTCATGTTTTTTTTTCGAAAAAATTTTTCAAATAATTTTTTTTTCTGTAAATGACACTTTGTTGGAAATTTTGTTACGCATTTAACTAGGTATGCCATTCCAACATCTGACCACTATTTCCCAGGGTTTTGATTAAAAAACCGAAAAATCGAGGTGATTTTCTTTGGATTTTGGCGTTGTCGTAAGGGTGGGGTTCATAATTTTTTTTCGAAAAAATTTTTCAAATGATATTTTTTTCTGGAAATGCCATTTTGTTGGAAATTTGGTAACGAATTCAACGAGGTATGACATTCAAACATTCGACCACAATTTCCCAGGGGTTTGATTAAGAAACCGAAAAATCGAGTCGATTTTCTTTGGATTTTGGTTTTGTCATAAAGGTGGGGGTCATGTTTTTTTTCGAAAAAATTTTTAAACTGATTTTTTTTTCTGTAAATGACACTTTGTTGGAAATTTTGTAACGAATTCAACTAGGTATGCCATTCCAATATCTGACCACTATTTCCCAGGAGTTTGATTAAAAAACCGAAAAATCGAGGTGATTTTGTTTGGATTTGAGCCTTGTCATAAGGGTGGGGCTCATGTTTTTTTTATCGAAAACATTTTTCTAATGATTTTTTTTCTGTAAATGACACTTTGTTGGAAATTCTGTAACGAATTCAACTAGGTATGCCATTCCAACATCTGACCACTATTTCCCAGGGTTTTGATTAAAAAACCGAAAAATCGAGGTGATTTTCTTTGGATTTTGGCGTTGTCGTAAGGGTGGGGTTCATAATTTTTTTCTGGAAATGCCATTTTGTTGGAAATTTCGCAGGGGTTTGATTAAAAAACCGAAAAATCGAGTTGATTTTCTTTGGATTTTGGTTTTGTCATAAGGGTGGGGGTCATGTTTTTATTCGAAAAAATTTTTAAACAATTTTTTTCTGTAAATGACACTTTGTTGGAAATTTTGTAACGAATTCAACTAGGTATGCCATTCCAATATCTGACCACTATTTCCCAGGGGTTTGATTAAAAAACCGAAAAATCGAGGTGATTTTGTTTGGATTTGAGCCTTGTCATAAGGGTGGGGCTCATGTTTTTTTTATCGAAAACATTTTTCTAATGATTTTTTTTTTGTAAATGACACTTTGTTGGATTTTGGCGTTGTCGTAACGGTGGGGTTCATAATTTTTTTCTGGAAATGCCATTTTGTTGGAAATTTCGCAGGGGTTTGATTAAAAAACCGAAAAATCGAGTTGATTTTCTTTGGATTTTGGTTTTGTCATAAGGGTGGGGGTCATGTTTTTATTCGAAAAAATTTTTAAACAATTTTTTTTCTGTAAATGACACTTTGTTGGAAATTTTGTAACGAATTCAACTAGGTATGCCATTCCAACATCTGACCACTATTTCCCAGGGTTTTGATTAAAAACCTGAAAAATCGAGGTGATTTTCTTCGGATTTGAGCCTTGTCATAGGGGTGAGGGTCATGTTTTTTTTCGACAAAATTTTTAAAATGATTTTTTTTTTCATAAATGACTCTTTGTTGGAAATTTCGTAACGAATTCAACTAGGTATGCCATTCCAACATCCGACCACTATTTCCCAGGGTTTTGATTAAAACATGAAAAATCGAGGTGATTTTCTTTGGATTTGAGCCTTGTCATATCATTTTCAAATGATATTTTTTCTGTAAATGATACTTTGTTCGAAATTTTGTAACGAATTCAACTAGGTATGCCATTCCAACATTCGACCACTATTTCCCAGGGTTTTGATTAAAAACATGAAAAATCGAGGTGATTTTCTTCGGATCTGGGCCTTGTCATAATGGGGTGGGGGTCATGTTTTTTTTATCGAAAAAATTTTTAAACAGATTTTTTTTTCTGTAAATGACATTTTGTTGGAAATTTTGTAACGAATTCATAAACGTATGCCATTCTCACATTCGACCAATATTTCCCATGGTTTTGATTAAAAAACCGAAAAATCGAGGTGATTTTCTCTGGATTTGAGCCTTGTCATATAGGTGGGGTTCATGGTTTTTTTTCGAAAAAATTTTTCAAATGTTTTTTTTTTCTGTAAATGACACTTTGTTGGAAATTTTGTAACGAATTCAACTAGGTATGCCATTCCAATATCTGACCACTATTTCCCAGGAGTTTGATTAAAAAACCGAAAAATCGAGGTGATTTTGTTTGGATTTGAGCCTTGTCATATAGGTGGGGCTCATGTTTTTTTTATCGAAAACATTTTTCTAATGATTTTTTTTTCTGTAAATGACACTTTGTTGGAAATTCTGTAACGAATTCAACTAGGTATGCCATTCCAACATCTGACCACTATTTCCCAGGGTTTTGATTAAAAAACCGAAAAATCGAGGTGATTTGCTTTGGATTTTGGCGTTGTCGTAAACCGAAAAATCGAAGTGATTTGCTTTGGATTTTGGCGTTGTCGTAATGGTGGGGTTCATAATTTTTTTTCGAAAAAATTTTTCAAATGATTTTTTTTCTGGAAATGCCATTTTGTTGGAAATTTGGTAACGAATTCAACGAGGTATGACATTCAAACATTCGACCACAATTTCGCAGGGGTTTGATTAAAAAACCGAAAAATCGAGTTGATTTTCTTTGGATTTTGGTTTTGTCATAAGGGTGGGGGTCATGTTTTTATTCGAAAAAATTTTTAAACAATTTTTTTTTCTGTAAATGACACTTTGTTGGAAATTTTGTAACGAATTCAACTAGGTATGCCATTCCAATATCTGACCACTATTTCCCAGGGGTTTGATTAAAAAACCGAAAAATCGAGGTGATTTTGTTTGGATTTGAGCCTTGTCATAAGGGTGGGGCTCATGTTTTTTTTATCGAAAACATTTTTCTGTAAACATAGTTGTTAAGTATGTACATATTGTATTTAGTGTAAACATCCTGTAATGTGATACGAATTAGTGAGTACGTAGTATAAATTAGAATTAAGAATAATGAATGAATGTGAACTTGACTAGAACTTACGATAACTATAAAATATGTGAAGATAACTTGACGATAATTTTAATCGATATATATACAAGAAAGGAATAAGCACATGGAAATAAAGAGAGAATATTAATTTAATTAAATAAAGACCATCGTTTACAATTCAGGTGTGGGGTAATCACGCAAATCTTTCACATCGAGGACCAATGTTGTACAAAGATATATTAAAGTGCACAGGAGAAGAACTATTGAAACTTCTAGAAGAAAACGAAGTGCACTTTGATAAAACAGCGTCCATTCATCAATTGCGCGCTGCTGCAAAAAAGTTAATGATGAACAGAGAACAAGAAGGTGGCGCCAAAGATGAGCAGGATGTGATTTCTGGAGGCGATTCCACGGTGCAGAAGAGCACAATTCGGATGCACACTAGTTCTCAGAATTTTTCGCCAATCCAGCTTGGTGAGCACACTGGTGAACAAGATCTGGCCGATGTCTGTCAAGGATTAGCTGAACTGAAATCAACTCTTTGTGAAATGGAGCAGAACCAGATTGGCAAGGGAATGTCTGGAAATTTTTCACGGGTTGACGTAGCAGATCTAATGGCAGTGGTGGAACCGTTCTCAGGAGATGATGGAATTCCAGTGAAATTGTGGATCGAGGAATTTGAGACTGCTTGTGTTGTGCTGGGAGTATCACCCAATCGTTATTGGTTGTATGCGAGACGTCTACTTACTGGACCAGCTAAAGCTTACTTTGTATACCAGGCCGCAACAGAGTGGGAGGCACTGCGTTCTGAAATGATTGATGTGTTTGGCCGAAAGAGCAGTAAGATGGAAATATGCGAGCAGCTTAAGCGTCGTAAGCAACGAAATGGAGAAACTGCGTTCCAGTACTTTATAACTATGTGTGGCCTAGCACGTCAAGCTGAACTGGAGGATCGTGACGTAATAAGGCACATTGTGAGCGGGTTAAACGACAAGAATGGCATCACATCATCTCTCTACTTTTGTGAAAGCCTTAGTCAATTGCGTCGTCGCTTAATGGAGTATGACCAAATTCGTTTGTCAATGCCAAATCGTAACGCTGGGTGTTGCTTCTGGTCAGGAAATGAAGTGTTATAATTGGCGTCAGCCAGGGCATATGATTAAAGACTGCAACAAACCAATACGTCCGCCAAATAGTTGCTTCACATGCGGAGCCATGGATCATCAGTTTCGAAGCTGCCCTAAACGTGCGACTGGAAAGCTGCAACAGACGGTAGCACATCTGGAGGAACAACAATCTGTCGCCGACATACTTGGTAAACATTTAGTAAGTTTTAATATAAATGAACTTAGATGCACAAGATTTAGATTGATTGATATTCTTTTTGACACCGGCAGCCCTGTTAGTTTTATAAACAAGTCGAATTTACCAAAGGATGTAACTTTTGCTAAACCAATTACGAGTCAGTATCACGGAATTTGCGGACCAAAAATAATATTGTGTGGAACAATGACCTGTTATTTTAAGTTTAATCAAAGAATTTATGAAATCGAAGTTTTTGTAGTATATAACGATGTATTACCGGTAGCTATGATACTGGGTAGAAATGCTCTTAGTGTACTCAACCTAAAATTAATGCAAAGTAATTTGGAAACGTCATTAATGAATATTAATAAATTTGATTTAAATTGTTATTGTGCATCTTTGTTTCAAAACGAAATAGATACTAAGCTGGAAAATCAAATAAGCAATTACGAATTAAAAATAGATAATACTTTAAATGATCAATGGATGAGAGATATGGATTATTTATGTGCAGGTGTAACGTCAGATTTAAATACAAATTTAGATATTGGAAGTGAGTTTGGATTAGATAAAAAGGAAGAATGTTATAACTTGATTTGTAGTAAATATTTAAACATGTTAAGTAGGGAATTAACCGAACCAGTTTGTAAGATGAGTATAAAGCTAACTAATGACATTCCATTTCATTTTAAGCCTAGACGATTATCGTACTTTGAGAGAGACAAAGTTTCGGAAATTATTGAGGAGTTGTTACACACTAATATAATTCGCCCGAGTAATTCACCTTTTGCTTCTCCTATTGTGTTAGTTAAAAAAATGTCAGGTGAAATCAGGATGTGTGTGGATTACAGAAGTCTTAATAAGTTAACAGTTCGTGATAACTTTCCTTTACCTTTAATTGAAGACTGCCTTGAATATTTAGAGAACAAAAATTGTTTTTCAGTTATTGATTTAAAAAGTGGGTACCACCAAGTATGCGTCGAAGAACAGTCTGTAAAATATACATCATTTGTAACGCCGCAAGGACAATTTGAATATTTGCGCATGCCATTCGGGTTAAAATATGGTCCGTCAGTATTTCAACGTTTCATATCCAATAATTTAATGGATTTAGTTAGAAATCGGAAAATTGTTGTTTATATGGATGATAGTAGCTACAAGAACAGTAGAGGACTTTGAAATTATGGAAGAACTTATGGAACGATTAGCAAAATGCCAATTAGAAATAAATTTAAAGATAATTGATTACTTAGGATACAGTGTTAGCAATGAAGGTATTTTACCTAATGATACACATATTGAAGCAATAAAAAATTACCCTGTCCCAAGTAATATAAAACAACTTCACTCTTGTTTAGGCATGTTTTCATACTTTCGTCGATTTGTTCAGTCTTATGCAAATTTAGCTCGTCCGTTAGTTGACTTATTAAAAAAAGGAGGACCATTTCCAATTAATGAAGACCAACTAAAAGTTTTTGAAGATTTAAGGCATCGGTTATCCACTCCGCCTGTTCTTTCTATATCTAACACAAATCGTGAAACCGAATTAATACTGATGCTAGCTCTCGAGGTTGTGGAGCAGTGCTAATGCAGAGACAAAACGACGGTAAATTGCACCCTGTTTTTTACTTTCTCTAAAAGCATCATCTGCTGAATCAAGGTACCATTGTTTTGAATTGGAGACACTTGCTATAATTTATGCTCTCCGCCGGTTTAGGGTATATTTAGAACATAAGCCTTTTAAAATTGCTACGAACTGTCATTCACTAGTACAAACATTGAGCAAACAATCAATAAATCATCGTATTGCTCGTTGGTCGTTGGAATTGGAAAATTATAATTATAAAATTGAACACCGTGAGGTGAAAGCATGCCACATGTTGATGCTTTGAGTAGGCAAACAGAATTTTTGACCAGTAAGGTAGAAAGAATAATGGAAGAACCATGCGTAGTCCCTGAACAGTCAGAAATATTAGAATCGTCAGAAATATTAGAAACGTCAGAACAGTCAGAAATATTAGAATCGTCAGAAATATTAGAAACGTCAGAACAGTCAGAAATATTAGAAACGTCAGAACAGTCAGAAATATTAGAATCGTCAGAAATATTAGAAACGTCAGAACAGTCAGAAATATTAGAAACGTCAGAACAGTCAGAAATATTAGAATCGTCAGAACAGTCAGAAATATTAAAATCGTCAGAGCAGTCAGAAATATGTGAACGAGTAGATCAATTAAAACGGTGCAATCCGTCAGAAGTGTCCGTAATGTCAGGAATAGCAGACTTGCAAAAGGAAGTAAGACTAGTTGATTTGGTTGGCATAGTAGGAGCCAGCTCAGATAATATTGATGTTGTATTGCAAACAGAACAAATGAGGGATGAGGTTATTAGTAAAATACGTAATGAATTAACAGAAAAATCAGTAAAGGATTTTGTTTTAATAGACGGTGTTGTGTACCATAAAGATGCGAATGGAAATAGGGCTTTATATGTTCCATCAATCATACGAGATGAATTAATTAAGCTATCACATGAAAAATTAGGTCATTTGGCTGTTGATAAATGTTACAACCATATGAAATCTAAGTATTATTTTCCGTTAATGAGAACAAGAATAGATGAGTTAATACGTAACTGTCTGAAATGCATTTTACATTCTGTTCCAAAATCTGTCAATAAAAGGGTATTGCATAGCATACCCAAATCGCCAATACCATTTGATACGATTCATATAGATCATTTAGGACCACTGCCGTGTATAAATTCCAAAAGAAAGCATTTATTAGTTATTATCGATTCTTTTACGAAATTTGTAAAACTATTTCCAGTTAATTCTACAAGTACGCGAGAAGTAAATGCTTATGCAAGATACTTCGAATTTTATAGTAGACCACGTAGAATTATCTCTGATAGAGGTAGCTGTTTTACGTCAATGGAATTCAGCGAGTTTTTAGCAAACCGAAATATTGGACACATAAAAGTGGCGACATGTGCTCCCCAGGCCAACGGACAGGTTGAGAGAGTAAATCGAGTTCTAACTCCAATGCTAGGAAAATTATCAAATCCAATTAATCAAGCTGACTGGTATAAATTAATAAACAAGGTTGAACATGCAATTAATAATTCTGTCCATTCTAGTACATTAAAAACACCTAGTACTCTTCTATTTGGAGTAGATCAAAGAGGTCCAGTAATTGATGAATTATATGAGTATTTAGATCAAAAATTAAGTATTGATAAGGAGAGAAATTTGACAGACATTAGGGATAAAGCAAATATAAATATTGTAGAGTCACAAAAAAGAAACGAAATTTTAAATGCAGTCAAGCAAAAAATGCCAACGAAGTTTAATATTGGAGAATTTGTGGCAATTAGAAATGTAGACGTTACACCTGGCACTTGTAAAAAATTTGCACCTAAATATAAAGGTCCATATAAAATAAACAGAGTTTTTGAAAACGATAGATACGAAGTAACAGATGTAGATAATTGTCAATTAACGCAATTACCTTATAAAGGAATATTAGAAGCAGCCAGGTTAAAGCCATGGCCACAGGTACAAATGAAAACAGTTACATTATGTTCATAATCTAGATCGAGGTCGATCTATTTGTCAGGTTGACCGAGTTGTAAACATAGTTGTTAAGTATGTACATATTGTATTTAGTGTAAACATCCTGTAATGTGATACGAATTAGTGAGTACGTAGTATAAATTAGAATTAAGAATAATGAATGAATGTGAACTTGACTAGAACTTACGATAACTATAAAATATGTGAAGATAACTTGACGATAATTTTAATCGATATATATACAAGAAAGGAATAAGCACATGGAAATAAAGAGAGAATATTAATTTAATTAAATAAAGACCATCGTTTACATTTCTAATGATTTTTTTTTGTAAATGACACTTTGTTGGAAATTTTGTAACGAATTCAACTAGGTATGCCATTCCAACATCTGACCACTATTTCCCAGGGTTTTGATTAAAAACCTGAAAAATCGAGGTGATTTTCTTCGGATTTGAGCCTTGTTATAAGGGTGGGGGTCATGTTTTTTTTTATCGAAAAAATTTTTCAAATGATTTTTTTTTCTGTAAATGACACATTGTTAGAAATTTTGTAACGAATTCATAAACGTATGCCATTCTCACATTCGACCACTATTTCCCATGGTTTTGATTAAAAAACCGAAAAATCGAGGTGATTTTCTCTGGATTTGAGCCTTGTCATATAGGTGGGGTTCATGGTTTTTTTCGAAAAAATTTTTCAAAGGGGTTTTTTTCTGTAAATGACACTTTGTTGGAAATTTTGTAACGATTTCAACTAGGTATGCCATTCCAACATCTGACCACTATTTCCCAGGGTTTTGATTAAAAAACCGAAAAATCGAAGTGATTTGCTTTGGATTTTGGCGTTGTCGTAATGGTGGGGTTCATAATTTTTTTTCGAAAAAATTTTTCAAATTATTTTTTTTTCTGGAAATGCCATTTTGTTGGAAATTTGGTAACGAATTCAACGAGGTATGACACTCAAACAGTCGACCACAATTTCCCACGGGTTTGATTAAAAAGCCGAAAAATCGAGTTGATTTTCTTTGGATTTTGTTTTTGTCATAAGGGTGGGGGTCATGTTTTTTTTCGAAAAATTTTTAAACTGATTTTTTTTCTGTAAATGACACTTTGTTGGAAATTTTGTAACGAATTCAACTAGGTATGCCATTCCAATATCTGACCACTATTTCCCAGGAGTTTGATTAAAAAACCGAAAAATCGAGGTGATTTTGTTTGCATTTGAGCCTTGTCATAAGGGTGGGGCTCATGTTTTTTTTATCGAAAACATTTTTCTAATGATTTTTTTTTGTAAATGACACTTTGTTGGAAATTTTGTAACGAATTCAACTAGGTATGCCATTCCAACATCTGACCACTATTTCCCAGGGTTTTGATTAAAAACCTGAAAAATCGAGGTGATTTTCTTCGGATTTGAGCCTTGTCATAGGGGTGAGGGTCATGTTTTTTTCGACAAAATTTTTAAAATGATTTTTTTTTTCATAAATGACTCTTTGTTGGAAATTTCGTAACGAATTCAACTAGGTATGCCATTCCAACATCCGACCACTATTTCCCAGGGTTTTGATTAAAACATGAAAAATCGAGGTGATTTTCTTTGGATTTGTGTCTTGTCATAAGGGTGGGGGTCATGTTTTTTTTTATCGAAAAAATTTTTCAAATGATTTTTTTTTCTGTAAATGACACATTGTTGTTCATAAACGTATGCCATTCTCACATTCGACCACTATTTCCCATGGTTTTGATTAAAAAACCGAAAAATCGAGGTGATTTTCTCTGGATTTGAGCCTTGTCATATAGGTGGGGTTCATGGTTTTTTTTCGAAAAAATTTTTCAAATGTTTTTTTTTTTGTAAATGACACTTTGTTGGAAATTTTGTAACGATTTCAACTAGGTATGCCATTCCACCATCTGACCACTATTTCCCAGGGTTTTGATTAAAAAACCGAAAAATCGAGATGATTTTCTTTGGATTTTGGCGTTGTCGTAAAGGTGGGGTTCATAATTTTTTTTAAAAAAAATTTTTCAAATGAAATTTTTTTTGTTGGAAATTTGGTAACGAATTCAACGAGGTATGACATTCAAACATTCGACAACAATTTCCCAGGGGTTTGATTAAAAAACCGAAAAATCGAGTTGATTTTCTTTGGATTTTGGTTTTGTCATAAGAGTGGGGGTCATGTTTTTTTTCCAAAAAATTTGTCAACTGATTTTTTTTCTGTAAATGACACTTTGTTGAAAATTTTGTAACGAATTCAACTAGGTATGCCATTCCAACATCTGACCACTATTTCCCAGGGTTTTGATTAAAAAACCGAAAAATCGAGGTGATTTTCTTTGGATTTTGGTTTTGTCATAAGGGTGGGGGTCATGTTTTTTTTTCGAAAAAATTTTTCAACTGATTTTTTTTTCTGTAAATGACACTTTGTTGGAAATTTTGTAACGAATTCAACTAGGTATGCCATTCCAACATCTGACCACTATTTCACAGGGTTTTGATTAAAAAACCGAAAAATCGAGGTGATTTTCTTTGGATTTTGGCGTTGTCGTAAGAATGGGGTTCATAATTTTTTTTTCGAAAAAATTTTTCAAATGATTTTTTTTTCTGGAAATGCCATTTTGTTGGAAATTTGTTAACGAATTCAACGAGGTATGACATTCAAACATTCGACAACAATTTCCCAGGGGTTAGATTAAAAAACCGAAAAATCGAGTTGATTTTCTTTGGATTTTGGTTTTGTCATAAGGGTGGGGGTCATGTTTTTTTTCCAACAAATTTTTAACTGATTTTTTTTTCTGTAAATGACACTTTGTTGGAAATTTTGTAACGAATTCAACATCTGACCACTATTTCCCAGGGTTTTGATTAAAAAACCGAAAAATCGAGGTGATTTTCTTTGGATTTTGGTTTTGTCATAAGGGTGGGGGTCATGTTTTTTTTCGAAAAAATTTTTCAACTGATTTTTTTTTCTGTAAATGACACTTTGTTGGAAATTTTGTAACGAATTCAACTAGGTATGCCATTCTCACATTCGACCACTATTTCCCATGGTTTTGATTAAAAAACCGAAAAATCGAGGTGATTTTCTTTGGATTTTGGCGTTGTCGTAAGGGTGGGGTTCATAATTTTTTTTCGAAAAAATTTTTCAAATGATTTTTTTTCTGGAAATGCCATTTTGTTGGAAATTTGGTAACGAATTCAACGAGGTATGACATTCAAACATTCGACCACAATTTCCCAGGGGTTTGATTAAAAAACCGAAAAATCGAGATGATTTTTTTTGGATTTTGTTTTTGTCATAAGGGTGGGGGTCATGTTTTTTTTCGAAAAAATTTTTAAACTGCTTTTTTTTCTGTAAATGACACTTTGTTGGAAATTTTGTAACGAATTCAACTAGGTATGCCATTCCAATATCTGACCACTATTTCCCAGGGGTTGGATTAAAAAACCGAAAAATCGAGGTGATTTTGTTTGGATTTGAGCCTTGTCATAAGGGTGGGGCTCATGTTTTTTTTATCGAAAACATTTTTCTAATGATTTTTTTTTTGTAAATGACACTTTGTTGGAAATTTTGTAACGAATTCAACTAGGTATGCCATTCCACATCTGACCACTATTTCCCACGGTTTTGATTAAAACCCTGAAAAATCGAGGTGATTTTCTTTGGATTTGAGCCTTGTCATAAGGGTGGGGGTCATGTTTTTTTTATCGAAAAAAATTTTTCAAATGATTTTTTTTTGTAAATGACACTTTGTTGGAAATTTTGTAACGAATTCAACTAGGTATGCCATTCCAACATCTGACCACTATTTCCCAGAGTTTTGATTACAAACCTGAAAAATCGAGGTGATTTTCTTCGGATTTGAGCCTTGTCATAGGGGTGAGGGTCATGTTTTTTTTTCGAAAAAATTTTTAAAATGATTTTTTTTCGTAAATGACACTTTGTTGGAAATTTCGTAACGAATTCAACTAGGTATGCCATTCCAACATCCGACCACTATTTCCCAGGGTTTTGATTAAAACATGAAAAATCGAGGTGATTTTCTTTGGATTTGTGCCTTGTCATCAGGGGGGGGGTCATGTTTTTTTTCGGAAAAATTTTTCAAATGATTTTTCTTTCTGTAAATGACATCTTGTTGGAAATTTTGTAACGAATTCAACTAGGTATGCCATTCCAACATCTGACCACTATTTCCCACGGTTTTGATTAAAACCCTGAAAAATCGAGGTGATTTTCTTTGGATTTGAGCCTTGTCATAAGGTAATGTTTTTTTGTATCGGAAAAAATTTTTAAAATGATTTTTTTTTCTGTAAATGACACATTGTTGGAAATTTTGTAACGAATTCAACTAGGTATGCCATTCCAACATTCGACCACTATTTCCCAGGGTTTTGATTAAAAACATGAAAAATCGAGGTGATTTTCTTCGGATCTGGGCCTTGTCATAATGGGGTGGGGGTCATGTTTTTTTTTATCGAAAAAATTTTTCAAATGATTTTTTTTTCTGTAAATGACACATTGTTGGAAATTTTGTAACGAATTCATAAACGTATGCCATTCCTACATTCGACCACTATTTCCCATGGTTTTGATTAAAAAACCGAAAAATCGAGGTGATTTTCTCTGAATTTGAGCCTTGTCATATAGGTGGGGTTCATAGTTTTTTTTCGAAAAAATTTTTCAAATGATTTTTTTTCTGTAAATGACACTTTGTTGGAAATTTTGTAACGAATTCAACTAGGTATGCCATTCCAACATCTGACCACTATTTCCCAGGGTTTTGATTAAAAAACCGAAAAATCGAGGTGATTTTCTTTGGATTTTGGCGTTGTCGTAAGGGTGGAGTTCAAATTTTTTTTCGAAAAAATTTTTCAAATGATAATTTTTTCTGGAAATGCCATTTTGTTGGAAATTTGGTAACGAATTCAACGCGGTATGACATTCAAACATTCGACCACGATTTCCCAGGGGTTTGATTAAAAAACCGAAAAATCGAGGTGATTTTCTTTGGATTTTGGCGTTGTCGTAAGGGTGGAGTTCATAATTTTTTTTCGGAAAAATTTTTCAAACGATTTTTTTTTCTGTAAATGACATTTTGTTGGAAATTTTGTAACGAATTTCACTAGGTATGCCATTCCAACATCTGACCACTATTTCCCACGGTTTTGATTAAAACCCTGAAAAATCGAGGTGATTTTCTTTGGATTTGAGCCTTGTCATAAGGGTGGGGGTCATGTTTTTTTTATCGAAAAAATTTTTCATATGATTTTTTTTCTCTAAATGACACTTTTTTGGAAATTTTGTAACGAATTCAACTAGGTATGCCATTCCACATCCAAACCCTGAAAAATCGAGGTGATTTTCTTTGGATTTGAGCCTTGTCATAAGGGTGGGGGTCATGTTTTTTTTATCGAAAAAATTTTTCAAATGATTTTTTTTTTGTAAATGACACTTTGTTGGAAATTTTGTAACGAATTCAACTAGGTATGCCATTCCAACATCTGACCACTATTTCCCAGAGTTTTGATTACAAACCTGAAAAATCGAGGTGATTTTCTTTGGATTTGAGCCTTGTCATAAGGGCGGGGGTAATGTTTTTTTTTATCGGAAAAAATTTTTAAAATGATTTTTTTTTCTGTAAATGACACATTGTTGGAAATTTTGTAACGAATTCAACTAGGTATGCCATTCCAACATTCGACCACTATTTCCCAGGGTTTTGATTAAAAACATGAAAAATCGAGGTGATTTTCTTCGGATCTGGGCCTTGTCATAATGGGGTGGGGGTCATGTTTTTTTTTATCGAAAAAATTTTTAAAATGATTTTTTTTCTGTAAATGACACTTTGTTCGAAATTTTGTAACGAATTCAACTAGGTATGCCATGCCAACATCCGACCACTATTTCCCAGGGTTTTGATTAAAAACTTGAAAACTCGAGGTGATTTTCTTCGGATTTGAGCCTTGTCATAAGGGTGAGGGTCATTTTTTTTTTCGAAAAAATTTTTAAAATAATTTTTTTTCTGTAAATGGCACTTTGTTCGAAATTTTGTAACGAATTCAACTAGGTATGCCATTCTAACATCCGACCACTATTTCCCAGGGTTTTGATTAAAAACCTGAAAAATCGAGGTGATTTTCTTCAGATTTGAGCCTTGTCGTAAGAGTGAGGGTCATTTTTTTTTCGAAAAAATTTTTAAAATGATTTTTTTTTCTGTAAATGACACTTTGTTCGAAATTTTGTAACGAATTCAACTAGGTATGCCATTCCAACATCCGACCACTAGTTCCCAGGGTTTTGATTAAAAACATGAAAAATCGAGGTGATTTTCTTTGGATCACTATCGATGTGTATTTTTTCGCATTTTAGCGTTATCATAAGGGTGGGGGTCTTCATTTTTTTTCGAAAAAATTTTTGAAATGATATTTTTTTCTGGAAATGCCACTTTGTTGGAAATTTGGTAACGAATTCAAGGAGGTATGCCATTCCAACATTCGACCACTATTTCCCAGGGTTTTGATTAAAAACATGAAAAATCGAGGTGATTTTCTTCGGATTTTGGCTCTGTCATAAGGGTGGGGGTCATGTTTTTTTTATCGAAAAAATTTTTCAAATGATTTTTTTTTCTCTAAATGACACTTTTTTGGAAATTTTGTAACGAATTCAACTAGGTATGCCATTCCAACATTCGAACACTATTTCCCAGGGTTTTGATTAAAAACCTGAAAAATCGAGGTGATTTTCTTCGGATCTGGGCCTTGTCATAATGGGGTGGGGGTCATGTTTTTTTTATCGAAAACATTTTTCAAATGGTTTTTTTTTTCTGTAAATGACACTTTGTTGGAAATTTTGTAACGAATTCAACTTGGTATGCCATTCCTACATTCGACCACTATTTCCCATGGTTTTGATTAAAAAACCGAAAAATCGAGGTGATTTTCAACATCCGACCACATCCGACAACATCCGACCACTATTTCCCAGGGTTTTGATTAAAAACCTGAAAACTCGAGGTGATTTTCTTCGGATTTGAGCCTTGTCATAAGGGTGAGGGTCATTTTTTTTTTCGAAAAAATTTTTAAAATAATTTTTTTTCTGTAAATGGCACTTTGTTCGAAATTTTGTAACGAATTCTACTAGGTATGCCATTCTAACATCCGACCACTATTTCCCAGGGTTTTGATTAAAAACCTGAAAAATCGAGGTGATTTTCTTCAGATTTGAGCCTTGTCGTAAGAGTGAGGGTCATTTTTTTTTCGAAAAAATTTTTAAAATGATTTTTTTTCTGTAAATGACACTTTGTTCGAAATTTTGTAAGGAATTCAAGTAGGTATGCCATTCCAACATCCGACCACTAGTTCCCAGGGTTTGATTAAAAACATGAAAAATCGAGGTGATTTTCTTTGGATCACTATCGATGTGTATTTTTTCGCATTTTAGCGTTATCATAAGGGTGGGGGTCTTCATTTTTTTTCGAAAAAATTTTTGAAATGATATTTTTTTCTGGAAATGCCACTTTGTTGGAAATTTGGTAACGAATTCAAGGAGGTATGCCATTCCAACATTCAACCACTATTTCCCAGGGTTTTGATTAAAAACATGAAAAATCGAGGTGATTTTCTTCGGATTTTGGCTCTGTCATAAGGGTGGGGGTCATGTTTTTTTTTATCGAAAAAATTTTTCAAATGATTTTTTTTTTCTCTAAATGACACTTTTTTGGAAATTTTGTAACGAATTCAACTAGGTATGCCATTCCAACATCTGACCACTATTTCCCGGGGTTTTGATTAACAACCTGAAAAATCGAGGGGATTTTCTTTGGATTTGAGCCTTGTCATATCATTTTCAAATGATATTTTTTGTGTAAATGACACTTTGTTCGAAATTTTGTAACGAATTCAACTAGGTATGCCATTCCAACATTCGACCACTATTTCCCAGGGTTTTGATTAAAAACCTGAAAAATCGAGGTGATTTTCTTCGGATCTGGGCCTTGTCATAATGGGGTGAGGGTCATGTTTTTTTTATCGAAAACATTTTTCAAATGATTTTTTTTTCTGTAAATGACACTTTGTTGGAAATTTTGTAACGAATTCAACTAGGTATGCCATTCCTACATTCGACCACTATTTCCCATGGTTTTGATTAAAAAACCGAAAAATCGAGGTGATTTTCAACATCCGACCACATCCGACCACTATTTCCCAGGGTTTTGATTAAAAACCTGAAAACTCGAGGTGATTTTCTTCGGATTTGAGCCTTGTCATAAGGGTGAGGGTCATGTTTTTTTAAAAAAAAATTTTAAAATAATTATACCCGTTACTCGTAGAGTAAAAGGGTATATTGTATTCGTGCAAAAGTATGTAACAGCTAGAAGGAAGCGTTTCCGACCCTATAAAGTATATATATTCTTGATCAGGGTCACTAGCTGAGTCGATATAGCCATGTCCGTCTGTCCGTCTGTCCGTCTGTCTGTCTGTCCGTATGAACGCTGAGATCTCGGAAACTATAAAAGCTAGAAGATTGGCATTTTGCATGCAGATTCTAGGAGTTCCTACGCAGCGCAAGTTTGTTTCAAAAAGGTGCCACGCCCCCTTTAACGCCCACAATCGCTTATATACGATTTTAAAAATTTAAATATTTCGGAAAAGTAAAAATGCAGTTTTATTGTGTTTATCAATACCTATCGAAATGTAGAAGAAATTTTTCAAATCGGACCATTCGTTATAAAGTTATGCGTGATCAAAGTTTCTATCTCCATCTCCCTCGCACTCCCTTTACTTGAGAAACGGGTATCTGATAGTCGGGGCACCCGACTATAGCGTTCTCTCTTGTTTTTTTTCTGTAAATGGCACTTCGTTCGAAATTTTGTAACGAATTCAACTAGGTATGCCATACTAACATCCGACCACTACTTCCCAGGGTTTTGATTAAAAACCTGAAAAATCGAGGTGATTTTCTTCAGATTTGAACCTTGTCGTAAGGGTGAGGGTCATTTTTTTTTCGAAAAAATTTTTAAAATGATTTTTTTTTCTGTAAATGACACTTTGTTCGAAATTTTGTAACGAATTCAACTAGGTATGCCATTCCAACATCCGACCACTAGTTCCAG